>NC_089238.1:24620881-24975932 GCF_963924675.1 Phocoena phocoena | reverse complement strand
TGTGTTTATGTCTCTCTCTGTGTGTGTATAAGTGTCTGTGTGTACATGTGTCTTTGTGTGTATGTGTGTCTGCGTGTATGTCTGTGTGTGTGTGTCTGTAGCGTGCATGAGTGGAGGGTGATGTACAAGGTGATGGTGCTCAGATGGTGCTGCACTGGGGGGCCCTGGGCTTCAGCTTCTGGAGCTGTGCCAAGGCCTGAGTTATGGCAGAAGTGACACTGGGTTAAGCTCTGCAAGATGTTGGCTTTTTTTTTCTTTTCCATAGTGGCTGTGTAGGGTCTGAGTCTCAGGGCCAGACCTGCCCCATAATCTTGGTGAACCGTAAAGGGACTTCTTTCCTGAATCATGGAGATGATATAAACAACCCTGGACCCACATTTCCACACACCCCCAGGGCTTTTACTGCTGTTATGTCTTTTCAAGAGAAAACAATTCCCATCTTCCTTTAATTATCTAGACGAGTGGTTCCTAAGTGAGGATCCACCAGTCAAATTGAGCCCAAAGCCTCGTCTTGTTTGGTCCAAAGAATGTTTAAAAAAACCAAAAATTAAGTTTAAAGAATCAGGGAATTCCATCTTCAAAAAATTCCTGTTTCTGGATTCTCTTGAAAAAATGAGAAGGTCCGAGAAGCTTGTATCAAATGGCAGTGGCTGGCTAGAGCTGGGGAATGGCATGCATGCTCTCAGCTCCACGTGGATCCCTCTGTCCCTTACCGGCTCTGTGCACTCACACTTGGGGCTGCCACCTTCTCTCATCGATCTTACTGCCTGGCTCCTGATTTTCGACCCTGGCCCTAGACACAGAGAACCCCAAGTGTCAGAGCTGGAAAGGACGCCAGCAATAACCATATTCATGCAGAGAATTGAAAATGGTGGTGAAGTCGAGTTTCTGAGCACCTTCCCAGGGCATGATCAAGATAGCTACCGTCACTCAAGTGATTACTGCGGGCTGGGCACACTATGCACGTCATGGCACCAAATTCTTACTTCTCATCCTCCTTTGGGACACCTAACACACTTATTGATAGGAGTCACAAAGGAGAAATCAGAGGTCAGAGAAGTTACGTAACCTGAACAGCGTCACAGGGAAGGCAACAGAAAAGGGATCGGGGTCTTGGTCTTTCTGATTCCATTTCCATGAGACGGCAGTTTGGACCAGCTATCTTTTGGAGTCCTTTCACCCCCTCCACTTCTGTGGGTCTTCACATTTGAACTTTCTGGACTGTTTCTCCACTATCCCTGCTTCTCTCCCTTGAAACCGGGCAGGACCACACTCCCTTGCTGCAGAAATGGCCCTGAGATCAGCCTAAGTGATTTTTGCAACTCCTGGCAAGTTTCAGAATTGTCCAGTCCAACTCCATATTGGGGGTGGTCAGAGGAAAGTAGCTATGGCAACCGCTGACAGCAAGGACAGATGCAGTTTAAACTCGGTCAACGGTCTCTCTACGCGCAATTACAATTTAGTGTACGAAGTCAAAAGCGGCAAAGAAGCCGTATTAAGAGTCCTAGTGGGTCGACAGTAATTACCAAGTAATCATTGTGGGAATAAATGGGGCTCTTCATTAGGGAAGCGTTTTATTATTTCTTAAAAAAATCTTTGGGAATGAAGATCAGGGTCTCATATCCAGCAGTGAAATCCCCAAGACCCACAGATCCACAAAGTGTTAGAGAGAAAGGACCCTGTAGATTAGATGAGTCTAACCCCTGCCCACAGAAGCCATCCCTAAAACCACCCCAAGCAAGGCTTAGGGAAAGTCACCCGAGTTCTGCTTGCCCACCCTCAGCAGTGGGAGGCTCATACGTTGAGTTGAAGATGAGTTCATTATTTCTAGATGGCTCTTTGGTGTTAAGAGCATGGGTTCTAGAGTCGACTCTCTGGGTTCAAATCCTGGTTCTACCCCTGGCTTGAGCTTGTTCCCAGTTCTCTCAGTGTTTCTATTTCGTCGTGTGTTCAGCAGGAGTAAGTGGGGCGCTTGCCGTCTGTGGCTGTTATGAGCAGTCAACGTGGGGACATACACAAAGCACCCGGCCGTGGGAAGTACTAGTGAATGTTACGTGGCATTATTGCTGCTGCTATTGTTATTATTAACCTAGGTGAGCTCTGTCTCACTGTATGATACTTGATATCATAGATCCTTTTCTGTGAAAGTCAGCAGTGTTTCTAAGGCCACCATGGCATCTTCCACCAGAACAGCCTCAATTACATCTGTGTCCCACTTTTGGCTTCTAGTGATACTTTAATTTTGCAGGATGATTCTGTAGCTAAGCTCTTCGATAACCACCCATCTTGCTTGACTCCATTTGATAGATGAGGAAACTGAAGAGCAGAGAGGGAAAGGCACTTATGTTCCCGGGTGGGGCTGCCAGATGTAGCCATAAACATACAGGACGCCCAGTTAAACTTAAATGTCAGATAAACAAATGCTTTTTAGCATAAACATATCCCAAATATTGCATAAGGGACACACTTATTTACCTGTACTTCAAATTCTGTATTATATCTGGCGATCCTAAACCCAGGTCATATGACGAGGAAGTTCCAGAGACTGGAGCAGGACCCAGGTCTCCTGAGTCACACTTTGCTATTCTTCTCACCGGGCCAGGGGTTTCAAACACACAGTCTGTGTGCTTCCACTCCCTTCTTCCTGTGCCCAGGGCAGCCTATATTCAGCAGCCATGGAGTCTTTCCTCCTGAGCTCTACCTTGACTTCAGACTGTTTGCTCGATCAGGGCTGCCCTTCCACATGAAGTCCCTTTGCCATCCTGGCACTAGACAATGCTGCTGTGTCCTCAGAGTTCCATGGAGTAAGTCAGTCCCTGCCTCCCCAGTCTTGGCCAGTGGTTTTACTTGTGTCTGACTTTTTCCACACTGTGAGTCCTGTACCTGGGTCCTAGAACAGATGTCAATAAAGGTTTGCCAAATGAGCAAGTACAGACTCCAGCAGACTTCTGGGTGAGAAATCACTTCTGACGCTCTTTCCCCAAGTAAGAGTCAAGCAGATGAAACCAGTAAGAACCAGGTTGAGACCTGGGATGGGGCAGGAGGAGGCCTTCCCACACTTGAGGTTGAACTGGGACTCCTTATTTTCGGTGCTCACAAACACATCTGACAGTGGACCCTGGCAGATATGCAGGTGAAGTGGGCCGGGTGGGGGCCAGGACAAACAGCCAGCATGTACCCCATGCCCCTCGGGCTGAGCTGCTCTGTGCCCTCTGGACACAGGAGCCCAGGATTGCCAGATCTTCCCGTTCGTCTAAAGAAGCCCATATCTGGATGTTTATAAGAAATCTCCTGTTTTGTAAATAATGATTTCACATTTCCCCAAGGACCCCATGTAGGCCCCCAAAACACAGCTCTCTGCAGCTTCAGCCACAGAGGGGAAAGGCAAGCCAGGATCCTTCCTTAGCATTCCCATGGAGAATTCAGCTGCCACCCAGCTCTAAGCCATCCAAGGCCATCCTACCTGGCGGCCTCACTCATGGTTCCCTGTGCCAGGAGCCTGGGCTAAGGTGGCCCCCACCTCACTCAGAGCAACAAAACAGAGAGATTAATAAAGATTCCAGCCCTGCTGATCTATCACCTTCTGGCACCAAATTACACACGTATCCCATTATCATTACAGAGCTTTTGGGTTAATTGCAAATCAGGGAGTTAAGATTATTAATGTGAGTGGAAGTTTATGGGGGTGAGGGGAGGGCTCGGACCCAGCTGGCTGCTGTCCGGCCCCTGGCTGGAGGGCCCTCCCGCCAGCTGCAGACCTCCTACTCTCTCCCACGTCGGTGATGCTTTTCACTTGCCCCCTGTCGCCTTGTGCACGTGCCTTCCAACCATTTCCCAGGAACTCTTTGTAGCAGGAGCATTAAAAGCAAATGTGCTCATTATACCTGATGGCGTACAATCCAGGCAGAGGAAATTAGTAACGATTAGGGCATCATTAGAGGGAGATGTCTCTCTTCACACAAAATATTGATGGCAAAAAACCCAGCCGTGCAGACAACAAATGGATGAGACTCAGACACGCAAAGCCCTGTTGCGATGATCAATGTTGTCCCGAATATACCCCAGACGTCGCCAAAACAGAACAGTTAGCAGTGGTTCCAAGTCTTTTCAGTTGTTGCAAAAAAGTATTTGGACGTCCTGATACATTGTTTTCATCACAGTGTTTTACCAAACTCCCTAGGATGTGACAGTAAAGTGGAATACCTGAGTGATGTGGATTTTTAATTTTCGGAAGACACAAAGGGCTGACCTAAGCTGCCTTCAAATACAAGTTGTTTAGGTTGTATGATGCTTTGAAAAAAATTAGAATAGACTGCTTATCTGCATATAAGCATCCAGATTTCTAGCTTCTCTAGAAAACTTGGACTAGTGCTGGGCCCATGTCTCTCAACATGCAATAAGCAGCTGGAGGTGAGTATTGACTGTCCCATTAGATACACCACCAGTTTTACCACAGTCTCCACCACTCCCCATCTTATCCCCTACAATAGGATGGAGTGACACTTCCCATTAATTATGGCATTTCTTATATAATATCACTTGGCCCTCTTCCCTTACTGAAGGGCTAACTCTGTGGGCATTTGAGTTTGTAATCCATGTTCAGGTATATTATGCTTTCCCTTAAGACAGACTGATATTTCTTATTGGGTTGTGTTCCCTATTTCCTCAACGTCTTTAGAGAGTCCTTCCTTCCGTCACACACCATCACCGCCACAAGTGCCTGTGGGCTGAAGCCCACACAGCCATTTAAAACCCTTCGTAACCTTGACCTTTCTACTTGTCCTGCTTCACTTCTTCCAGTGCTCTATGCGCTAGCTCCCAGCTACCCTGGACTGCCTCCCACGTGGATGCACACAGCTGCTGTCACCACTCAGAACTTTGCCGCCATAGTCCCTCCAGCCTGGAAAGTTTATCCCTTGTCACTTCCCAGGGACCTTTGCTCCATCCTTCCGGGCCATCTCCCACGTTCCATTCTGGCCCTTCAGTCAGAATGGCGCTCCAGAGCAACCCGCATGCCCCTCTTCCCTACTTCTTAGCTACCCATCGGCCTATCTGCTGGCCTTTCTCCCCCACCACACAGGAACGTCCTGAGGACAGGTTCCCGCCTTCCCATCCCTGCTACCACCGCGGATGCAACCAGCTTTGTTCTTAGCAAGTACTCGATAGAGCTCTGTTGAATGGATTCGCTTGGCACCAGACGGATTTCCTTTTCCTCACACAGTGTGTGATTTCGACTTGAGTTCCCAGACTTTGCTGATGTTCTCAAGAGTGTTAATGCTCACCAAGTGCTTTAATGAGGCCTGGTAGTCCTGTCCAGGGCCTGCCAGCCGGGTTTTATGGTCTCTCGTTTCTTGCTCTAATCTGGCTGTTTGCTCTCAGACTGTCTTTTCCCAAGGTCCCCCCACTACTGAGCGGTCTTCCATTTTCCCAGATTAATCAGTTTAGCACAAAATATGTTTACCAGGCTGTTAGAATAGTTTATGAGGTGAGAACAGAGTTGTTTTCAACTATCACTCAGAATGCATCGAACAACTACTGGGCTGGATGTTGCAGGACGATTTCAGAAAGGGGCTCACACACTAATCTTCCATGCGGGAATTGCACACATCCTAAGGGTATGGCACAATTTTTCACAAACTACACACACCTGTGCAATAGCACCCAGATCAAGAATCAGAGCATGGCAGCACCCCAAAGCCCTCTGCAGGCTCCTAATCACTAAACCCACCTCTAAGAGTGACCACGATATTGATTTCTAATGGGATAGAATCGTATTCTCTGTTTTTTTACTTTAGATAAAACCATATGGCATGCCCCGTTTTGTTTCTTTCACTCAATACTATGCTTTTAAGATTCATCCATATTTTTGTATGCAATTATATCATCCATTCTCATTGCCTTGTAGTAGTATTGTACCATGTGAATATACTACCCTTTATTTGTCTATTCTACCACTGATGAACATTTGGGTTTTTGTCCCCAGTTTTTGTCTGCTGTGAACATTCCTAGAGTAAACACACATGTGCATTTCTTCAAGATGTATTCCTAGGAGTGGAATTGCTGGGTCATAGTTAGTACATATTCAGATTTGACATTTACTGCCAAAAAGTTTTCTGAAGGGGTTGTTACTCATTAATTTTTAAGATTTATTCCTTCTTTAATTAATTCATTTAATAATGACTTAACACCTGCTTTGTGTAAGCCATTGTGCTAATTGCTGGAGAAACTATAAAGATGGATGAGAACATTCACCTATTTTAAAACTGTCAGTGGATATTCATTGACTGTAGGATAAAATCTAAATGCCTTAGCTTGGCACACAAAATACTCATCAGTGTAGAGTCAAGTTATTTCACCAGGCCAGAGGTCTGAAACTCAAAAGTGTTCTAGGACCAGTCAGGAATGTGAATGGATGCAGAGAATGGGTGGGGACTTTGGGGGAATGGAATGGAGCTCCCTTGTCCCATCCACCTGGGGCCATAACGGTGGATTTCGGTTGGTTACGTGGGCCTACAATGCGACATCTGATGTTTCCAGGGAAGCTGAATATCTGGGTTTGATGTAAAATTCCTAAGTTTTAAAAGTTGAAAATTATTTTAAAAATAAAAATACTATGCTGGTCAAACAAAACACTAGTATAAGCAGGATTGTGGGTACAGACTGCCAATTTGCAAACTCTTCATCAAACTTTTTTCCTAGAACTTTCCGTCTATCCCCAGTGCCCCTGTGCTCAGGCCTCCTTCAATTCCAGCACACAATTAGGCCCTTCTTTTTCACATCTCTGGGACTTACATGTCCCATTCCATTGCCCTGTGAGGTCCCTTCCCCTCTTGTTCACGTGGCAATTGACTCCTGTTCCTTGAGGCCCAGTTCAAACACCACTGTCTACATGAAGCCCTCCTCTTCTCTCATGTAAACTTCCAAACCACGCTCTAGCCTAGTGTGGTCTCACTGTGACACAGGGCTTGATCACTTCTCTATTTTCCTCACTTGGCCCTCTCAGCTGGGACCTGAGAGCTTACTTATCTTTGTATCCCTAGCAACTGGCTCAGAGGAGGATCCCATAAATGTTTACTGAGTGAACCAATTATCTCCCAAGCATACATTTCCTATTCCTCCAGCTCAGCCCCTGGCTTTGATTTGGGGATGTACCCCTCCAGGTCGGAGACAACCAGACCTCAGTGGTGGTTTGAAGGAGAGCAACTGATTTGAAGCCCCCGCATGGAGTAAACTCCAGGGCTTCTGTGAGGGCGTCCAGTAAAGAGAATATACGGCTGGAGCACCTGGCTGTCATCTTGCTAACAGGTAAAGCTTGAGATTAGAGGCAACGTGGAGAAGAGGAGTAGACTTATATGCACACCCCAGTCATTCATACATTCATATATATATGGATATATATGGATATATGAATAAACGAATAAAATTCTGCTTCCCTCATGAAGTCTTCCCAGCCTAATCCACCCACACCCCATCTCCTCCTTCCTCTCATTTATCCTCACTGCACCCAACATAAGTTCCCACAACTGTATGATTCACTATCTCTAGTCCTTTTCTGGGTACCTCTCATCTACCCATCATGATTGTGATTTCTCCTGTGAATGGGATTCTAACTCCTCTGCATAGAAATACTTTCTTTTCATGTGTGTGTGTGTGAGAGAGAGAGAGAGAGAGAATAACATATACCAGGAAGTGTGCTATCATTGAACACTTTGCACAGTACAAAGTTTTCCTTCAAGGAGCTTACATTTTAGTGAGGAGAGACAGATCAAAAACAAATAACCAAACTCCTAATTTATTTCTGCCCCTCTCCATCCCCTTTGTTTTCTGTGTCTGTGAGTCTATTTCTGTTTTGTAAATAAGTTCATTTGTATCATTGTTTTTAGATTCCACATATAAGTGATATTTATCATTCTCTATCTGACTTATTTCACTTAGTATGACAGTCTCTAAGTCCACCCATGTTGCTGCAAATGGCATTATTTCATTCTTTTCTCATGGCTGAGTAATATTCCATTGTATATATACACCATATCTTTATCCATTCATCTGTTGATGGACATTTAGGTTGCTTCCATGTCTTGGCTATTGTAAATAGTGCTGCTATGAACATTGGGGTGTATGTATCTTTTTGAATTAGAGGTTGGGGTTAAAATATATACACTACTATATATAAAATAGGCTAACAACAAGGACTTACTGTATAGCTCAGGGAACTGTACTCAATATCTTGTAATAACTTCTACTGGAAAAGAATCTGAAAAAGAATATATATGTATATGTATATATATATATACAAAACTGAATCAGTTTGCTGTACACTTGCAACTAATACAACACTGTAAATTAACTATACTTCAATAAAAAAAAGAAAGAAAGAAACCCCAAATAAAGTAATTGCCAGGTTGTAATGAGTGCTAGGAGAGAAATAAACAAAAAGTCATGGGAAGACCTTCTTTTGTATAAAGAGCTCAAGAAGACCTCTTTGAGGAAGTGGCATTTAAGCTGATATGCAAATCATGACAAGGGTCTAGCCACATGAAGAGCCAGTGTAAGGGGCATCGAGGCAGGGGCGACAGCATGTTCTAGGGCCCTGGAGTGGGGATGAGCTTGCTGTGTTCAAGGAAACCAGAGGCCAGTGGGACTGACTGGTCCAGGGTTATCAAGGGAGAGAGTCCTACGTAACGTGGATGGAGAGTTAGGCAAGCCCTAGACCATGCAGAGCCTTACAGGTTGTGGTAAATAGTTTGGATTTTTTTCCATGAAAAATTGGAAAACATAGAAGGGTCTTGAGGAGAGAAGTGACATGATCTGATGTGTGTATGTGTTTTTCTTTTTTTTTGCCACTCCGCGTGGCATGTGGGATCTTAGTTCCCCAACCAGGGATCAAACCCGCGCCCCCTACAGTGAAAGAGCGGAGTCTCAACCACCGGCCCACCAGGGAAGTCCCTGAGTTGTGCTTGTAGATCACTCTATCTGTTGTGTGGATAATAGACTGTAAGGCGCAGGTACCTGGAGGTTACTTAAGGAGCTTCTGGGTGAAATATGGTATTCCAGAGCAGATTTTAGGAATGGAGATAAGTGTACACATTTGGAATCTCTTTGGAAGTAGAATAAACATAATTGACTTATGGATTAGGAATTGAGGAACAGAGCAGAAGCAAGGATGTCTCCTAGGATCCAGCTTCAGTATCTTGGTAGATGGTGGCTCCATTTATTGAGATGGGGAGGAAGTGATGAGAGGGCAGGACAAGTGTGCTTGGCAGCAGAGGGACCATGAATTCAGCTTGAAGATTTGGTGTGGGCCTTGATAAGAATAACCGATTGGGGCAAGGGAGAATATGAAGGCGCTTGAGTTCAGGAGAGATGATAATGAGGTGGCCAGCACATGTTGGTATTCAAAGATCATTGAGCCAGAGCCTCAAAATACTTCTGATTATTCATAGGATTTAGCCATGCATCCTTGGCTCAAACAAACAGGGCTTGATCTGTGGGAGGGGAAAAGTATTTGGGGAGATCTGATCAGTAATTCTTTCCATGCAGTTAAACACAGCAGCCCAAGAGTGAGTGATGGTATAATTTATTAATGTACAACATGTCACTGAGATGCAGTCTGGATAACAACAGTGATTAATAGCCATCTATTGCATCTGTGACTTGTTTTCAGTGATGGTGTGGGGAAGGAGGGGACAGAAATTCTTATTATGATATGACATCAAGGTCTAGACTTTTGTAATGGCTGCCATATCAGGAAAGATCCGTGGTGCACACAGCAAGATCCCCAACTTATTATACACTCATGCCCCCCACAGCATCTGCAAGGTCAGAAAACCCAAGTGAGCCAGGTCTTAGTTGGATTTGGTAGATTACTGAGTATAGACCAATGGCATCAGGAAGCTCAAACTATAGTCCCATCTCAGCCAGTAAGTGTCCTCCATGTGACTTTTGAGAAGTTAATACATCCTCTAAGTCTCATTCACTCACTCATCCTTTCAGAAAGTATTTGCTGAGTGCCAACTTCTTACTGGGAAATGTGAAGACACAGGGGTTATTGTGATGATCATAAAACACTTGGTTTCTGCTCTCATGGAGCTTACAAGTCTAGTTGACTAGTCAGGGGCCAATATCCCCATCTGTTCAATGAGCTCTGTGGACTA
Organism: Phocoena phocoena; assembly: GCF_963924675.1. Taxonomy (NCBI): domain Eukaryota; kingdom Metazoa; phylum Chordata; class Mammalia; order Artiodactyla; family Phocoenidae; genus Phocoena; species Phocoena phocoena. The sequence continues at coordinate 24,965,778 of NC_089238.1, read as the reverse complement.
AATGATCTTCCAAAGCCCTCTTTATTTATAAACTTCCTAAAGTTAAAAGTAGGCATTAAAAATTATAAACTATTCCGGAAGGTTTTTAATTAATTTTCTTAAAAGCATCTATTAAATTTTTTCTGATTATAAAAGTCATATTTTCTCCTTGTAAAACTTTAAACATGACTGGAAATGTATCATGTAGTAAATGAAATTCCCCATTACAAATCCCTCTAGTGACAAAGGGGGAAATTGAAGTTGTTACTGTTTTTAAGCAGTTCTAACATCTATATTTTATTTACATCTTAACATTCCCCAAATCAGAATGGGTCCAATAATTGTTATTGGCAGACAGCGGTCACTATGTGGTTGTCAGTGTTTATGCATGCCATCAAAGCTTGTAGCAGAGGTGACAGCGGCCTGCGATAAAATCCTGAAGGTAATAACGCAGCATTATTTTCGTAAATTCTGTATCTGCAGTCCTCTTGATAGCAAAGAGGACAACTCTGTGTGGAAAAACAGAGGCATTGATGCTTCAGAGATAAAAAGTGATTCAAGAATCTAGGTTATAAGAAAACATCATGGCATTTATTTCCCAGATGCAAGGCTGGCTTAACAGAATAAAAGGAAACAAAATTCTGATCATTTCAATAGATGCAGAATAAACATTTGAGAATCCAAAATCAATTTCTGATCAAAATTCTCAGTCAACTACAAATAGAAAAGATCTTTCTCAATAGAATAAAGCACATCTACCAAAAAAACCCTCACAGCTAATACCATAGCTCATGGTGAAATACTGAAGGCATTTTCCCTAAGAAGGCAAGATCTGTCAACTTTCACCACTGCTATTTAATATAGCACTGGAGGGCTTCCCAGGTGGCGCAGTGGTTGAGAGTCCGCCTGCCGTTGCAGGGGACACAGGTTCATGCCCCGGTCCGGGAAGATCCCACATGCCGCAGAGCGGCTGGGCCCGTGAGCCATGGCCGCTGAGCCTGCGCGTCCGGAGCCTGTGCTCTGCAATGGGAGAGGCCACTGCAGTGAGAGGCCCGCGTACCGCCAAAAAAAAAAAAAAAAAATATATATATATATATATATATATATATATATATATATATATATATAGCACTGGAGGTCCTATCTACTGCAATGAGGCAAGTAAAATAAATAACAATCATAAGGATTGAAAAGAAAGAAGCAAAACTGTAGTTATTTGCAGATGATATAATTGTTTAGATAGAAAATCCCAAGGAATCTATAAAAACACTGCTGAAACTAATAAATGTATTTAGGAAGTTTGCAGGATACAAAGTTAATACACAAAAACCAAATGTATATTTATATGCTAGCAGCAAACAATTAGAAATGAAATTTTAAAAAACAATTCATTTAAAATAAAGTCAAAGCATAGCATATTTAGTAATAAACTTGATATGTAAGTCCTCTACTAGAAGACATTGTTGAGAGAAATTAATGGATATCCAAAGAAATGGTGAACTAAATTATGTTCAAAGATGAAAAGAGTCAATACTGTTCAGGAGTCAATTATCCTCAAATAATCCTAAAGATTCAGTGTAATCCCAAGCAAAATTCCAGCAGGCTTTTTAACTTTTCTGGTAGAAACTGTCAAGCTGATTATGAAATATATGTGGAAATGCAAAGACCTAAAATATCCAAAATTATCTTGAGAAAGAAGAACAAACTGGAAGACTTCTACCTGATTTCAAGACTTAGTGTAAAGCTACGATAATAAAGACATTGTGGTATTGACATAATGATTGACAAATAATATGTGAAATGGAATAGAGAACCCACATTTATGCAATCGTTTTATTTTCAATGAAGGCAACAAAGCAATCAAATGGGGAAATAAAGTTCTTTTCAACCAATTGTTCTGGGAGAACTGTACACCCGTATTAGTAACTACAATTCTTACCTCATGCCATGCACAAAAATTAATTCAAAAAGCAGTTATACTCCAATAAAGATGTTTTAAAAAATTAATTCAAGATGTATGTAAATTCAAGAGCTAAAACCATAAAGCTTTTATAGAAGTAGGCACAGATTTTATAAGCAGGTCACAGAAAGCAATTTTAATAAGTGAAAAATGATCTTTAGAACTGATCAAAATTAAAATTTCTGCTCATCCAAACTTAAACTTAAGAAAACAAACAGACAAACCACAGGTGAGAAGAAAATGTTGTCAAAACATATATCTGAAAAAGGACTGGTATTCAGGATCTATAAATAATTCCTATTACTCAATAATAAAAAAGACAAACCACCTAATTAAAAATGGACAAAAGATTTGAAAGGCACTTCACAAAAGAAGATATATGAATGGCTATAAATGCATGAAAAATGGACATCATTAGTCATCAGGGAAATGCAAATCAAAACCATAATAAGATACCTCTTCACATCTATCAGAATAGCTAAAATTAAAAAGAATGGCAACATCAAATTTTAGAAAGGTTGTGGAGCAACTTGAACCCTCATATATTGTTGGTGGGAATATAAAATGAGATAATTATTTTTGAAACAGGCTGGCGAGTTTCTTATATAACTAAACATACTACCCTATGACCCAGTGATCTCACTTCTAAGTATTGTCCCATGATAAATATAAACATAAATCCACAAAACACGGGTGTTCATGGCAGCTTTCTTCATAATAGTTACAACTGGAAAGAGCCCAGCTGTCCACCAGCAGGGGAATGGATAAACAAACTGGTATATTCATTCAATGCTATATTATTTAGCAATAAAAAGGAATGGATTACCAAACACATGCAACAACATGGATGGATCTCAAAAATATTATTCTGAGTGCAATAAGCCTTACATAAAAGTGTGGGTATTATATCATTATTCACGTGACATTATAGAGCAGACAAAACTAACCTACAGTGGGGGAAAAATCAGAACAGTGGTTGCCTTTTGGGGAGTGGGGATAAGATTTCCTGGGAGGAGGCAAGAGGGTACTTTCTGGTGGTGATGGCAGTATCTTGATAGGGGTTTGGGTCCCACAGGTATACACATTGCTTAAAACTCATGGGATGCACTTAAGATCGGTGCACTCCATTTATGTGTAAATTTTACATCAAAACAAAGAAACTGCAAACAAATACTGAACTCTAATGAAATCCATGCTGAACTATTAAGGGGGAAATATATGATGTCTTCAATTTACTTTGAAGTACCAAATAAGATGGATTAATGGTTAGATAAGTGATAAAGCAAGCATAGTAAAATGTTAATGATAGACTCTAGATACCTTGGTTCACTGTAAAATTCCCTTAACTTTACTGTATCTTTGAATATTTTCATAATAAAATGTTGTCAATAAAAGAATGCTAAAACATTTTTTGAAAAAGAAAAAATTCCAGAACTGTCATTGACTTTCCAGGTGACCTTGACGTCTCTGAGTTCCCCAGGAGTGTGGAAAGTATATGTAACCTTCAGCAAGTGAATGAGCGCTTTGCAGACCATCAAGGGTTTTGCCCATTTTGGTCACTGAACTCTGCGGAACAGGCTGCAAGCATCCTGTATCAATGCTACCCCACCCCCACCCCGTATCTCATTCCTCCCCCCATCTCTAGAACAGCTTTGATAACCACATAAAATAACCAAACAGCAGACACAGACGGCACTTTACAGAACATGGCTTAAAAACTCCCCGATTACATATTTACTCTAAAGCTGTCAGAAAGTAGATGGCTGCGGGTCTGTAATGAGGGCTGTTTGAAAGTCAAGTGTTCAGCACATTTGTCCGGCAGGCACTTAGGGAGTTCCAACCTCAGAATTACCAAGTGGAGTAATGCACTCACCAGGAGAATCTCCTTCTGCCTGCTGTGTACCCACTCCCAGCACAACACCCTGGGCTGGCCTGTGTAGATGGAGTCTCTGCAACCTCCTTGGAGCCCACACATCCTGGACCACCGGGACTCTCGGATTGAACCCACTAAAGATGAGTGGGTACATAGATAAACAAATGCAAGGAAAAGCAGATCTTGCAATTCTGAGGGGCTGCTCCAGTGTGCTTTTATTAAAGGGAAGTGGCACTAACCATAAGGCAACAAGAACCAAAGTCGTCTTCTCCTGGAATCAGGGGTGGTGGGACAGCTCTGGGAGGGAGGTAGGAGTCACGGTGTATACCTTACTCCCTGTGTGATTTGGGGCAAGTCCCTTCCCCTCTCTGGACCTGGATCCCCTTTCTGCAAAATGAGGGTATTTAGATTCGTCTGATGGTTTCCCAACTTGGGACTCTTAAGACGTTGTGATGTATTTGCTGTATTCCTTCAAACCTGAGAGACATCATGCATTTGGGCAACATGGGCAGCACAGGTTAATAAAGCAGTGAAAGTCATTGCTTGTGCCTGGAATGCTGTCCACTCAGTGTGGTAGCAGTGGTGGTCACCAGCAGATCCAAAGTTCTCATCAGCACTTATAAATGTCTTTTTCTCAAAGAATTTAAAAATGTATTTCTTTCATTTAAAAAATACTACTAATGCCTTATAAAAATAGGACACAGTACTGAACACCTGCAATGTGTCAGAGTCGTTGCTAAGCTCTCTGAATGTATTATTCCATTTAATGGAACAACCTTCATTCATAGGCATCATCCCCATATCACAGATGAGCAAACCAAGGTTTGGAGGAGTTGATACCTTGCCCAAGGCCCTCCAAGCGATAAGGAACTGAGCTATGATTCCTGTGCGGGGCTGTCTTCTTTCTTCTACGCAGTATGACCTCCAACTCCACAAAATCAAGGCCACCACCCTAACACAGCTACTGTTGGTATCTTGGTAAATATATATCACACATTTTTAGTTAAAGAGATACATACTGTGTACATCTTTCATAAACTAAAATGTGAAACTGAGTTGTTAATAAATGCTGCTTGGTAAAAATGTCGGGTTAACAGGTAAAGAATAAAAGAAGGTGTGCTTTATTCTCCTGATCAGAGAAAGTGCTGGATGAAGCAGCTGAAGCCCATAGTCTATGCTGGCCAGACCAGCTACCGTTCAGATCTGCATGAGCAGTCCGGCAAGGTCCGCTTTCAAACAATAGGTGACCTTAATACTTCTCCAAGGACCACTGTTTTATATCTAGATTATGTTCAGCGGCTCTTTAAATTGCCAGACTGCTTCTCTCCACGTTGCACCAAGTCAAGTAAAAGAAGAAAACACAAAACACCATTTCTCTCTGTGTGTCCTTAAATGCCAAGTTGAGCTCTGTGCAGGTTTTTGCGGCAGTTATAAACCCTCCACCTTAGGCTGACAACAGCGGCAGAGCTTCAGTGCGGCTACACAAACACGGGCGCCATAATAAAGCACGTCTTATTTGATATTATATTGTATCGGAAACATTAAATACACATTAAAGGGGTGTTCTAAGGCTCTTTGCAGTAAGTGGCAGATGTTATGAATAATAATCCGCAAAATCCTTCTGAATTCTAAAAAGGTGTGTTCCATAAAGCTTTCATATAAATCTTTAATAGAGCTGAAGCACATTGAGCAGCGATTAGAGGAAATCTCTAATCGTATTAAGCTATTAGAGATCACTGAGGCAGGACTGGTAGCCTCAAAAATAAAATAAAATAGAGCAAGAAAATGAACATATCATGGATGCGAAGGATTTCCTAGTTAAACCTTCTGACGGCTCTTTCCTGGAGGGAGTCCCGCAAGTCTGTGTTGCACAAACACGCACGCGGTGTAAAACACAAACTGCCGCAATTCACTGAAATTTATGTAAATGAATATGCATTCCTTGATATGAAAAATCGGCAACATCTGCGCTCCATTTAAACAACCTGAGTTAATGGAGTCGCTGAGAGATAAAGAGCAGGGCGGGGGCCGGTGGGGGGATGACCTCATCCACCCTCCCTTTAGAGTATCTCAAAAAACAAATAAAATAAAATATAGGTTACAGGCAAACTAAACAGAGTTGAAACTATTGTCCGAGAGGACTTCAGCTTCCCAGGAAGCAGAGGTGTTTAAGGAGACAGACAAGAACCAGCTGCAACAAACTCTGGCTTAATAAAACTTAATTAACCCGTTGGGGTCTTTGCAAGCAAGCTCATCAGCAGAGAGAGACATGGGGTCCCAGTGCCTGCCACCAAGGGGTTAATCTGGCCTTGCTGATGCGGCAATGCCAGACTTAAGGGCAGAAGTGACCCTGTACAGATGCACACACGCGTGCACACACACGTACTCACACACCCACCCACCAGACTGGCCATGCATGGCTCTCATCTAACATTGGGAGGGTTCATTAACCTTGAGCCCAGAGTCTCAGAGTCATGGCGTTTGAAGACCAGAAGGCCCTTCTGAATAATTTCATCCAAGCCCCTATAAGCTGCAAGGGGTCTCCCAGCTTCCTCTTGAATACTTTCAGTGGCAGGGAGCTCACATTTTCTCATGGTAACTGGCCCTACCTGGGGTCGATCGGTATGATCCTTACACCTGTCTCCTCATGACCACCCACCAACAGATCTGTTTGTACCGCAAGTTCCTGTGCTTTCTTTTTCTGGGGGGATCGAGGATGAACCAAACCAAATCCATGAGAAATGCCAAATGCTTATTTTTTGGCTACTGGATGTCTGGCTGGTTGTTTCGATTCAAACTCCTGCTCCTGTATTAGGGGTTGACCGGAAGTTAAGAAGTTTTCAATATCATGAGAAAGAATGTATGCCCACATGTAACGTTAGGTAGAAAGTGCTGACTGCTCCAGGAGCTAAGGGCTGGGAGAAGCCAAAAGAAGAGAGTGTTTCCTGATGGTTAATCAGGGGAGTCTTCATTGGAGAGGTGGCATCTGATTTTAGGCCATGGTCTCCCAAGGGGTGGTCTCTGAAACTCACATGAGATCGTTGCTGGGTTTGCTGGTGCCTGCTCGCTACAGTTCTTTATCAGTTCCTCACATTACGCCAAGGAGAAAGTGCTAGTATGTCTTAACATACATACTAGACTGCAGGCTCAGAGCCTTTGGCAGGAAGCTTCTGGCTAAAGTTTAGCAAGTACTTCTGTTTTTCTTCTATTGATTTTTAAAGCAAGTGGTATTAGTTTTCTACTTATGGAAATATTATAAAACTTCTTTCAAAATAAATTAAAAATATTTAAATGGTGAGTTAATGTGAAGAAAAATATCAAGTAAATAACACGGGAATTATATGGCAAATCGTGAGTGTGGCGTACACGAAACTGGGGTTTGGGAAGCAGACCCTGGTGGGCATCGGAGCGTGTGATGGTGAAAGGGTCCCCTTCTACTCACCCGACTGCCTCAAAGTGCTGCTGCCTTTGGAGGTGGCTGCCGGCAGAGTCAGACTTCTGCCTCCCCATGGAGTGTGTGGGAACCTGCAGCTCCAGGAGCCCAGCAGGTCAAAGGTTTACAGCCAAGCTGCCGGAGGGTGCCCAGCCCACGGCAATAAAAGCGAGCTAATGTTATCCCGCAGCACGCAGGTTCCCCTGAGCACAGCAGATCTGCGGGCCACAGCTCACCTGGGCAGCTCGGGAGGAGCGGGGGTGGGGGACTGCGTCACCCCTGCCCATCTCATTGCATCAGAGAAGTGGCTGCTGCTCTGGTGGGGTTTGCTTCTTGGCCAGGGCAACCAAAGGAAGGGCCACTGGTTACTCAGCCTTATTTCCGTCCCTGCCACTGACTCACTCTGGGGTCTCGGGCCAGCCCCTTGCCTTGTCTGTGCCCAGTTTGTGTCTGCAGGAGGCAGATTATTAAGGCAGTAATTAGCTTGGACACAGGGATCAATTCATTCCAGAAAGAGCCCATTCAGCTTCTCGTGCAGCTCATAAATGGTGAACTCCAGGCCAGAAAGAAGCACTTGCAGACGGATTGTACAGCCACACCTGTGGCCAAGCCTCTTTCTCTGTGGCTGCCCGATCCCTCAGCATATTGAGCTACAGCTTGACTGTTTTAGAGCCTGGGGGAACTTCCTTCCTTTTGTTCTACTTCTCAGCTTTTCAGCACAGATTTCTAAACCTATCTTTCTTCTTCTGCCTCATGCTTGGCCCACTAAGTCTCTTTAAGTTTCCCCCATTTTTCAGGGAGATAGGACAGAGCTTTTACCTGTCAGGATTCTCCTCAGCCCAAGGACCACAACATTAAAGGCTCCAGCTCTCACCAAGAGATTGGGATGTAGGAGGAGACCCACAAGTACAACTGTCTTACCATGGACCTTTATCTGGCCCAACAAATAGATGTGCTCCCAGGCTCCTGTTCCATCTTGGATAATTGTACCTGAGACTTCTTAAAGTCAGTATCTTCTGGGAATTCTGCAGATCCATCTTAATAGTAAGGAAAATTGGTTTTTGCAAATAACTCCGTTTTGATCAAGCACAAAGACCCCCCCAGGCAAACAGAGTAGCTCTGTCCCTCCCGTAAGGTAACATTGTCTCATTCGCAATTCTTATAATATGGGGGAGAATATAGGTTATCTGAGAACATTCTAATCCTTCTACCTTCTCACCCCTTTACAAGCCATCTCTCAGGGTAAAAAGTTGCTTACTCTTTATGAGTACGTTTCCTTTCCAAATAGCCATCTCTAACTAGATGGGTGATCTTGGACAAGTCACTTGTCCCATCTGAGCCTCATCTGTAAAGTGAGTTGATTTAATTAGCACAGCCCATAGAATATATGTTAAAGTGACCTTAGACGTGTTGTATTATCCTTCAGCTTATCGTGACTTTCCCCATGGTTCTGAAACAGGAGTCGCCATACATTCCCAGGAAAGTAAATAAGTTCTTGCTTGTTTCCAGGGAGGGTCTGAGTCTCTCTGGAAGGGTTAGGTAACCTTCCCATCCCATTCACCCAGCCCAAAAGGAGCTTCTCAGTCAAAAGGAGCTTCTGAGTCAGGCTAGGGGAGTTTGCAGATAATTTCTACAACATCATTCTCGAGAATCAGGGCATCCCCAGAGCTTCCTTTAACTGACGACTCATGGATGAAGTGCAACTATCCATAGACAAAAGAGAAGAGAGTCACGGTATCCTACCCAGAGCATGACTCTTCTCTGACCCTTGTGAAGCATCCAGAATGATCCACACTTGCCCAGCTGAAATGCCATGACTGTGCACCTTGCAGTGCCCAGAAAAACACAGTGGTCTTGATGGAGGATGTGGGGTAAGCAGAATGGTGTAGAATGAAGAGCAAGGGCATCAGTTGGTGAGTAGGACATCTTGACTCTAATGCCTTAATGCTAATTGGCCTGGGTCAGTGATTAGCTTTGCTGGCTTTCGTACTCCTGATCTGTAAAAGGGCAGAGTTAATAATGCCTGCCTCAGTGCTTTCTCTTGAGGATCAGTTGAGATAATAATGCAACTGCTTAGTGAATTGTTAGGTGATAGCACATGTAGTGGCTTTTGTTCTTTGTAAGAGTGGGTGGGACTGTGCCAATTGGGGTCCCTCCAGCCCCAGAGCCTCCTGAATGGGCCAGTCTCAGTCTGTAACATTCCAACACATGGAAAACAATGTGAGCGGGAAAGCTAATAACCAGATCAAAAACGACAGGCTGGAGGAGGGAGGCTGGCCTGGGAAATGTGCTACGAGCTGATCAGAAAGGAGAAAAGAAATAAAGTCATTAGCTTATTTAAGGGGCAGGAGGGAATGATGAAACACATCTCCAGCAAAACCAAATTAAGCATTTAGAAGGTATTAAAAATGCATTTGAACTCCACTGGTGCTGCAGTTCTAATAACATTTTCTAGGGCTGTAGTTAGCTATCAAGTCAGTCTGAGATCAAGAAAAGGTACCATTTCTCACTGTCTCAAGTCCCTGCCACTTCCAAACCTTCTCTGAGCTAAATCTTCCAACTTCTTGTCCCCTACTGTAGTCTTCTAGTCACGCTCTCTCTCAACATCCCCTTGGGTCAGCATATCACTGGGCCAAAAATTTCAACTTTTGGCGAATCTGGCTGGTATTTCTGTATTCCCTGGATCTTGATTTCTTTAAAATTTTGTGTTCCCATTTTGAAGAGAATCTAAAAGATTTAACATGATTATATTCTGGATCATTAGGATAACTTCTTTATACGATTCAGTGCCCATGTTTGAATTTACATTTATCATCATATTAGTATGAAGAAATAGTATTAATATTACCAGTAGTTAAATGAACAGTAGTGACAGATACCCAGCATTTAATGAATATTTACTATGTTCTAGGCACTGTTCAAAGCACACAATGTACCTTAACTCATTTAATATTCACTTTCAGTGAATTTTTAAAAATACTATTATTATTATTATGGATGAGAAAATTGAGGCATTAGTATTTCCATTATTATCATCTTATTATATACATAAGAAAACAGTGTATGAAATTATCATAGGCTAATGAGAATGGAATCGAAGTATCCTTAATATATATCATGCATCTGATTTTGTAGTAATTTATTTTTATCTTTTTTAACATCTTTATTGGAGTATAATTGCTTTACAATGTTGTGTTAGTTTCTGCTGTATAACAAAATGAATCAGCTATAAGCGTACATGTATCCCCATATCCCCTCCCTTTTCTAGGTGGTCACAAAACATGGAGCTGATCTCCCTGTGCTATGTGGCTGCTTCCCACTAGCTATCTATTTTACATTTGGTAGTGTATATATGTCAATACCACTCTCTCACTTCATCCCAGCCTATCCTTCCCCCGCTCTGTGTCATCAGGTCCATTCTCTACATCTGTTTTTCTCTTTCTGACTTACTTCACTTTGTATGACAGACTCTAGGTCCATCCATCTCACTATAAGTAACTCAATTTTGTTTCTTTTTATGGCTGAGTATTATTCCATTGTATATATGTGCCACATCTTCTTTATCCATTCATCTGCCGATGGACACTTATGTTGCTTCCATGTCCTGGCTATTGTAAGTAGAGCTGCAATGAACATTATGGTACATGACTCTTTTTGAATTTTGGTTTTCTCAGGGTATATACCCAGTAGTGGGATTGCTGGGTCATATGGTAGTTCTATTTTTAGTTTTTAAAGGACCTCCATACTGTTCTCCATAGTGGCTGTATCAATTTACATTCCCACTAACAGGGCAAGAGGGTTCCCTTTTCTCCACACCCTCTCCAGCATTTATTGTTTGTAGATTTTTTGATGATGGCCATTCTGATCGGTGTGAGGTGATACCTCATTGTAGTTTTGATTTGCATTTCTCTAATGATTAGTGATGTTGAGCATCGTTTCATGTGTTTGTTGACAATCTGTATATCTTCTTTGGAGAAATGTCTATTTAGGTCTTCTGCTCATTTTTGGATTGGGTTGTTTGTTTTTTTGATATTGAGCTGCATGTGCTGCTTGTAAATTTTGGAGATTAATTCTTTGTCAGTTGCTTTGTCTGCAAATATTTTCTCCCATTCTGAGGGTGTCTTTTCATCTTGTTTATGGTTTCCTTTGCTGTGCAAAAGCTTTTGAGTTTCACTAGGTCCCATTTGTTTATTTTTGTTTTTATTTCCATTTCTCTAGGAGGTGGGTCAAAAAGGATCTTGCTATGATTTATGTCATACAGTGTTCTGCCTGTGTTTTCCTCTAAGAGTTTTATAATGTCTGGACTTACATTTAGGTCTTTAATCCATTTTGAGTTTATTTTTGTGTATGGTGTTAGGGAGTGTCCTAATTTCATTCTTTTACACGTAACTCTCCAGTTTTCCCAGCACCACTTATTGAAGATGCTGTCTTTTCTACATTGTATATTCTTGCCTCCTTTATCAAAGATAAGGTGACCATATGTGCATGGGTTTGTCTCTGAGCTTTCTATCCTGTTCCATTGATCTATACTTCTGTTTTTGTGCCAGTACCATACTGTCTTGATTACTGTAGATTTGAAGTATAGTCTGAAGTCAGGGAGCTTGATTCCTCTAACTCTGTTTTTCTTTCTCAAGATTGCTTTGGCTATTCCGGGTCTCTAGTGTTTCCATACAAATTGTGAAATTTTTTTGTTGTAGTTCTGTGAAAAATGCCATTGGTCGTTTGATAGGAATTGCATTGAATCTTTAGATTGCTTTGAGTAGTATAGTCATTTTCACAATGTTGATTCTTCCAATCCAAGAACATGGTATATCTCTCCATCTGTTTGTATCAACTTTAATTTCTTTCATCAGTGTCTTATAGTTTTCTGCATACAGGTCTTTTGTCTCCTTAGGTAGGTTTATTCCTAGGTACTTTATTCTCTTTGTTGCAGTGGTAAATGGGAGTGTTTCCTTAATTTCTCTTTCAGATTTTTCATCATTAGTGTATAGGAATGCAAGAGATTTCTGTGCACGAATTTTATATCCTGCTACTTTACCAGATTCATTGATTACTTCTAGTAGTTTTCTGGTAGCCTCTTTAGGATTCTCTACCATGCAAACTGTGACAGTTTTACTTCTTTTTTTCTGATTGGATTCCTTTTATTTCTTTTTCTTCTCTGATTGCTGTGGCTAAAACTTCCAAAACTAAGTTGAATAATAGCAGTGAGAGTGGGCAATCTTATCTTGTTCCTGTCCTTAGAAGAAATGGTTTCAGTATTTCACCATGGAGAACGATGTTGGCTGTGGGTTTGTCATATATGGCCTTTATTATGTTGAGTAAGTTCCCTCTATCCCTACTTTCTGTAGAGTTTTTATCATAAATGGGTGCTGAATTTTGTCAAAAGCTTTTTCTGCATCTATTGAGATTATCATAGGGTTTTTATCTTTCAGTTTGTTAATATGGTGTATCACATTAATTGATTTGCATATATTGAAGAATCCTTGCATCTCTGGGGTAAACCCCACTTGATCATGGTGTATGATCCTTTTAATGTGCTGTTCAATTCTCTTTGCTAGTATTTTGTTGAGGATTTTTGCATCTGTGTTCATCAGTGATATTGGCCTGTAGTGTTCTTTTTTTTGTGTGACATTTTTGTCTGGGTTTGGTATCAGGGTGATGGTGGCCTCATAGAATGAGTTTGGGAGTGTTCCTCCCTCTGGTATATTTTGAAAGAGTTTGAGAAGGATAGGTGCTAGCTCTTCTCTAAATGTTTGATAGAATTTGCCTGTGAAGCCATCTGGTCTTGGGCTTTTGTTTGTTGGAAGTTGTTAAATCACAGTTTCAATTTCAGTGCTTGTGATTGGTCTGTTTATATTTTCTATTTCTTCCTGTTTCAGTCTTGGAAGGTTGTGCTTTTCTAAGAATTTGTCCATTTCTTCCAGGTTGTCCATTTTATTGGCATATGGTTGCTTGTAGTAATCTCTCATGTTCCTTTGTATTTCTGCAGTGTCAGGTGTTACTTCTCCTTTTTCATTTCTAATTCTGTGGATTTGAGTCTTCTCCCTTTTTTTCTTGATGAGTCTGGCTAATGGTTTATCAGTTTTGTTTATCTTTCCAAAGAACCAGCTTTTAGTTTTATTGACCTTTGCATTGTTTCCTTCATTTCTTTTGCATTTATTTCTAATCTGATCTTTATGATTACTTTCCTTCTGCTAACTTTGGGGGATTTTTGTTCTTCTTTCTCTAATTGCTTTAGTTGTAAGGTTAGGTTGTTTATTTGAGATTTTTCTTGTTTCTTGAGTTAGGATTGTATTACTATAAACTTCCCTCTTAGAACTGCTTTTGCTGCATCTGATAGGTTTTGGGGTGTCATGTTTTCATAGTCATTTGTTTCTAGGTATTTTTTTCTTTCCTCTTTGATTTCTTCAGTGATCTCTTGGTTATTTAGTAGTGTATTATTTAGCCTCCATGTATTTGTATTTTTTGCAGTTTTCTTCCTGTAATTGATATCTAGTCTCATAGTGTTGTGGTTGGAAAAGATGCTTGATATGCTTTCAATTTTCTTAAATTTACCAAAGCTTGATTTGTGACCCAATATATGATCTATCCTGGAAAATGTTCCATGAGCACTTGAGAAGAAAGTGTATTCTGTTGTTTTAAGATGGAATATCCTATAAATATTAATTAAGTCCATCTTGTTTAATGTGTCATTTAAAGCTTGTGTTTCCTTATTTATTTTCATTTTGGATGATCTGTCCATTGGTGAAAGTGGGGTGTTAAAGTCTCCTACTATGAATGTGTTACTGTCAGTTTCCTCTTTTATGGCTGTTAGTATTTGCCTTATGTATTGAGGTTCTCCTACGTTGGGTGCATAAATATTTACAATTGTTATATATTCTTCTTGGATCGATCCCTTGATCATTAGGTAGTGTCCTTCTTTGTCTCTTGTAATAGTCTTTATTTTAAAGTCTATTTTGTTTGATATGAGAATTGCTACTCCAACTTTTTTTGATTTCCGTTTGCATGGAATATCCTTTTTCAACGCCTTACTTTCAGTCTGTATGTGTCCCTAGGTCTAAAGTGGGTCTCTTGTAGACAGCATATATATGGGTATTGTTTTTGTATCCATTCAGCCAGTCTATGTCTTTTGGTTGGAGCATTTAATCCATTTACATTTAAGGTAATTATCAATATGTATGTTTCTATTACCATTTTCTTAATTGTTTTGGGGATTTTTTTGTAGTTTTTTTTCCTTCTCTTGTGTTTCCTGCCTAGAGAAGTTCCTTTAGCATTTATTGTAAAGCTGGTTTGGTGGTCCTGCATTCTCTTAACTTTTGCTTGTCTGTAAAGGTTTTAATTTCTCCATCGAATCTGAATGAGATCCTCGCTGGGTAGAGTAATCTTGGTTGTAGGTTTTTCCTTTTCATCACTTTAAATATGTTCTGCTACTCCCTTCTGGCTTGCAGAGTTTCCTTATGGGGATTCCCTTGTAAGTATGTTATTTGTTGCTTTTCCCTTGCTTCTTTTAATATTTTTTCTTTGCATTTAAATTTTGATAGTTTGATTAATATGTGTCTTGGTGTGTTTCTCCTTGGATTTTTCCTGCATGGGACTCTTTGTGCTTCCTGGACTTGATTGACTATTTTCTTTCCCATGTTAGGGAAGTTTTCAACTATAATCTCTTCAAGTATTTTCTCAGAACCTTTCTTTTTGTCTTCTTCTTCTGGAACCCCTATAATTCAGATTATGTAGTAATTTAGATAGAGAAAAATGGTGGGAGCAGATGGTAAAATGGACATGACAAGCTCAAAAAACTCTGGTGCCACAAAAACAGCCCTGTATTTGTATAATCCATCAAAACCATCAGTAAGTCCTGTTATCTGTATTCCCAAAAGATATCCTGGTCATCCACCTCTATTCCTATCCATGTAATCACCGCAGTCAATGTAGCAGTTCAGAGGGAGACCGATCCTTGTGGGATCCATGATGTGAGGGGTTTGGAAGATCTTCATGAGACTTGACCTTGGCCTTGAAGTCTGGACTGGATTTGGAAACATTCTTAGGGGGAATTCAAGGCACAGAAGTCACATGAGCAGGGAGTGGGAAATGAGGGCAACAGGCTTAGGGAAATGGGAGGGTTATGAGGTCTCAAAATCCTTCTCAAGCTAGATGAAGAACCCCCAAAGATTTATTATCTCAAGAGGCAGAGAGTTAGGCTTTAAGCACAAATGGATGCTGAAACTCAGGTGGTGTCATGAGTCTGGCTCTTCCTCTCTCCATCCCAAAGCTCTGCCCTCTCCAGTGTCAGCTTCACTCTCACAGAAGCGCTTTCTACAAGGTGGCCCTTGGAAACACCAGGCTTATGCCCTCCTAGTTGAGCAACCAGAGGGTGAGTGTTTCTCTGTGCCAATAGCTCCCACAGAGCCCCTAGAATCTTAGCTGAGTTAGTTGACTCAAGTCTCATCTCTATTCCCAAGTTGATCCCTGGGATCAGGGGGATGAAATATTCTTATTTATCAGGACTGTCGTGGATCCCCTTTGAAGGTGGGAGGTGAGACCCCACATGAACCAATGGGCCAGGCATGAAAAAAGGGTTGTTTCTACAAAGGAAAATTGAGTTACTGTCACCAGAAAAGGGAAGATGGATGCTAGGGAGGCAAAAGCAATATATTTCTACCATGGAAGCCAATCACAATGCAGTAGATGGTTGGACATGTTTTTCAAACTCTTGGGCAGCCAGGAAAGTATATGTGGTTATGTTCTGAAGACCAAGGGAAATACCAAACATAACCCCAGGGTGGAGAAGAATTTATGATAAAAACACCCCTTGGCAGAACAGAGGCTGTCTGCCCCAGACTCAGCAAATGAAGCCCAGCTTAACTGCTTGCAGTCTTGGATGAACTTCCAACTCTTTAGCTCTAGGGGAGGAAAAATTGCATAGACAGCCTGCTTTCTCTCCTTAGCATGCTGAGCCTTGGAGAAAGTTATTTAACCTCTCTCAGCAGTGGTTCCCCAGCTATAAAAATAGGATGACAATCTTTACCCATTCAGGACTGCAGGCAGAGCTAGAGAGAGAGCAGGATCTATAACAAAGGATTTCCAGGTTGTGGGCTGGACAGCAGTATAGAAATGTGGTATTAGGATTTTGGAGTCTTCACAGGTTTAGTCATCTGAAGGGTTTAGAGAAACATTTTCCCCAACTCTCAAAACACTTGGCAATGTTCTCTCCTACTTTTGGTGTTAATGAGAAAATAAAATTTTCTAAAAGCATGCTTTATCTGTTGGTATTTGTGCCTCCTGTGAATCCCAAACCATGATGGCAATGGCAAAATCTGAGGACTACCTGAAGTTGGTAGCAGTATCCTAGAGCACAGGGGTTAAGTGCACTAGTTCTGAAGGAAACCTTTCCTCTGCCAGGAGTGGGTGATAGAGAGGTGAACATATGTCTGTTATTGATCAGTTCAGAATCTAATAAGGGAAGGAGGAGGGGAGAGAGAGAGAGAGAGAGAGAGAGAGAGAGAGAATAATTACAAAAAATTACTCTCTAAAGTAGGAGTTGGCAAACTAAGACCCACAGACCCAATCTGGCCCACTGCTTGCCTGTTTTTATATGGCCCATGAACCACTTTTAAATGACTGAAAAAAATCAAAAGAAGAATTGTAACAGGTGAACATTGTATGAAATTCAAATTTCAATGCCCGTAAATAAAATTTTATTGGCACATGGCCCTACTCATTCATTTACATAATATCTGTAGCTGATGTTGTAGTTCAACAGTAGGAATGAATAGCTAGGACAGAGAATGCATGACTCACAAAGCCTGAAACATTTTACAGAAAGAGTTTGCTGACTCCTATTCTAGAGAAACAGATTTTATTTCAATGAAAGAATGATATGAAGAAGAAGGGGAGAAGCTTTCAATGCAATATGCATTTGATCTGGCTCTTGAAGATGGGTAGGATTTTAATAGGAAGAGATAAAGTGAGGGGCCATTAACCCAGAAGCTTGTATCCCCATTTTATAGATGAGGACCAAGAGGCTGAGGGGTGGAGCTGGAACTTCAAGTCAAGTCTGACTTATTTCATAGCTCAGCTCTTTCTGACT
Organism: Phocoena phocoena; assembly: GCF_963924675.1. NCBI lineage: Eukaryota > Metazoa > Chordata > Mammalia > Artiodactyla > Phocoenidae > Phocoena > Phocoena phocoena. The sequence continues at coordinate 24,948,446 of NC_089238.1, read as the reverse complement.
TCCCCCTTCCAACATTTATAAAGCTTAAAATGACTGGATAGAAACTCTAAAGAGGCCTGAATGCCTTCCTAAGGAATCCAACCCAATTTTGCACCTAGTGGATCTAAAGCTTGTGAGTTGGAAAGTCATATGAGCCAAGCCATGATTATAGAATGATTGTCAGCAGTTGCATAAAGAGTAAGTTAGAAAGAGCAGGGAAATGATATTGAGTAGAAGAGTTAGGAGACCAAGCCTGGAGTCTGGATTAGAGCTAATGAGAATTTCATCAAGGATAGAGGGAGTGGGCTCAGGGAGAGACATTGAGGAAAGATAGAAGTAACAAGTCTATCAATAGATACAGGAGGTGGAAGAAAGATGGCTTCTTGGATTTGAGTCTAGAATGATGGAAGCATTGGAGAAGGCCAAGCCGGGCTGTGGAAGATGATGTGTTCCACTCAGCCTATGCTGTTTGGAGTAATGGCAGGATATCCAGTGGAGTGGTCTAGCTGACTGTGCCCAGCTCAAAACTAGGCTGCTTTGACCTGGATAGCAGTGGGGTAGAGAGGCAGAAAGAGATCTCAGAAAGGAGGAAGGGGAAAAGTATGCATGTGTGAACAGAAGAAGGGGCAGGAGCTAGGACCAGGTGTAAAGTAGGATCCAGAGCAAGAATGGCAAACTTATAAAACAGGGCAGTTGCTAATGGGTAAGGTGGGCCAGAGAGGGCAGTGGTGAAGCTAAGAGCTCATGCCCCATCTAAAGGAGGCAGCAGTTTCTTAGTCTGAGGGGATATACGTGCAGCACTTCCAGATATGACTTTTCAGAGTGGAACATTGGATATTTTCTTGTAATCTTTTGATTTTTAAATGTTGGCAAGAAATTCAGTTAAAATAAAAACACTAAACAAGTGAATCAAACATTTATAAAGGGCTGGATCCAGTCTACAGGCCACTAGTTTGCAGTCTCTTACCTAAGAAGGTCCATACAATTTAAAGACTTTTTTGGGTCCTCTCTCCAATCCCTCCAGAATCACTCTCTTGAAGCCCTTCCATCCTCTCCACTGGGGACTTTCTAGCGTGTCTCCAACACAGCAGTGTTTGTGCCAGTGACAGCCTGTGGCTGAGATGACAGGTTTCTTTGGTGTTCCATATTCAAATCATAATAATCAGAGGAGAGAAGAAACAAATTCAGCAACCACAAAGACCAACCCACAGAAGATTTAAAGAATAACTTTGTCTATGACAATGATAGAATAAAAGGAAAAAATCTCTTGGGGACCCTGGCTATTCTCCTGGCCATCAGGAAGAACCAGACAATAGCCAGAGGCATAGATGTCTGGCTGTGCTGGGAGGGAAGATTGCAGTGAACAGTCCTGAAATGTCCTTGAAGGACAGCACCAGGGTCACCATCTGCCTATTTTTGAGTGGTGAGCTGGGTTTGGAGATGCGTGAATGTGAACTTTCTCCTAGAAGTCTGCCTTACTCTGTCCCCAGGGCCCTGCAACTGGGAGGAAGAGGTCTCCTTGTGGAATGCATTGGGCAAGTGCTTCTTCTATCTTGAGCTTCTCTGGGTGACCTTGGAAAGGCCACTTCATTATAAGGAACTCATCAAACACTTTTTTTCTCCAGAAGGATGGAGTTACATGAATTCAGCAAAACTTCAGGGAGTGCCTACCATATTCCTAGCCTTGTGCTAAGGACTGCTGAACACATGAGTTGAGGAGAAGCTGCAGCCCTTCTTTCTCCTCAAAGGGCAGAAGAGATATGTAGGCAGAGACATACATATTCCAGTCTGTGCCCAGGGGCTTGAAGAAGGTGAGACAAGCCTGGCTGGGGAGTTGAGAAGGGTTTCCCATTGGAGGGTGTTAAAAACAATGACACATCCCAGCCTTCTTAAAATAACATTGTTGTTTATATTGTTGGATTTTGGACTTGCTTGGAACCTGTCATCCTTCCTTCTCTCCTATTTCTCCTTTTTGGAATGGTAATATTTGTCCTATGCCTGTCCCACCATTGAATTTTGGAAGGACATTACTTGTTTGATTTCGCATCATCAGGTTCACATCTGGAGAAAGACTTGCCTCAGAATGAATCATACTTTGAGTCTCACTCATATTTGATTTAGATGATATTCAGATGAGACTTTGGACTTTACGTGTTTCAGTTGATACTGGAATGAGTTAAGATTTATGGGTTGTGCATCCCCCTTGGGATGCAATAAATGTATTTTGCATATGAGGACATAAATTTTGGGGGGCAGAGGTGGAATGTTATGGTCTGAAAATTTGTATCCCTTCAATATTCTGTTAAAATCCTAACCCCCAAAATTTAGTATGTGGAGACTTTGGGAGGTGATTACACAATGAGAATGAGGTCTTCATGAATGGAATTAGTGTTACCACAGAGATCCTTAGCCCCTTCCATCATGTGAGGACACAGCGAGGAGTCTGTGATCTGGATAAAGGGCTCTCCCCAGACCATGCTGGCATCTTGAGCTTTGATTTACAGCCTCCAGAACTGTGCAAAATGAATTTCTGTTGTTTATAAGTCAATCAGTCTGTGGTATTTTGTTACAGTAGCCTGAATGGACTAAGACAGACATCACAGAGGACATCGGTATTTCTGCTTCTGAAGGCTCATCAAACATGTCCCGGTAGAAAGGGCTGAGCTATGCCTTCTCCTGGTGTTGTTTAAATTGTCCTTTAAATGAATAAACAAAGGGTCAAGTCACTGGCTGCTAAGAGCAGCAGTGTGTAGAACCAGAAGAGACATAAAAGACCTAGGAAAAATAATGTGATTGACAATCATATAGATAGTCAAGTTTGAACATCAATGCAAAGAAATGCTGAAAGAGGTAGGCAGTAATAGGATAGAAATGAGCAAGATAAGAGATCAGAAGAGGAGAATCAAGTTCAGAGATGAGAGTGGGAGGTAGATAACTGACAGAGAGTAACAAGTGCTTTCTATAGGTCTGTGTGACCTCACCAAAAGATTGAGCAATAAATTAGCTAGATAGGTATTTTCATGAAGATAATCTGCATATATACCCATCACTGTAATGTTAAAATTTAGCTGGTGCTGGGAGAAGTTAACTCTCAGTATATGACTTTTGAGAGACAAAGATATCACAAAAAAAGAAAATTTCAGGCCAATATCACTGATGAACACAGATGCAAAAATTCTCAATAAAATATTAGCGAACCAAATCCAACAATACATTAAACGAATGATCAAGTGGGATTTATCCCAGGGATGCAAGGATAGTTCAATACCCACAAATCAATCAGTGAGATACACTACATTAACAAAGTGAAAATAAAAGACATATGATCATCTCAGTAGATACAGAAGAAGCTTTTGACAAAATTCAACATCCATTTATGATAAAAACTCTCCAGAAAATGGGTATAGAGGGAACATACCTCAACATATTAAAAGCTATATATGATGAGTCCAAGCTAACATCATGCTCAATGGTGAAAAGCTGAAAGCATTTCCCTTAAGATCAGGAAAAAGACAAGGGTGCCCACTCTCTCCACTTTTATTCAACATGGTATTGGAAGTCCTAGCCACAGCAATCATACAAAAAAAAGAAATAAAAGGAATCCAAATTGGAAAGGAAGAAGTACAACTGTCACTGTTTGCAGATGACATAATACTATACATAGAAAATCCTAAAGATGCTACCAGAAAACTACTAGAGCTCATCAATGAATTTGGTAAAGTTGCAAGATACAAAATTAATACACAGTAATCTGTTGTATTTCTATACAGTAATAATAAACTCTCAGAAAGAGAAATTAAGGAGACAATTCCATTTATAATCACGTCAAAAACAATAAAATACTTAGGAATAAATCTAAGGTAAAAGACCTGTACTTGGATACCATGAGATACTGACAAAAGAAACAGAAGGCAATGCAAAGAGATGGAAAGATATACTGTCTTCATGGATTGGGAGAATTAATATTGTTAAAATGACCATATTACCCAAGGCAAACTACAAATTCAATGTAATCCCTATCAAAATACCAATGGCGTTTTTCACAAAACTAGAACAAATAATTTTAAAATTTGTATGGAAACACAGAAGACCCTGAATAGCCAAAACAATCTTAAGAAAGAAGAACAGAACTGGAGGTATCACACTCCCTGACTTAAGACTATACTATCAATACAATGCTATAGTTATCAAAACAGTATGATACAGGCAGAAAAACAGACACATAGAACAACATAACAGAATAGAGAGCCCAGAAATAAACCCACACACTTATGGTCAATTAATCTTCAATAAAGAAGGCAAGAATATACAATAGAGAAAAGACAATCTTTTCAGTAAGTGGTGCTGAGAAAACTGGAGAGCTACATGTAAAAGAAGGAAATTAGAACTTTTCTCACACCATATACAAAAATAAACTCAATATGGATTGAAGACCTAAATGTAGGACTGGAAACCATAAAGCTCCTAGAAAAAAACATGGGCAGAACACTCTTTGACATTAATTGTAGCAATACTATTTTGGATCTGTCTCCTAAGGCAAAGGAAAGAAAAGGAAAATAAACAACTGGGACCTAATTAAACTTAAAAGCTTTTGCACAGCAAAGGAAACCACTGATAAAACAAAAAGACAACCTACTGAATGGGAGAAAATATTTTCAAATGATATGACTGATAAGGGGTTAATATCTAAGATATATAAGCAGCTCATACATCTCAATACCAAAAAACAAACAGCCCAATTAAAAAAAATGGTCAGAAGACCTGAAGAGATATTTTCCTAAAAAGACATACAGATGGCCAACAGGCACATGAAAAGATGCTCAACATCGCTAATCATCAGAGAAATCCAAATCAAAACCACAGTGAGATATCACCTCACACTTGTCAGAATGACCATCATCAAAAAGTCTACAAACAATAAATGCTGGAGAGGGTGTGGAGAAAAGGGAACCCCCCTCACTGTTAATGGGAATGTAAATTGGTACAGCCACTATGGAGAACAGTATGGAGGATCCTCAAAAAACCAAAATTAGAACTACCATATGATCCAGCAATCCCACTCCTAGGTATTTATTCAAAGAAAATGAAAACGCTAATTCGAAAAGATACATGCACCCTGATGTTCACAGCAGCATTATTTACAATTGCCAAGATATGGAAGCAACCTAAGTGACCGTCAAGAGATGAATGGATAAAGAAGACATTGTATATATATATACACAATAGAATATTACTCAGTAAAGAAGAATGAAATTTTGCCATTTGCAGCAACGGACCCAGAGGGTATTATACCTAGTGAAATAAGTCAGACAGAGAAGGACAAATACTGTATGTTATCACAGATATGTGGAGTCTAAAACCTAAAACTAATGAATATAACAAAAAAGAAACAGACTCACAGATATAAAGAACAAACTAGTGGTTACCAGTGGAGAGAGGGAAGGGGGAGGGGCAATCTAGGGGTAGAGGATTAGGAGGTAAAACTACTCTGTACTGATATAAAATAAATAAGTTACAAGGATATATTGTACAGCACAGGGAATATAACCAATATTTTATAATAACTTTAAATGGAGTATAATCTTTTTTTGTGTGTGTGGTACGCGGGCCTCTCACTGTTGTGGTCTCTCCCGTTGCAGAGCACAGGCTCCGGATGCGCAGGCTCAGCGGCCATGGCTCATGGGCCCAGCCGCTCCGCGGCATGTGGGATCTTCCCGGACCAGGGCACAAACCCATGTCCCCTGCATCGGCAGGCAGACTCTCAACCGCTGCACCACCAGGGAAGCCCTGAGTATAATCTTTAAAAATCGTAAATCACTATGCTGTACACCTGAAACATATAATACTGTAAATCAACTTCCCCTCAATAAAAATATGACTTTGCCTTCACCACAATGCAAATCAATTCTAATGCCTCTCTCAGCTATAGTTCTAAGCATCCTTTAAAATTGTAGCACAGTATTTCAACCCAGTTGGCTGGTAAATCTGATCCTAGAATTAATTCCAGCCAGTAGTTGTGGTAGTCTCAACTTGTGAGAGATGATTGTGTACAAATTTTCCCAATTCTGTGTTCATTGATGCCACAATGTTAATTTGAAATTGGCCATGGTGAGAGTATTTACTGACAGAAGTAGGCAAAAGCCACAAATAAACCCTCCACCTCCAAAAACCTGTTGTTGAAGAACATTTACCAGCATACCACACAAATGGGTATCAGATGTTATGGTACCATGGGCCCTTTGGCTGGGCAATGGTTCTGACAGTGACTAAGTTGTTGGTTGTAGCAAAGTCTCTTAGTGTTTAAAAATTTGTTCTGATGGTTGCACCTTGCCCAGTTCAATGGGAGATGGGGTTGGTGGAGGCGGGGGTGGGGGGGAGGGAAACACTAGAGGGAATTTAAGTTAGATAGGAAGGAGTCATTCTTAGTATAATGATTCTCCTAGGGAATGTGATAAAGTCCAACTTTTTAATTTATTTTCTTGTTTTTTCCACTCAGATCTGAGCAACTGATCATGCAACCAGACTCCACCTACATCTGGTAGTAAGATTTGGCAGGAACAGTTTGGAGATAGAGAATGCCAAATAACTCACACTAAGACTTAAAAACAAGTGGTCATCTCACAATATCTTAAGCTAGATGGAACATTAGTGGATACTGGATGCTCCGTTCCCATTCCCTCTTCAGGGTCAACACACCCATCCCCCAGTTGCTGGGAATATCAGCTGCATTGGCTCATAGCTGCAACCCTCACTGGTAGTTGCCCTTGGGAATGGGGAACTGCCTTTCTCTCTTAGCGGTCAGCCCATAGCCAATGACTGGCTGATGCAAAATGCCAGCATCTTGCCTGAATTGGAACAACTCTGAAGAACCACCCCAGTTCCAGAATTAGGATTGGCAGAGTCCTCAGCTGAAGCCTCACTTCCCTCTGTTCAATACACTTTTCATACTTTCCTACATGTGATTCTTCCAAGGGCACTCTCCAAACAACCTCTGCCCACAATGGCCCTTTGTTCCCATGGGACCGAGTTTAAAACAAAACCCTAAATTCATCTGGCTCAATTACTCACCTGATGCCTAAGTCCCTCCACTGCCTCTAACCAGAGAGGTCCATCCCTGCTGCTTCATCCTCTCATTGCAGCAAGCCAGTCTTGAACTTGCTGAGCAGCTCTACTTGTTAGAAAGCCTGTCCTTTGTTTGAGTTGAAATCTACCTCCCTGTTTAGAAAGAGTCTGATTTTCCAGGTACACATTGTGTGATCTGATTTGTTCTAGCTGACATTGCTTTGGACATAGAAGAGGGGTGATGTACAGTCCCAGTCCCTGAGAACCTTCCTGAGAGAGAAAAGACATGCTGCCAAAAGGGGTGCCTTAGGATTCAGAGAAAGGAGGGGGCCCTGAAGGGTGGTGATAGAGCAGTTTCTTGGGGGAGGTGCCTCTTGAACAAGGCTCACAGAGATGTGTAGGACGTGTACAGGTACTCGACAAAATGCTTTTCAGAGGAGATGCTGGGCACGCTCACTGACTGAAACGTACCTCTGCTGTTTTGCCTGACCTACTTTCATTTCCTCTTCATCCACGAACAGCTTTGACTTTCCTTTGGGGGTCTCCTCTCTCAGTCCACATGATTCAAATCAGGTGGCCACACTCCCTCGGTTTCAAGAATGAGCTTGTGACTCAGGTCTGGCCAGCCAGCTTTTTTCTCCCTCTTGACCACGGTGATGGACATGTGACATAGTTGGTCTCATGGTATTCAACCCCAGGACTTTTATTAGAGTTGCTGGGAGAGAGATGCTTTAATTTTGTTGCAGTTGTTAGACTATATAGGAGTAATCCATGAGACCCTGTGGACTAAACCAAGAGGAATGGAGACTGTATTACTCAGAGAAACAGAACCAATAGGAGATACAAATATAGATACAGATATATAGATACAGACATAGATATATCAGTGGAAATTTATTATAGGTGTTGGCTCACATGGTTACGGAGGTTCTAAATGTCACCTGAATTGGCTCAGAGCTTCAACCCTCACTGGAAGTTGCCCTTGGGAATGTATTGCCTTGCTCTCCCGAGGGGTGGCCCACAGCCAGGAAGACCCACGATCTGCCATCTTCAAGCTGGAAAATGAGAAAAGTCAGTGGTCCAAAGTCTTGCAAATCAGGGGGCTAATGGTGTAAGTTCTGACCTGAGTCTGAAAGCCTGGGAAACAGGAGTGCTGATTTCCGAGGGTAGGAGTAGATGAATGTCTTAGCTCAAGCAGAGCGACTGAACTCCCCTTTCACCTTTTTGTTCTATTAGGTCCCTCAATGGATTGGATGATGCCCACTCATATTGGGAAGGTTCATCTACTTTACTCAGTCCACCAATTCAAATGCTAATATCTTCTGGAAATACCCTCATAAACACACCCAGAAATAATGTTTTATTAGCTATTTGAGCATCCCTTAGCCCAGTCAAGTTGACTCATAAGAGTAACCATCACACAGAACTTAGCTCAGGTGGGAGTTATAGAGAGGGAGGGAGAGAATAAGGCAGAGAGAGAGAGAGAGAGAAACGGAGTTGTATTTTAATTTAATGATATTGTTTGATCCCTGCTTAGTCTTTACAATTGAATAAACTTGAACCTAAAATTATTTTTGTGCCGAAGCCAATTTGAATTTGATTACATATTACTTGCAACAAAATGACACCTACTTAATGTAATCATGAAACTGGTACTTAAACTCTTGTCTGATGTCAAAGCCCTGTGCTTACTCTTCAGCACAGAGTAAGCAAACTTGATGGCAACAGAAAGCTCTCTAAAGAAACGGGACCTACAATGCAGCCAGAGAAGTCTGTAAGGGTAGCTCACTAATTCCATTTGTAAAAGTTCAGACATATTTGTTCACTGACTACCTAAAGTTTTAGGATACTATCAGTTTTTCTTCCCTGATTGGCCCTCTTCATCAGCTCTTCTGTGGAAGTTCCACCTTTCTAGATGAATTGCTTTTAGAACAAGTGCCTCTTCAGCCTCATCTTTTGAGAATTCCAGATGCCCAAGTAGCTTAAATGACTTCATTCCTGATGTGAATTTGAAAATTCATCATTCAAAGTGATTCTTAATCTACAGACTATCTTAAAATCATGAGAAATACCGCATTGGGTTGACCCCACACTTCTATCTGTGATGTGGGCATTAAGGACATTGTGGGCAGGGTAAACCTCCACCCCATCCATTCCCCCACCCCCCAGGATTTCAAAGACTTTGATAATTTCTTTCTCAGCCTTTATATTTCCAGAACAAAGCAACCCATTTTGATCTATCCTTGGATAGCATTCCCGCTCCCACCTCCTTGATCATTTTCTATGTCCTCCTCACTTCCTCTAGCTTCTTTATGTGTTTTAAACGTATGCCGAGAACTGCACACAATATTTTCAGAGATCAAAGAATCAGGCTTTTATCTTTACCTACTGATGTTAAAAAAGTTGATCATGATAAAATGAATCATTCTGAGGAATTTGTATTGGAATTTAAGCCCAAAGTCATTCATTGCTTCCTTCACCTACTCACTGAGCTACTCGATAAAAAATTAGGAAGATCCTACTATTTTTCCAGCCTTGTGGTAGGCCTTTTGGATACCAAAAAGGATGAGAAATCATTCTCTTTCCTTCAGGAGTATTTAATAAAGCTGCTAATGCAAGACCAACTTATAAGAAGCCACCACCAATAATGTCTCCCACTGGAATTTTACTTGAAACACTAAAGTGGTTTTTCATTTATTATCTCATTTGATTCTCACACCAGTTGCAGGATTCACATGTAGATCATCTGTCTCCAAGTTCATGAGCCTTTCCTCTGGACCATAACACCCCTTTCCAATCATCACTCAGAAAAGGTCTTAACTCTGAAGTTCTGACACACAGCAGTAAATATTGAAACTCTGAAGTGAGTTGCAGTCTGAGATAAATGTGAGAATAAAAAGTTTCTATAATAGGAACACCTGTGCAAGGTGGGCTTCTGAAATACAATTATTCCAGTTTAGGGTGTTTCTGGAGTCTTATTAATGGATCTGGAATAAGCTGAGCTTACCTTCCATGTCAACCCCATTCTAGAACTCTATTTCCATTGCTTTGCCTGCTATCAGTCATTTCTTCTTCATCCAAATACAAAATCTTGATTTTGGTTGACATATTTCCCCTCTCCCACTCTCAGTTCAAATTTGAATGACTCTAACCTCTGTCTCTAGGAGGGGGCATATGGCCTGACCTGGTTACTCAACCCACCATTATCTCCATGCTTCTGGAATTGGTCCAGAGATGTGGACATGATTTGTTGGCCAATCTGTGACAATAAGGGTCAGCCCTGTGGTTTCTGGAAAAGTTGTCAAGTTCTCTTGTTGTTGGGAGGTAAGTATGAAGTCCGAGAATAGTCACATAGAGGAATGCAGAGTGGAGAGGTGAGCTAGATGGCTGATGAAATACACTGAGCATCCCTTAACAGCCCTGGACTTTCAGTTACATAAACCAGTGATATCCCTCTTTTGCATAGCCCAACTTGAGTTGTGTTTCTGTAATTTGCAACCAAAAAGCCTTGACTAATATTCCTATCCACTTACAAATTTCCTTCTGGTGATGAAAGCTTCTTTCTCTGTTTCCCTCTGAATCCAGGAATCTTGTAGTCTTTCTTCAACCGTGACCCAGGTGCTTTAGTATATCACTTTTTTCTTCTTTTTACATCTTTATTAGAGTACATTTGCTTTACAATGGTGTGTTAGTTTCTGCTTTATAACAAAGTGAATCAGTTATACATATACATATGTTCCCATATCTCTTCCCTCTTGCATCTCCCTCCCTCCCAACCTCCCTATCCCACCCCTCCAGGCAGTCACAAAGCACCGAGCTGATCACCCTGTGCTATGCGGCTGCTTCCCACTAGCTATCTACCTTACGTTTGGTAGTGTATATATGTCCATGCCTCTCTCTCGCTTTGTCACAGCTTACCCTTCCCCCTCCCCACATCCTCAAGTCCATTCTCTAGTAGGTCTGTGTCTTTATTCCTGTCTTGCCCCTAGGTTCTTCATGACATTTTTTCCCCTTAAATTCCATATATATGTGTTAGCATATGGTATTTGTCTTTCTCTTTCTGACTTACTTCACTCTGTATGACAGACTCGAGGTCTATCCACCTCATTACAAATAGCTCAATTTCGTTTCTTTTTATGGCTGAGTAATATTCCATTGTATATATGTGCCACATCTTTTTTATCCATTCATCCGATGATGGACACTTAGGTTGTTTCCATCTCCAGGCTATTGTAAATAGAGCTGCAATGAACATTGTGGTACATGACCCTTTTTGAATTATGGTTTTCTCAAGGTATATGCCCAGTAGTGGGATTGCTGGGTCATATGGTAGTTCTATTTGTAGTTTTTTAAGGAACCTCCATACTGTTCTCCATAGTGGCTGTACCAATTCACATTCCCACCAGCAGTGCAAGAGTGTTCCCTTTTCTCCACACCCTCTCCAGCATTTATTGTTTCTAGATTTTTTGATGGTGGCCATTCTGACTGGTGTGAGATGATGTCTCATTGTAGTTTTGATTTGTGTTTCTCTAATGATTAATGATGTTGAGCATTCTTTCATGTGTTTGTTGGCAGTCTGTATATCTTCTTTGGAGAAATGTCTATTTAGGTCTTCTGCCCATTTTTGGATTGGGTTGTTTGTTTCTTTTTTATTGAGCTGCATGAGCTGCTTATAAATTTTGGAGATTAATCCTTTGTCAGTTGCTTCATTTGCAAATATTTTCTTCCATTCTGAGGGTTGTCTTTTGGTCTTGTTTATGGTTTCCTTTGCTGTGCAAAAGCTTTGAAGTTTCATTAGGTCCCTTTTGTTTATTTTTGTTTTTATTTCCATTTCTCTAGGAGGTGGGTCAAAATGGAACTTGCTGTGATTTATGTCATAGAGTCTTCAGCCTATGTTTTCCTCTAAGAGTTTGATAGTTTCTGGCTTTACATTTAGGTCTTTAATCCATTTTGATCTTATTTTTGTGTATGGTGTTAGGGAGTGATCTAATCTCATACTTTTACATGTACCTGTCCAGTTTTCCCAGCACCACTTATTGAAGAGGCTGTCCTTTCTCCACTGTACATTCCTGCCTCCTTTATCAAAGATAAGGTGACCATATGTGCGTGGGTTTATCTCTGGGCTTTCTATCCTGTTCCATTGATCTATCTTTCTGTTTTTGTGCCAGTACCATACTGTCTTGATTACTGTAGCTTTGTAGTATAGTCTGAAGTCAGGGAGCCAGATTCCTCCAGCTCCTTTTTTCGTTCTCAAGATTGCTTTGGCTATTCTGGGTCTTTTGTGTTTCCATACAAATTGTGAAATTTTTTGTTCTAGTTTTGTGAGAAATGCCAGTGGTTGTTTGATAAGGATTGCATTGAATCTTTAGATTGCTTTAAGTAGTATAGTCATTTTCACAATGTTGATTCTTCCAATCCAAGAACATGGTATATCTCTCCATCTCTTTGTATCATCTTTAATTTCTTTCATCAGTGTCTTATAATGTTCTGCATACAGGTCTTTTGTCTCCTTAGGTAGGTTTATTGCTAGATATTTTATTCTTTTTGTTGTAATGGTAAATGGAAGTGTTTTGTTGATTTCACTTTCAGATTTTTCATCATTAGTGTATAGGAATGCCAGAGATTTCTGTGCATTAATTTTGTATCCTGCTACTTTACCAAATTCATTGATTAGCTCTAGTAGTTTTCTGGTAGCATCTTTAGGATCCTCTATGTATAGTATCATGTAATCTGCAAACAGTGACAGCTTTACTTCTTCTTTTCCAATTTGGAATCCTTTTATTTCCTTTTCTTCTCTGACTGCTGTGGCTAAAACTTCCAAAACTATGTTGAATAAGAGTGGTGAGAGTGGGCAACCTTGTCTTGTTCCTGATCTTAGTGGAAATGCTTTCAGTTTTTCACCATTGGGGACGATGTTGGCTGTGGGTTTGTCATATATGGCCTTTATTATTTTGAGGAAAGTTCTCTCTATGCCTACTTTCTCCAGGGTTTTTATCATAAATGGGTGTTGAATTTTGTCAAAAGCTTTCTCTGCATCTATTGAGATGATCATATGGTTTTTCTCCTTCAATTTGTTAATATGGTGTATCACGTTGATTGATATGTGTATATTGAAGAATCCTTGCATTCCTGGAATAAACCCCACTTGATCACGGTGCATGATCCTTTAAAGTGCTGTTGGATTCTGTTTGCTAGTATTTTGTTGAAGATTTTTGCATCTATGTTCATCAGTGATATTGGCCTGTAGTTTTCTTTCTTTGTGACATCCTTGTCTGGTTTTGGTATCAAGGTGATGGTGGCCTCGTAGAATGAGTTTGGGAGTGTTCTTCCCTCTGTTATAATTTGGAAGAGTTTGAGAAAGATAAGTGTTAACTCTTCTCTAAATGTTTGATAGAATTCGCCTGTGAAGCCATCTGGTCCTGGGCTTTTGTTTGTTGGAAGATATTTAATCACAGTTTCAATTTCAGTGCTTGTGATTGGTCTGTTCATATTTTCTATTTCTTCCTGATTCAGTCTTGGCAGGTTGTGCCTTTCTAAGAATTTGTCCATTTCTTCCAGATTGTCCATTTTATTGGCATAAAGTTGCTTGTAGTAATCTCTCATGATCTTTTGTATTTCTGCAGTGTCAGTTGTTACTTCTCCTTTTTTATTTCTAATTCTATTTATTTGAGTCTTCTCCCTTTTTTTCTTGATCAGTCTGGCTAATGGTTTATCAATTTTGTTTATCTTCTCAAAGAACCAGCTTTTAGTTTTATTGATCTTTGCTATCGTTTCCTTCATTTCTTTTTCACTTATTTCGGATCTGATTTTTATGATTTCTTTCCTTCTGCTAATTTTGGGGTTATTTTTTGTTCTTCTTTCTCTAATTGCTTTAGGTGCAAGGTTAGGTTGTTTATTCGAGATGTTTCCTGTTTCTTAAGGTAGGATTGTATTGCTATAAACTTCTCTCTTAGAACTGCTTTTGCTGCATCCCATCGGTTTTGGGTCGTCGTGTCTCCATTGTCATTTGTTTCTAGGTATTTTTTAATTTCCTGTTTGATTTCTTCAGTGATCACTTCGTTATTAAGTAGTGTATTGTTTAGCCTCCATGTGTTTGTAATTTTTACAGATCTTTTCCTGTAATTGATATCTAGTCTCATAGCGTTGTGACCGGAAAAGATACTTGATACAATTTCAATTTTCTTAAATTTACCAAGGCTTGATTTGTGACCCAAGATATGATCTATCCTGGAGAATGTTCCATGAGCACTTGAGAAAAATGTGTATGTATTCTGTTGCTTTTGAATGGAATGTCCTATAAATATCAATTAAATCCATCTTGTTTAATGTATCATTTAAAGCTTGTGTTTCCTTATTTATTTTCATTTTGGATGATCTGTCCATTGGTGAAAGTGGGGTGTTAAAGTCCCCTACTATGAATGTGTTACTGTTGATTTCCCCTTTTATGGCTGTTAGTGTTTGCCTTATGTATTGAGGTGCTCCTATGTTGTAGTATATCACTTTTTCAATTTCATTAGACTTAGAGATCCATGAGGAGTGGCACTTCATCTACTTTATTCACCACTTAATATCATCAGAGTTGAGTAATAGAATCAACTCCATAATGACACTGGGGATGATGCCACATTTCCTCAGTGCTGGCTGAAATGAATGCAACAGTTCATTTTAAGTTTTTGATAATCTAATATGGTGTTACAAGTAATTTATTACTAAAAATAGTCAAATAAAAGTACTGAAATTTGTGAACTTCAGTACTGAAGTCTTTTTGTAACTTATGCTTGAATCAAGTTTATCCCTATAACATCACTGTCACTAAAATTCCAAGATGCCTTCCTGAATGGGAATAAAAGAGTGTGTGGGACATTATGAATAACTGAATAACCCAGAGCCTTTCAAACTATGTGATGGTCTGCAGTGAGTGTCCATGACTGAGTTGTATTTTACATTTGTCAAAATCACTAATTATTTTAGTGCTTTGGAGCTGGATTATATCAAATTTTGTCATGCAAACTAGAGAATATTGTGCATTTTTATCAATCATTTGGGTCATAGGGGAGAAATCTTAGGAATCAGGGCCTAATGTAGTACCTTCTCTTTCAGTTCTTTAATCTGGCCACTGAATTACTGCAAAATTCTAGTCCACAACATTTTTCCACTGGCTACTATTTCCTATAATAGCCAAGGCATTTTTATTCCTTGTCCAGAACATATATCATGCCTAGTCTCACCACTTTTCATGAAAATCACTCAACCAGAAACTCTTTATTCTTATATATTCCAATCCTGCTCATCTTTCTTTATACCTAGGCAAACCTCACCACTGACATGAAGCCAAGTGCTATCCTCCAACATAGAAAATATTCCCTTCTATTTTAAAAAATTGTTAGGTTTTAAAAAAATTTAGAAATAGTAAAATTAATTATTTTGGGGATGAATAGTTCCAGGAGTTTTAATATGTGTGTAGGTTCAAGTAACTACCACCATTATCATGACACAGAGCAGTACCAACAAGCCAAAAGTAACCCCTGTGCTGCCCACTTTGTAGTCACAGCCTCTCCTACTCCAAATACCTGGAAACCACTGAGCCATTCTCTGGCCCTATAATTTTCCTTTCACAGAATGTTATATAAATGGAGTCACACAGCACATAACTTTTGGGATTGGCTTTTTCACTTAGCGTAATGCCTTTGAGGTTCATCCATGTTGTTGTGTACCTCAATAGTTCATTCTTTTGATTGCTGAGTAGTAATCCATTGTATGAATCTACCACAATTTGTTAATCTATTCACCTGTCAGTGAACATTTGGCTTGTTTCTAGTTTTTCGTTTTTATAAATAAATATGCTATAAACATTTGCATAAAATGTAGACATATGTTTTCATTTTTCTCAAGTAAATATATAGGAGTGAGTGTCTGGATCAGACATATGTAATCATATGTTTAACTTTATAAGAAACTGTCTCTTTTCCAGAGTGGCTATACCTGTACCATTTTGCATTCCCACCAGCAATGTACAAGAATTCCAGTTGCTCTGTTTTGTAATCAACACTTGATATAGTCAGCTTACTTAATGGTGTTTGAGTATCTTTTCATGGGCTTTTCTTGTCATCAATATATCTTCTTGGGTGAAGGAGTTCTTCAAATCTCTTGCCATTTTTATTAAATTATTTTCTTATTGTTGAGTTCTTTATATATTCTGGATGTAAGTCCTTTGTTGAATATGTTACTTGAAAGTATTTTTTCTTCATTTGTAGCTTGAGTTTTTATTCTCTTAATAGAGTCTTTTGCAAGGCAATAGTTTTTTTGTTTTGATGGCACACAATTTATCAATTTTTTTCTTCTAAGAATCATGCATTTTGTTCCACATCTAAGAACATTTTACCTATCACAAAATCATAAAGATTTTCCCTATTTTCTAGAAGTTTTACATTTAA
Organism: Phocoena phocoena; assembly: GCF_963924675.1. Lineage (NCBI taxonomy): Eukaryota > Metazoa > Chordata > Mammalia > Artiodactyla > Phocoenidae > Phocoena > Phocoena phocoena. Next base: position 24,931,971 of record NC_089238.1, on the reverse strand, counting down.
ATTTATGAATTAACTTTGTATAAGTTAAGACATATGAATCAAAGTTAATTTTTTTGGCATAGAGATCTTCAATTGTTCTATCATTATTTGTTGAGAAACTTCTGACTAGACTGAAAAAGAAAGTAAAGAGAAGACACAAATTATCAGTAACAAGAATGAAAAGGGTGTTATCATCACAAGCCTCATAGACATTAAATGCACATTTATGCACATAACTTTGATATCTTAGATAGAATGGACCAATTCTTCTAAAGCCCAAACCAGCAAAACATATACAAGAAGAAATAGATAACTTTACAGTGTCCTATGTGTTTTTAAAACTTGGTCTGAGAAAAATAACCTATTAAATTTACCCAATTTTACCATTTCTGTTGCCCTGCCTTCATTCACAAAGTTCTAAGTTTCCTTCTGTTATCATTTCTCTTCTGTTTTAAGAAACTTTTTTTACATTTATTTTAATATAATTTTGCTGGTCATGAATTCTTTTTGTTTTCCTTTATTTGAGAATATTTTCATTTCAAATTCATTCTTGAAAGGTATTTGCTGTACATAGAATTTTGGGTCAATGGGGTGTTTTATTGTTTTTGTTTTAGGTTTTGTTTTGTTTGTTTGTTTTTACTGTTAGCACTTTAAAAATGTCCCATTACTTTAAAACTTCCATGATTCATGATGAGAAGTCAGCAGTAATTTGAATTGTTGTACCATGTGTGTAATGTTTCTTTTTCCTCTGGCTGCTTTCAAAATTTTTTTCATTGTCTCTGGTTTTCATCAATTTAATTACGGTGTATCTTTGTGTGGATTTCTTTGACTATTTCCTATTTGGGATTCACTGAGATTTTTTGAATACATAAGTTTATGTCTCTTACCGAATTGGGAAATTCTTAGACATTATTGCTTGAAAAGCTTTTTCTGCATCACGCTCATTCTCTTCTCCATCTGATGCTCTAACAACACAAATGTTAAACTTTTTGGTATCGTCCCATAGTTTCCTAAGGCTCTGTTCCTTCTTTTTTTTTTTTTTTTTTTTTCATTTTTTCTCACTGTTGTTCAGATTGGATAGTTTAAACTGACTTATCTTTAAGTTTACTGACGCTTTGCAATCTACATCTTGCTGTTGAGTCAATCAACTGAAAGTTTTATTTTGGTTATTATTATACTTTTTATTATACTTTTTATATCTAATATTCCCATTTGAATATTTTTATAGCTTCTTTTCTTTCCATATTTCCCTTATTTCAAGAGTGTTTGCCCTTACTTGTTGGAGCATGATTATAAATAGCTGCTTTAAAGTCTGTCTGATAATTTCAACATCTTAGTTATCTTGGTTGTTGTCTGTTGATTGTCTTTTCCTTTGTAAGTTGTCAAGATTTTTTTCATATGTCAAACAATTTTGGATTGTATCCTAGACATTTCAAATATCATGTGATATGACTTTGGAGTTTGTTTTAATGTTATAAAGACTTTGTTTTAACAAAGCAATCAACTCAGTTCTATTCAAGCCACACTAGCTTTTAATGGGCTGTGATTCCCATGTCAGTTCAGTTTCAAATTTGTGCAGTGCTGTTCAGATTTGTTCTACATGTGCACCACTCTGGGCAGTGATTAACCGTATGTTTAGTCCCCAAAACCTCAGGTATGCTGTTCAGGATCAGGTCCATGCATGTGTAGCTTGTGGGTGAGTGCTGAAGTTCATACATGACTTTGTGACATCTCTTTCTCAAACTGCCTCTACTCTTCATTGTTTCTGACACCCTAGCTCCCAGAATCTCCCCTTCTTGGTCCTCTGGCTAGAAAGGTGACTTTTAGTATCCCTAGTCGGTTGCACAGTTGCCACAGGTAAACCTGCCTCTGAGGTAAAGTGGTAGGAAGATAGAGAGAGATTTCCCTCCATTTCTTAGTTCACATAATTTCTCTGGTCAGAGAGAATGTTTCCCCTTCCTTGGAATTTCAAGTGTCAGCTGGCAGCCACTACCATTTCTGCCCTGCCCCTGCCCAGCTGCCACCCAACGACTATGAGATTAAGCTTTGTGACTGGAGATTGCCTGGGAGCTGGCATAAAAGAAAAAGAAAAACACAAAACAAAACAAAACAAAAAAACCAGGGGATTTACTCCACTCTTTCTGTTCTGTAAGTGCCCTCTTTCTCATTCTTTGGATGAGGAATACGTGACTTCTCTTGAAGCTCTTTCTGCCCATATCTAGTGTGAAGTTCCAGGATTTGGGCTTAGTTTGAGTCCAGATCTGCAGAATCAGAAGGAAAAAAATCATAATCTGCCTGCTACTGTTAAATTTTCAGTCTTTAGGTAGCTGCTCCATTCATTCTATACAGGTTTGCAGTTACTTCAATGGACAATACAGAGTGGACACTGCTTTGTCCCTCTTACCCAAACCAGGACCTCTCTGCTTCAGTTTCCTTTTTCTCCAAATTATACATTAGCATCTGGAAAGAAATGGCCTTGTGTCAAGCTATCTCTGTAGCTCCCACAGTTCCTAAAGTATATGCTGCAAATCAGAATATGAACTTTACATGCATTATAAAATTTCATCTTCATAGCAACACTAAGATGTAAATATCCTCACTCCCATTTTACAGACCAGGAGACAAGGTCCAAAAGAGTTAAATAACTTATTTGAAGTCTCACAGTTAGTAACAAATGGACCAGGATTTGAACTCGTGTCTATAGACACTTTGACTTGCGTCAGTGATGTAAAACTTATAATAATGTTAAACATTAAAATTATTATTAGCCTTTTAAATTTTTTATTTTTTTAACATCTTTATAGAAGTATAATTGCTTTACAATGTTGTGTTAGTTTCTGCTGTGTAACAAAGTGAATCAGCTATACATATACATATATCCCCATATCCCTTCCCTCTTGCGTGTCCCTCCCACCCTCCCTATCCTGCCCTTCTAGGTGGTCACAAAACAAGGAGCTGATCTCCCTGTGTTATGCAGCTTCTTCACACTAGCTATCTATTTTACATTTGGTAGTGTATATATGTCAGTGCCACTCTCTCACTTCACCCCAGCTTACCCTTCCTCCTCCCTCTGTCCTCAAGTCCATTCTCTACATCTGCATCTTTATTCCTGTCCTGCCACTAGGTTCGTCAGAACTTTTATTTCTTTTTAAGATTCCATATATATTTGTTAGCATATGGTGTTTGTTTTTCTCTTTCTGACTTACTTCACTCTGTATGACAGACTCTAGGTCCACCCACCTCACTACAAATAACTCAATTTCATTTCTTTTTATGGCTGAGTAATATTCCATTGTATATATATATGCCTCATCTTCTTCATCCATTCATCTGTCGATGGTCACTTAGGTTGCTTCCATGTGCTGGCTATTGTAAATAGAGCTGCAATGAACATTGTGGTACATGACTCTTTTAGAATTATGCTTTTCTCTGGGTATATGCCCAGTAGTGGGATTGCTGGGTCATATGGTAGTTCTAATTTTAGATTTTTAAGGAACCTCCATACTGTTCTCCATAGTGGCTGAACCAGTTCACATTCCCACCAGCAGTGCAGGAGTGTTCCCTTTTCTCCACACCCTCTCCAGCATTTATTGTTTGTAGAATTTTTGATGATGACCATTCTGACCAGTATGACGTGATACCTCATTGTAGTTTTCATTTGCATTTCTCTAATGATTAGTGCTGTTGAGAATCCTTTCATGTGTTTATTGGCAATCTGTATATCTTCTTTGGAGAAATGTCTATTTAGGTCTTCTGCCCATTTTTGGATTGGTTTTTTGTTTTTTTGATATTGAGCTGCATGAGCTGCTTATATATTTTGGAGATTAATCCTTTGTCAGTTGCTTCATTTGCAAATATTTTCTCCCATTCTGAGGGTTGTCTTTTCATCTTGTTTATGGTTTTCTTTGCTGTGCAAAAGCTTAAGTTTCATTAGGTCCCATTTGTTTATTTTTGTTTTTATTTCCATTTTTCTAGGAGGTGGGTCAAAACGGATCTTGCTATGATTTATGTCATAGAGTATTCTGCCCGTGTTTCCTTCTAAGAGTTTTATAATATCTGGACTTACATTTAGGTCTTTAATCCATTTTTAGTTTACTTCTGTATATGGTGTTAGGGAGTGTTCTAATTTCATTCTTTTACATGTAGCTATCCAGTTTTCCCAGCACCACTTATTGACGAGGCTGTCTTTTCTCCGTTGTATATTCTTACCTCCTTTGTCAAAGATAAGGTGACCATATGTGCATGGGTTTATCTCTGAGCTTTCTATCCTGTTCCATTGATCTATATTTCTGTTTTTGTGCCAGTACCATACTGTCTTGATTACTGTAGCTTTGAAGTATAGTCTGAAGTCAGGGAGCCTGATTCCTCCAGCTCTGTTTTTCTTTCTCAGGATTGCCTTGGCTATTCTGGGTCTTTAGTGTTTCCATACAAATTGTGAAATTTTTTGTTCAGTTCTGTGAAAAATGCCATTGGTCGTTTGATAGAGATTGCATTGAATCTGTAGATTGCTTTGAGTAGTATAGTCATTTTCACAATGCTGATTCTTCCAATCCAAGAACATGGTATATCTCTCCATCTGTTTGTATCAACTTTAATTTCTTTCATCAGTGTCTTATAGTTTTCTGCATACAGGTCTTCTGTCTCCTTAGGTAGGTTTATTCCTAGGTATTTTATTCTTTTTGTTGCCGTGGTAAATGGGAGTGTTTCCTTAATTTCTCTTTCAGATTTTTCATCATTAGTGTATAGGAATGCCAGAGATTTCTGTGCATTAGTTTTGTAACCTGCTACTTTACCAAATTCATTGATTAGCTCTAGTAGTTTTCTGGTAGCATCTTTGGGATTCTCTTTGTATAGGATCATGTCATCTGCAAACAGTGACAGTTTTACTTCTTCTTTTCTGATTTGGATTCCTTTTATTTCTTTTTCTTCTGTGATTGCTGTGGCTGAAACTTCCAAAACTAAGTTGAATAACAGGAGTGAGTGTGGGCAATCTTATCTTGTTCCTGTCCTTAGAGGAAATGGTTTCAGTATTTCACCACGGAGAATGATGTTGGCTCTGGGTTTGTCATATATGGCCTTTATTATGTTGAGGTAAGTAAGTTCCCTTTACGTGTACTTTCTGGAGGGTTTTTATCATAAATGGGTGTTGAATCATTATAAAGAAAGAAAGTGGCTCAGAGAAGCAACATGACAAGTCAGGATTCAAACTATATAACTGAAAGCTAAGTTCTGTATTAACTACTCCAATGGAAATTTATGTGGGTTGATATGTAAAAAGGACTCAACAAATATTTCAAAACAGACATTTTCTAAAGCAAAATTATGTCTCAACAGAAAAGAATATTTTTATCATTATGGGAAAACTGGGTTAATATTTTAGATCTCATAGAATTGCTTATGAACTCAGTGTGTTCATCCATCTCTTTATAGATGTGTTTCCCCTTTGTTTCACTGGTTACAACATTCCAGCTCTTTTATTTCCTACGTGTTTTCAGCTGAAGCAGTCGAATTTGAATCTGGTTGTTGCCCTGGGTTCTTCACATTTCCCACGTCAAAGCAAACTAAAAAGCCATAGAGGTTTCTCCTCTGTACAGTAGTCTCCTGCTTCCCCAAGAACAGAAAACATTGTTGTAAACCTGGAGCCATGTGACTGCACTCATCAGAATGGAGGAGATGATCACATGTGGAATTTATACAAGACTCCATTTGGAGGCTGACCCTCCCCCCAGATGGGAACTCATTCACCACGGCCTTTGAGTCCTTCAGGTGGAATAAAGACGTTACTATAATGATAGTTTATGAAATGAGAGTAAATATAGTGGCCTTGCATCAGAGAGATTTCTATAGCAGAGAAGATTATAATAAAGACAAAAAATACATTTTGACCCCCCCATCTTGCTGCATTACCATAACAATGCAGCTTTGTGGCTCCAGTGGGGCAAAGAATCAGGTAAGAGATTTACAAATGTTTTATTTATGTGCAGATTTTTCAATGTCAAGATGGAAGAAGGGCTTCTCTTAGGTGTATTTTCCTAGGTAACTGATGGAAGATGAATTCAAGAAACTGTCCAGCCTTTGGAAATCTTTTGACCAGTCTATTCTCAAGCTCTGTTACTAGTGAATTTTAAAATATATATTTGAGAGAGAATGAGAGAGAGACTTGTATCATCAAAATAAAACATACTTCACTGAAATTGAACTCTTTGAAAGAGCTCCTTGGTGTCTCGGAAATATTCGGCCCTCTCCTTTGAGCTGTTCCTTTCATGTTTTTCCTTTGGAGGTTTTAATTTAGTGAACACACAGGATATTCCAATGTGCGCAGCCAATTCAGGACCTACCCTGAAGAGACCCCACTGACACACACATATACACACATTACTGCTGCCAAATGCAGGAGGAAAAGTACAGAATTTTGTAAAGCAGGGTGGAGATAAGCTACCCTGAAGGCTGGAAGTGAGATGAAATTTCATCCTGTGGAAAGATGGTATGGTCAGAAAGACTTTTCCCTAATAGCTTGAGATTGTAGATTCCAGGGTGTCCTAGGTTAGGAAATGGGCTCTTCATCCAGTGGCCATCAAGAGTCAACCCCACATTTCCCTAAGCCCTCTAGTTGGTGGCATTAGGGCCACCAGGAACTTTTGAAGTTGATGTCTGGAGGTTGTTTACCTTGCACGTGGATGAGGATTCTTTAAAATTAGAAAAGAAATTTTTTAAAAGAGAAAAAATGTTCCAGCAACAATTATAAAAACAAGAACTTTACCCCACTGAATTTTATAGATTCTAGCTGCAGGTGGTGAGCTCAGAGATGGCAGATGAAGTTACCAACTGAGGAGAAGAGCCTGCCTGGTGCCAGAGAACCACTTGTCATGAAAAAAAGTCCCACACAGATCCAGGTGTCCCAGGCTCTAAGAACTGAAGTCAAGTTGGGAGAAGTTTCAACTGTTGACTTCCTTGCAGGGAAAGACCTCAGAGTGGGGTCAGAATGCCAATGGGCTCAAGAATCTTATGAGGGCTTCCTCAACTGTCATTAGATTCTCCTTCTGTTTTGTAATTTTCTTCCAGCATTAATTTCTTTAACATGTACTTTTATTAAGGATTTGGGGCTGGTCATGTAGGTAAACATAAGCCAAAACATTTTTTAAAGAAGAGAACCAAAAGCAAATAAAATGTGGGATATTGTGTGTGTGTGTGTGTGTGTGTGTGTGTGTGTGTGTTTTGATGACATCACTACCAGGTTACTTTGTATGTGATTAGACCAACTGTTATTTAAAAAATAGTTTGGTAATTTATATAAATTGTAAAATCAATCAACATTCTCATTTTTTCAAATAATGTATTTTTCCTAAAAATATTTAATTATTTATTGAATGTTTGTTGTCCTCATTTCCTACACATAATGCACTCTCCTAGGCATTTGAGGGCGTAATATGAAGACGAATGAGATATAATTTTTTACAAAACGTTTCAAAACGTTTAGCATGTACTAGGATGGAAACAAAATGAATATGAATAAACAGAACAAAAGGTAGAATATAACAAATGCCGTAAAATGTTTCAATAAGTGACGTTTGTTTAACCAACCCAACTTTTAGGTACAATGTATGGTCCAGAGTAGAGTCTCCTTTGCCCAGTGAGTAGATTAATAAGTAAATGAAGTAATGAGTCATTTAGATGAGATTCTATGGGAGTTAAGGGAGTATAACATGAATGAGTGCCATTTGGGCCTTAATTGTGGAGGTCTGAGTATTTGGAGATGAAAGGAAGGGCTTTCCAGGACAAGAGAGTGACAGGAGCACATGCTCAGCAGTGGATAATGAGAGATGTGCTTGGGAATGTGTAAGCCATCCAGTTCTGCTGAGCAATGATCACAATATCACCGAAATACACTGAAACAAAAATAAAACTAACTAAGCCAGGCACTTGCTGCTCTGGCAGGATTAGCAAAATATGGGACGCAGCCCCACTGGGAAGTGGTTTGTAATTTGGAGGAGGCCAAGTCCTGGAAAAATCAAAGTCAGCCAAAATGACATTGAAAGGTGGACAAGCAATCTAAATCCTCTGGACCTTGGTTTCTTCATCCATAAAATGTGTCCCTAGTACCTATATCACAAGGTCATTTTGAGGATTATGTGAAGTTAGGGCTATAAATTAGCTGGCATATGATATATGCTTGTTTATTATTTTTGTTAATAATAATAGCAGACATTATCTAGCCAGGTGTGGCTATGTGAGTACCATTCATTTGAATTCTACTGAGCTTATGTAATTATAGATAATAAGACATCTAAATAACTTGCCCATTAAGTTTATTCTCTATTTTGTGATTTACCTCATGCATTGATCTGCTCAGCTGCATCTGGTTAGAAATGTTAGACGCTGTCATCACCAGAGATTTAGTGCATTTCATGTAGATGAACATAAAACCAAATGTTTTCAAAGGAAGCAAGCTAAAGAAGAAAATAGGAAGGCAGAAGAATGTGCTGGTAAAGGGGGTAAATGTTCTGAAGCCCAATCTAAATTCAAATCCCTGTTCAGTCACTTACATCCTTGTGAACTTGGGTTAATTACCTAACCTCTCTGAGCCTCGATTTCCTCATTGTAAAAGGGAGATCATGATGACAGCAATAACAACAAAAAACAAAATGACAACAGTTATAATATCGATGACGTGCAGTCACTGTTTAAAACATAGTGCCTGGAACACGGTAAGTATTATTTATTGTTATCTCTTCTTTCCCTTTATATGTTCTCCTTAAAAGTTCCAACACCAGGTGACCAGGACTTGTGGGAAGGATGAATTTCCATGTGTGGTGATGGAGGACAGAGTATTGTTTTGTTGTTGGAAAATCTGAATCCTGATCCTAGCTCTGTCACTAGCTCATTGTATGACCTTGTTTACTTAACTTTAGTTTCTTTGTTAAATTCAACAGTTAGACTGGGTAAGTTCCATCTTGAAGGTCTGTCATTTTAGGATTCTGTGTACCCACTGTATGAAATTTCCCACTGAACTGAGTCTGTGTGTATGTTTCAAGAGACAATCTGAAAGGTCAACCAAAACCAATGCACCACTTCACATGTTTAGTTTGTTCATTTGAATAAACAAAGACTGCACAAAATAGTTGAAAAAAAAAAAAGCCAAACCTTTGTCTGAATGCAAGCTGTCATAGAGGAACCCATACTTCTTTAACTCAGGGCTGTATTTGGATAAAGGCTGTGTTGTGTAGGTTAAAATTCAGTGGGGAAATTTTAGTCTCTCCAAATTTTTGGCAACATAAGTAAAGACCATTTAGGTGTTTACTGAGGTTTTGACTTAGTAATTAGGTGTGTTGGATAGATTCAGATTAACTCTTTAAATAGCTGCTAGCTGTCAGGATTGAAAGAAAAATATCTCAAACCATTTGAAAATTGCTGTATGTTATTGATATAGACAACTTGGAAAACACTTTTTTTATAATGGTCCCACGGAGTTGGGGGCGAGTATTTTCAAGCTTCTCCCAGCACCTGAGAATGCACAGCATCTGTTTTTCAGAAGCTGAATGCTGGAGGCATATTCTGTCTGGTCTTCTTGGAATGCAGCCTGGGAACTGTGGTGTGCCACATACCTTAGCTACTTTGATCCTCAAACAAAGGTCTATGGTAAACAGGCTGCGCACAGGCAAAGGACACCAGAGATGTGCCGTTTCCAAACAGAACCCTGGACAGCCCACAGAAACCTCGATCTTCTGTCCAGCATGCTGGACAGCTCACACAAAACCCCCTTCATGTAATCCGTGGCTCCTAATGGCTGTCCAGGTCCCAGATTAGGGTAAGTGTACCCTAAGAGCATCTAGGGTATACTCCAAGAGTGAGTGCCTCCTTAAATTTTGCACCCTACGTGCCTTGCTTGCCTCATCCCACTTTTATCTCTGTGGTTGTCTACAGTTCATTTGTTCATTCAACGAACCTTCACTGAATTCCTAGTAAGTGCCTGTCACTGTGCTACATTCTGGCAAGACTAATAAAACAGTCCCTCTCCTCATGGGGTTTTGTTCCTTCAGGGAATTGCAACCGTTTACAGGGGTGGAAGCATTTTAAGAAATAATTTTGGGAAGTGAGCAGAAAATAGAACATGGATGGATTTGTGCACCACAATCAGGAAGATAAAGCTTTTGGAAACTCCATGACATTCAAAGCTCCATGACTATGGAGACACGTTTGTGTTGCTGGCCATTGCAAACACAACATCTAGCAAGAGAATAGGGAGGGTCTGAATATTTGTGTGCTATGTGTGATAGCGAGCCATTGGATTCTAAGAAGAGTAGTAGTTTTTTCCATTTTGCAGTTTATAAATATCACGCTGGCAGTGTTATGGAAGATGGATTAGAAGGAAGATAGAATAAATGCAAAAAGACCATTTATGAGATGATTGCAGTGGTTAAAGTGAAAGATGATAAAAGCCAATATCAAACTCAAAATAGATATGAGCAACAGGGTATGAGAAAAGGAAGAATATAGAATTAACAGAAGTTTAGTAGGAGATGCAGATTTTGTGGAAAAGATTATTCACTTTGGGATAGCTTTGAGTTTGAAGTAGCTGTGCAACATTAAAGTGAAGGTCACTAGGGGGCAATTGTTCTGGAGGCAAGCCAGAAGTCTGGGCTGGAGACTATTGATTTGTTTCCCAAAACAGTTATGGGCTTCGTGGAGTCATCCACTCTCTCTCATGAGAAAAATAGTAGTGGCTTGAGGCACAGAAAGAGGCAAATAAGGAAGAATAGCAAAACTAGAATATCTAAATTCTGTTGCCCCCATGACAATTACATTTTGATGGACCTGTTTTCTCACTCATACAATAATGGTATTGATTCAGGTTATCTCTTTGTTCCTTTAAAATTTTATGTTCTCTGGCTATTCTTAATTCAGGGTTTAAAAGTCTAATGTCTACAGAGGCAAGGTAAGATTTTCTACATTAATGAAGCTGGCCAGGAGACCAAGATAATTTGGAGATTATATGAGTACATGTAAGGTACATGCAGAGTACACAGAGAAAACATATAGAGATCACTCCTTATCTCCAGATTACTGTTGCCACATGAAAACTTAGACATTAGAAGATGCCTTTAAAGGTAGATGAAGATACCATGTTATATCCTCATGGCCCAATTCTTATTTCAGCTATAGGGGGACAGATCCATGTGAGTTCTTAGTCATCTTGGGACAACAACATTCTATCTTTCTGCTTCAAGATCTTTCCTAATGCTGTGGGATGTACTGGTTCACATACAAGTGAGGTCCAAAATGTGGCAAGTTACACGCCAGTGGGCCAACCCTCAGCCGGTGGAAGATGAAGGTTTGTGGATAAATGCTCCATCCTCTCATCTTTCAGGTGAGTAATTCTAGGAGACATTCTTTATGCTTCCCAGAGGTTAGAGTGGAATTGAACCCTATTGCCTTTGGAAAAGATCTTGATAATTCTTTTATATTGTAAAACATAGAAAGTCTCCATGGAAGTTTTAAAGTGACTCTTATCTCCTATGACTGGAGGTGGAATGCACAACTTTAACAGATCTCCTATACGAAAGTCAGGACCATGTTAGGGAAGGAATGAGGCCCTGAAACATGGACTTGGGACATTTGGGTAGATGTGAACTTGAATTCCTAGATTTCCCTGAGCCCTTTAGGGCAATAGACACAGCCTCTTTTCTCTTCTTAGAGAATAACATTCTCTCTCCAGGAGATGTTTCCTGGGGTGGATGTTTCTCAAAATAATGTTGTTTTCCAAAAGATCTACTCCTACCTCCCATCACTGCTTCCATACCAGTAACTAGACCAATAACAGGTCTCAACATAGGTAAAGTGAAATAAAATCCCTTTATAGAGAATAAAAAGCTTACTAAAAGAGTTTAGGGCTTGACTAATATACACCAGCAAGAATCTGGGAAATATGTGAGAGAGAAGATCTTGATGGAGTTGGACCAGGTGGAGCAGAATGCAAAGCTGTGTGAGGGTGAATTTATTGATATGGGAGCACTCTCCTGTGAATTAGAACTTAGCATTCTGGTAGGGACACCTGGAGCCGGTCTAGCAAGCTTCTGGAATGATTCCTTAAATCTTCTGAATGATGATGGACTATAGTAAGTGAATTGGGTATGGCAAAGACTTGCAAAATGAGTACTAAAGGTTAGGGAAGTAAAAATGTTGGAATGGAGTACCACTGAATACCCTCTACCTAACTGTTTCCCTGGGAGGGCTCAGAAGCCATACCTTCAGCTGAACAATTAGGAGTATCCTACTGAGGGGACGCAAGCAGGACCGAAAAGTTCAGTGGTGGTTGACTGCTGAAAGACAGTATTGACTGCAGGAAGCACTGCGGTGGAACAGGGCTCCAGAATCTCAGAAGCCAGCTGGTAGCACTTGATATCAGAGGAAAGGTGGTCACAGTTGGCAGCAAAGCTAGGATGACAACCAGAGTTCTTTGACTCACAGGGATCTGTCAGAATGGTCAATAGATGATGACATCCTTAGGGGTGAGTTATCTGAGAAGCTGACTAGGGAATTGCTTGACTTGTACGATGGGAAATAAGTGAGGATTGAAAAGCATCAGTCACAGCAATGGAAAATTGCAATTCCTCATTCAATTTCTAGACATGAATCAGTTTTCAGATTCAAGGCCTATTGGTTGAAGTGAGATTGGTTCCTCATGAAGAAAGATCCTGAAATACCACAACAATAATATTTCATTTGTTTATTTAATAAACATCCTCTTAATTCTTCCCTAAAGAACTGGTAACACTTTATGAGAGTGAGTGTAAACAGAGAAGAGAGGAACAGCCAGAATCCACTAGGGATATTGCACATGAAGTCAGAGATCACAGGGATGCTAGAGGGGAATCAAAACACAGTCATGGTCCCTCAGTTAGAGTACAGGCTTAGGAGAAATGATAATAAATGAAATCCTGACCCAAATCCATCTAACAGTGGATCCACTGGGTCCACAGATCTACTGAGGGCTGGAATATATAAATGGGATGGATATACTTAACTGTTGGTATAACTCTCACATCAGTCCCTGATCTGTAGGATAAGGACCATTAAAGTAGAAAAAGCCAAGTAGAAATAAAACACTCCATCTTCCAGCCAAGATATATATCAAAAGAAATATTGCATACTAGGAGGAGCTATACGTATTAGCTAGTGCATCTGACAGGTCCAAGGGATAGACTGTAGCATATGCTTTTTGGTATTTTGTCACATCTCCATGTTCTGCTTCTGATTTCAGCTGCAACTGTGATGGATAATTCTGACTCACCAAGGACAACATCTCACCTCAAACTTGTAATACAGGTCTTTCTCTTTATAGCTACAATGTTTTCTAGTTATGGGAGTCAAATCAGCCTATGTACAAACCTGGCTTGGTTTGCAATGTGTGCAGAAGTGTTAGGAAATTAATATCTCAAGGGGAGAGGGGCACTGGTGCATAAATGTCACAGCCTCTGGTCTTTCAGGTCATTAATTTTGGAAAACTTTCTAACTATATCCCAGAAATTTCAGTGCCATCAAGCCTCTGTTTCTTCCAGCAATAATTACTCTTTTGTCAGCTTTTCCTCCTTGTCTATTTCATCTTCCTGCTCCCTTACTATTGATTTCTGAGATCAGTTTCCACAAAAACTACTTATACCCAAGCCTTTGTCTCAGTGCCTGCTTTCCAGGGAAACCATGCTATGACATAGACTTGATGTTGCCAGATATTCCAGTTTTTAAAGAGAATCTGGAAATCTGGATTTTTATGAGAAACTCCTGATTTTTCAATGACAGCTGCTAATTAATTAAGAAAAATACTATGCTGGCCAATCACAACACACCTATTATTCATTCTTGCCCCCGTGAACCACCGGTGTGCAATTTTTATTCTTCAGAAAGCTCTGTATTGCCCAGAACATGAGACTTTGGTGGCATCAGTTATTAGGCTGACAGGGTAGAGTAAAGGGAAGTGTGTTCATGGCCTTCTCTATCCTCTTGAGCAAAAAGAAAGGCAAAGTGAAAAGGAATGTATTTAGGCCAAGATATTAGGCATGACTTGGTGTCCATGCATGGAAGAACGTGTCGTTTAATTTTTGTCTGATCTCTACAGCATCTATACAACAAAATATGAATTAACGTACTGCTCCAACTTGCACAGGCTGGAGCTCGAGCATTATTGGAACTCGGATGTAAAATTTGTACTGGGGCTGAGCACCTTGTCCACTGAGAGTTTGGATCTGATCCCAGAGATGAAGCCACTGAACTGGTTGTCAGCCTCAGGCAATGGCTACTTGAGGGAGTAAAAAACATACAGCTAGTGCCTGAGTCTTCAATGCTCATGTCCCCTGGGAGAGTCCTGCTTGGTCATGTGTACCTAAGCACACAACCTTGGTTACCCAGGAAACCAAGGCCAAGTGGGTTTGGATGCTTTTTTTATGGCCATCATGTCAGATGAGATGTTTCCAGAGAGCTCAGCTGTGAGCATCTTAGAGATGAGGGATTCACGTAGATGTCTTCATCAATGCATGTGAGGAGTGTGATCTGGGGCAATTTGTGGTGACAAATACCACTGAACACTGGAGCAAATTGCTATTACTCTGAAGGTCTTGTGCCTTGGTATACAAAATGAAGATAGACTTTCATTCATGCAAAGATTAATTGTCTATTATGGGACAGACAGTGAGCCAGGACTTGAAGATAATACGGTAGTTGAGACAAAACCCCTGATCTCATGACTTTACATTCTGTTAGGAGAGACAGACATTAATCTATTGAATAAATAAACAAGACAAGTTTAGTTGCTAATAAAGCCTTGAAGAAAATAAAAACATGGAGATGTGGAAGAGGGTACCTAGCACGTGCTTGTGGGATGGGAAAGAAGGCACTTTGCAGGGGGAAGGTAGGAAAAACCGCTCTGAGGTCACATTAGATCAAGAAGATCTCAGTGCCACCAGGGCTCCAGCCGCGTGAACATCTGTGGGAGGAGCGTTTTGGGCAGAGGGAATGTGCGAGACCTCGACGCAGCAGTGGGGGTTCCTGAAGTTGTTGGGAGGACTCTGCCAATTTAAATAGGTCCACCTTCCAACAAAGGCCAGGAAAGGTTTTGGAAATAGAGAGGAACTGGAGTGTCAGAAGAGGGTGGTGGACAGAGCCCTGGTCAGACGGAAAAACCACTGACATTGCTTCTGTCCATTAGCTAGATGACCTCACATGTCACACTCAATGTTGGACCTCAGTTTCTCCATTTAGAAATGAGGGGATGGGACTAACTCAGTGATTTCTTTTTGCTTTTCGCTTTTTTCCCCTAAAGCTACTGAACATTTTGTTCAAAGGAAACATATAAAACAATGAGGATACAGAGCACGGTTAGCAAACCCTGTATAAAATGATGCTTGAAGAACCTCCCCCACCAGCCCTGAAATTCTAGGATCCCAAGGGTCAAGGCTCCCTTGCTGAACTCTCAGATCCAAGAGATCTGCTTATATCTTCAATGTTTTGATGTCAAGCTGACACCCCTGAAACTTGCCTAGTGAGGTATAAGATCCTGGGGCCCTGTTTGTCTGGGCCCCTCCATCCTGCTTGAAGCCTGCACAAGAGTCTGGGGATTGTAAGGTCTGTTAAGTCAAGGTGAAAGGCTCCTCTCAGGACCACAGAGCCCAAGCCCGAAAGAGGACTCAGGGAAACTATGCCCCTTCTATGACCAGAGTTGTACCATTTCTAGGACCCAGCACAGACAGGCTCGCTGCCCTGAAGGCTTTCCCTCCTTGGTTAAAGCGTGGAACAGGAAAGGTGAGGCGGGAACAGGTGTTCTTCCCGACCCACCCGGAGGGCATACGGTGCTGGTCAATGCTCTGTGTTCTGTCTATTGGACACTCCAGGATGGCAGAAGTGGGACCAAGACATCTTCAAGTTGCAGGCCCGCTGCCCTCCTGCACTTTCCATTCTCTGACTTTGTCCGTGTCAGCCCAAGGAGAATTACTTACTCTGCACGTAAACGACGCCTATGGCTCTGCTGCCTCGGCAACTTTCCTTCCCAAAGCACCAGGGAGAAACCTGCTCATCACCACCCTAGGACCCCCACACACTTAGCGGAGTGTTGAAGAGCTCATTGAACGTTTAAATGTGAAACACCGCGTAACTGCATTTTGAATTAATTTCTCTGAGCATGGTGGAGGGTGGGATCTGATTATGTAAATAATGCATAAATCCCCAATGTAAAAGGTAAACTTTTTTCAGCCTCGGTAACTCAGCATAGGCTTTGGACTTGGGATGTGAAGAGAAAGCTGATTTCTTTAACTAAGCAGGTTTGTTTGTCTTAAAATATAATTTAGGGGGGCAGAGTGATATGGTACAAGATGAGAAGAGTATCGGACAAGGTGTCCAGGGCCCTGGGTGATCTTTGATCAGCCCTTTGCTTTTCTAGGCCACAGTTTCCCTTTCTGGTTCAAAACGGCCACAAAACCCCAGTTTTCCTACCTCCTCGGGATATGATGAAGATAGGATGAGACAATAGGTGCAGAGCAATGCTTCTCAAGGTGTGGTATTACCTATCTGCAGTGAGGTAATTGCAGAAAGTTAAGAGTAAGCATTCAGAAACTTGTATAGCGATTTGACATTGCAGTGACAGCCAAGTGTGTGATCGGGGCCTCACTTCACTCAATAGGGTATAAAGCGGTTTGACTGCTGTCAAATTCACATGATGAGTCATACTTGGCATGAGCTTCATACTAGTATTAGTCCACGATGGATTAGAAACAAAACCACCAAAAAGCAACAACAGCAAAAACTGACCCTTCATCACAAACACTTTGAGATACACTGGTGTAGATTCTTGCTTGGAGAAGTCCCAAAGCATTAGGACACCTGTAATTGAATGAGGTATGGTGTGAGGTAGCTGAGAACTGAATAGAAATGACCTAAGGAAGTGCTCGGCCTAGCCGTTCTGCTCACTTGCTTTATGACCCTGGATAAATCACTCTGTCTCTGGGCCCCTGATGCCATATGTAATCTCTATCTGAGGCTTTCTCTTTTCGTCAATGTAGCTGGTATAAGATTAAGAATATCAGAATTCCTGTTAATAAAAGGGACCAAAATTGGCTGATGAATTAGGCATGGGGTTGGGAGTGGTGGATTGCAAAAAAAAATGGCCACAATCCTTCACTCCTCCAGGTATCCATGTCCTTTGCAAAATGATTTTATATCTCATTCCATCGACAGGTGGAATCCTTCCTTTGAATAAGGGATAGTTGTGTGATTGTGTTAGCTCACACAGAGCAGCAGAAGTCGTGGTAGCCAGTTCTGAGGCAAGGCCACAGGAGGCTTCCACTGGCTCTCTTGGATTCCTGCCCAGCTGCCATGTGAACAAGCGATGAGCCACCCACTCGAGGCCACCCTACATCAGCCAGTCCCCGGACAACTTGGCAGCTAACAGCAGATTCCAGAGTGAGCCCAGCTGAGAACAGAAGAATCACCTAGCTCACTCTCGTCCAAATTGCTGACCTATAGAATCATATGTTAAGTAAATGCTTATTGTTTTAAGCTATTAAGATTTGGGGTGATTGTTATACAGCAGAAGCTGATCGATCCAGGAATAAAATATTATGTTGATTGCTACTAATGTGTTGGTTGGAGTCCAGGCAAATTAATGATGGAGCCAGTTGATTACAGCATCCTTCTGGTCCCCCCTTTCCCCCTCGTTTCAGCTCAAAAGGTGCTATTGCTAATAAATGAGTCATGGGCGTAAAATGCAGTGTGGGGAATATAGTCAAGAATTACGTAATATCTTTGTATAGTAGCAGATCATAACTATCATCGTGATCATTTTGAAATGTATAGAAATATTGAATCACTGTGTTGTGTAACAGGAACTAACACAATGCTGCAGGTCAATTATACTTCAAAAGGAATCCAAACTCATAGAAAAAGAGATCAGATTTGTGGTTACCAGAGGTGGGGGATAGGGTGCGGGGTAACTGGATGAAGGTGTTAGAAGGTACAGACTCCCAGTTATAAGGTAAATAAGTACTAGGGATGTAACGTACAACATGATGAAGATAAATAACATTGTTGTATGTTATATATGAGTTGTTAAGAGACTAAATCCTAAGAGGTCTCATCACAAAGAAAAAGTATTTTTTCTACTTCTTTAATTTTGTATCTATGCGAGATGACGGGTGTTCACTAAACTTATTGTGATAATCATTTCATGATGTATGTCAGTCAAATCATTATGCCGTATACCTTAAACTTATACACTGCTGTGTGTTGATTATATCTCAATAAAACTGGAAGAAAAAAATTTTAATAAATGTTTCTTTTTAATACAAGTTGCTTTTGCTTTCCTGCTCACATTCAGTGAGTTGTGCTTTTTCAAAATGTGCCTCCCACTATCACAAACAATGACTCTTCAGCATTGTAGATAATAGACCTCTTTGAGCATCTGATGAAAGCTGAGGCTCCACACATCAGAAAAAATGCATATCTCCACATTTACATACGCTATACAATTTTAAGACTCTAGGGTCCAATCATGAACCCCTCTTTCCTGGTTAAGAGCTGTAGGTATGGCCCTAACCTCTCTCCCCAACTCTTCTCAAGTCACTCTCTCATCCCCCACTGTTAACTTTCTCAGTCCTCCATCTAAGCTCCTAAAAGTCTTCTAACCTTATAAATTAATCCACACAAGACAGTATTAGAACAATACCCCATTAAAAAATGTAGAGCCCTTGGAAATGATGTCCAAAACTTTCTCCTACATAGTATCTCAGTTAATTCTCTTAGCCCTGTGAAGTATGTGGGCAAGACCTATTAACCCTACTTATCTAATGAGGAAAGTGAACCCCAATCCAAGGGAGTTACTGCCCAAGGCCACTCAGCTAGGAAGGGGCAGCATCTGGCATCCTAGTGCCATTCCATGTTACTTTGTTTTTCAGAGACATGTCAGGCTAATGGTAGCAAATCCAGATGGGGAATACTTATCTTGTGTATGAGGAACCTCAGGACGGCCTGTGTGGTCATATGGAGAGAAGGAAAAAAGTGGTAGGAGTTGATGTCAAGAGGTTGGGATACCTATCAAATGTAAGATTTTGGAAGCCTACGCTCCCAGAGGATGTGCGAGGAGATTGTCTGTAATATTTTAAGTTTAGCCTCACTTAAGAAAATTCCGTCATTAATTGCATCAGTCTATATATAACCTCCTCCTCTCTCTCTTCCTAGAAAAGGAAGGGATCTCAGAGTTTTTCACACAGTCCAAACTTAGAATGATTTACACTTTATCTTAAACATGCCAGTCTATACCTTTCACAGCAAAACACAACTTGTTGAATTTTATTTTTAAAACAACCAAGAGGAGTGTGACTTGGGGACCTGATGTTCTTTGAACCAATTCAAGAAAAATTTATTGAGCCCCTACTAGGTGCAATGTGCCCTGCCCTAGGACCTGAGATTGATGAGCATGAGAGGGAATTTATAGTTGAAGCAAATGTCTTGAACCCTCAAGAAATACCAGGGGAAATAGCAACCACTTCACTCACCTTACAGACTATTTCTCAACCCTCAAGCACAAGCTCGATGTTATTTTCTTCCCTGTGCTTTCCCACTCCAGAAGGAAATGTTTTCTCATTTGTACCTCCTCTCTATAGTCAGAGAACTGGAAAATGTATACATGGGAACCCACAGTATATTGTGATTTACCTTTATAATTTACTTTTGGTCTTTTCCATTCGTCTGTGAGCTCTCTGAGGGCAGGCACATGTCTTATTTCTCTTCTTTATGCCCTTCCTCCATTCCAGTTTTCCAGTACTAGACCAGTAAATATATTTTGAATTGACCTGAATAACCACAAAACACAGAGAAAATGCTGTGTCCAAAGAGAGGTGCAAACAAGGTCTTCAGAGGTGTGTGAGTGGGGAACTTAGTCATATCACATGACTGCTTCCTTCTTAAGGACATAGACAACCATTCCATTAAGGGAAAAAAAACTAATCTTAGGCACTTAGTACAGTGTTCCTAACATAGCAACTACTTAAAGCATTGAGTGTTACTATTACTCTTGCTGCTACAATTATAATAATATTACCCCTTCAAGCAAGAGCATTTCAATAGAAAGGAACTCTGAAGCCTTTATAGAATCCTCCCCCTATTTCTGTGGTCCAGAAAGCTGCCCTGCCTATTCACTCACTAAAATAGAGAGAAATTCCTTTTCTTTCTCCAAGGAAAATGGACTGCAGAATATCCTTGCCCTGAGATGTTTGTCTTTGACTGGCCCGGGAGCCATGGGATTAAATAAGCATATTCTCTCCTCTAAGGTTCAAGGTAATAAAGCATGCACCTGCGCTGTTACCATGGCTCCATGGGCTTGTTTGGCGTTCTGTGAGCGCATTTCCAACATCACACCCCTCGTTGTATTTAAACATTGTCCTATTATCTACTCAGGAGCTGGAGAAGAGAGCATGGCTGGGCATGGAGAGTCTCAGTAGATGGCAATGAACAGATGGGGGGACACTGATCCGAGGCCACCACACACAGCTCATGTGGTGTACACTAATGCTGATCTTACAGGTTGCTGATTTCTTATGGGCTGCCCATCAGTATACAGGTGTCTTTCAAGTACGTGTCGAAGCTGAGGTTCATTTCTTGCAGAAATGGAGGAATAGTATCTCAGTTAAGAATTTTTTGTTTTGTTTTGTTTTTGCGGTACGCGGGTCTCTCACTGTTGTGGCCTCTCCCATTGCGGAGCACGGGCTCCGGACGCGCAGGCTCAGCGGCCATGGCTCACGGGCCCAGCCGCTCCGCGGCATGTGGGATCTTCCCAGACCGCGGCACGAACCCGCGTCCCCTGCCTCGGCAGGCGGACTCTCAACCACTGCGCCACCAGGGAAGCCCAGTTAAGAATTTTCTGATTGAAAGTAACATAAACCACTCAAGCCAGGTTAAACACAAAAAGGAATTTTCTAGAAGGATAGTTGGGCGTCTCATAGAATCATAGACAGACAGAATAATCTCATCTCTAGGAAGAACTGGAGCAAGACATCTATGGTGACCCTGAGTGTTGCTGTTTTTGATTGTCCAACATCCATTCCCCTTTCCACCATCACTCCAATTTCCTTTGACAGAAGCATCTTCTTCCTTTTGAATACAGCCTGGTGGAATTATAAATTGGGGTCCTACTCTGCCCTAGTTAATAGGGAAACTACAAAATCCAAGATAGGCCAATTAAATGTTCACTCTCAGGAAATTGAATCTTGATAAGAAATTTAAAGAGATTCAAAATAGTTGAAATTCCGGCCGTAGTATCAGGAATAGCCTGTTCTTCCCATAAAACTATTCCTCGAAGTTACTATTTCGTAAAGCCCCAGGGTTGTCTTGGTTCTGTGCTTTTCATGGTTTTTGGCTTTCCCAATAATTCTCCAAGTTATCCATATTCTAATAAATACTCATTCCAATAAATAACCATAGTCAGTTTCTTTTGATGGTAAACAAAAGAACTCTGACCAACAGACCATCTCTTTAGAAAGTTGCCAATGACTTGGGTCAGCTTATTACTCCTACTCTCTATATCTCACCACCAGAATTCTTTAGGACAGAGAGTTTGGCACATTTTGGTCCAGTGTCCACTTTATCCAATCAGCTGAACCTAAGGGGCAGGGCCATATATTATGAACATAGCTGTCAGAGGCTAATCCCTGTGGAGGAAAGGCAGCTCCCAGAGACAAGGCTAGGACTAGTGAACTGAGTCAAACCTTTCTCCAAGGAAAATGAACTACAAATAGAAATTTTTTGCTGATCAAAAAACATGGCATGATGTGTTGAAGCAAATCAGGTACTGGGAACAAGGTGTGACCAGGTCAGATATCGATTGGATCTAAAGAAGCGTTGGTCATGAAACCCACATTTTGAGGAGTAGCACAGACTTGGGTTAAAGCAGTCCAGAGGCTCTGTTTAGAGCCATATTTTTCATTGATAAAGACTGCTGTCCCTTTAATCTTTTCAAACAATAAGTCTAGCCTTTGAGAGTCCAATACATAAATACTTATCAGACAGAAGCCACGATCATCCAGTATTTAACCTCAGAACTTTCATCTCCTTTTTCCTAAAGCTATGTTTCTTCCCCACTCTGTTCTGCCAACCCAGCCCTGCGATAGCAAATATGAATTACCCGGATGTTTGGTTTAATCCTCCATCTCACTTAGGCAAGAAGAGTCAGGCATTTTCTTCCAGTGGTACTCATTTTCCCAGGCATTGATTGGGGCATTAAGGGAAGGAGTCTTGCAAAACGTGTAATCCCAATTATATTTGCCTGCTCTGGTCTGTTTTAGTCAAATATTTGCTCTCACTCTTTTACAAATAAAGTTTCTCTGCATGCTTGAATTGCACATCTTTAAGAGGCTAAATTTTCAGTATCTTTACATCAAAGCCCACAGAAGCAGCTAATCTTCAGTAGAAACCCATCTGCCTTTGGAGGGAATGTCCTGGGCATCCTTCCTTAGCTTGGTTAGAACTGAAATTTTTAAGCCCCTCCTATTTTCCCTTCTGAACATACACAATGGGCAAAGACACAATCTTGAGGTCACTTCTGACTCTTCTCACTTTTTCCAAAGGATGCTAAGGCAACCAGAGCTCAGATCATGGGCTGTCGGTGTTGTAGGAACCCACATTCCCTGCACTTCTAGTATTCCTGATCAGTGAGCAGTGCTCTATTCCTTTCCGTGCAATGAGCTGTATGATGTAGTGTCCAAAATCCCCAATTGAACAACTGGGCATCTACATGCCAAAAAAAAGAAAGGAGACACAAACTTTATACTTTTCACAAAAGTTAAATCAAAATGGATCACACACCCAAATGTAAGATGCAAAACTACAAAACTCCTAGAAAACAGCAGGAAAAAATCACAATGACCTTAAATTTGGGGACGACTTTTTAGATATGACACCAAAGGCATGATCCATAAAGGAAAGGTTTCATAAGCTGGACTTCATTGAAGTTAAAATTTTCTGCTCTGCACTGTCAAGAGAATTAAAGGACAAGACACAGATTGGGGGAAAATATTTGTAAAAGGCATCCGATAGAGGACTGTTATCCTAAACATACAAAGAATCCTTAAAACTCAACAGTAAAAAAATAAGAACCTTGTTTAAAAAATGGGCCAAAGGGGCTTCGCTGGTGCCGCAGTGGTTGAAAGTCCACCTGACGATGCAGGGGACACGGGTTTGTGCCCCGGTCCAGGAGGATCCCACATGCCGCGGAGCAGCTGGGCCTGTGAGCCATGGCCGCTGAGCCTGCGTGTCCGGAGCCTGTGCTCCGCAACGGGAGAGGCCCCAACAGTGAGAGGCCCGCGTGCTGCAAAAAAAAAAAAAAAAAAAAAGCCAAAGACCTTAACAGATACCTCACCAAAGAAGATGATGGCAAATAAGCATATGAAGATGATCCACATCATATGTCATGAGGGAAATGCAAATTAAAACAGCAACAAAATACGACTACATACCTGTTAAAACGGTGGAAATCCAGATCAATGACAACACCAAAGGCTGGCGAGGATGTAGAGCATCAGGAACTCTCATTCATTGCTGGTGGGAGTGCAAAATGGTACAGCCACTCTGGAAGAAAATTTGGTGGCTCCTTACAAAACAAAACATACTTTTACCATAAAATTCGGTGATCACATTCCTTTGTAGTTACTTAGAGTAACTGAAAATGTATGACTACACTAAAACCTGCACACAGATGTTTATAGCAGCTTTATTCATAACTGCCAAAGCTGGGAAGCAGCCAAGACATCCTTTAGTAGGTGAATGGATAAAAAGTTGTGGTACATGAGACAATGGAATTATTTAGCGCTAAAGAGAAATGAGGTACTAAGCCATGAAAAGACATGGAGGAAATTTAAATGCACGTTACTAAGTGAAAGAAGCCAATTTGAAAAGATACTGTATGATTCCAACTATACGATATTCTAAAAGGCAAAACTATGGAGACAGTAAAAAGATCAGTGATTGTCAGCGGTGAAGGGGTGGGGGGTGGATGCATAAGTGGACCAACGGAGGATTTGAGTGGCAGTGAAACTACTCTGTATGATACTCTTAACGGTGGTTACATGTCATTACTCATGTGTCCAAACCCATAGAATGTACGACACAAAGAGTGAACCCTATTGTCAACTATGGACTTTGGGTGATAATGCTGTGTCAACGTAGGTTCATCAGTTGTAATAAGCATATTGTACTTCTCAGATGGAGGGTGTTGTTGCCCCTGAGTCAGGGCGGGGGGTATATAGGAACTCTCTTCCTCTCCATTTTGCTATGGACCTAAACCTGCTCTAAAAAATAAAGCCTTTTTTAAAAATCCCAATATTTAAAAATGAATCAAGTAACCAACAGTGTCTTGTGCCAAGCCCTGTGCGATGTAGGGGAGGTGAAGGAGGTGCAGTCCCTGTACTCAAAGAGCAGCCACTTGGGGAGAATTTATGAGAGACAGACCCTGTGCTGGAACCCTTAAGTCAGCACAGTGGCATAGACGTTACAATGATCTCCAGTTTACTGGTGAGGAAACAGGTTCAGACAGGTCCACGAGACTAGTGATGGATAGAGCTGGGATTCAAACCTAGGGCTCGCTGATGGCAAAGCTCAAGCTTCCCGGGAAACGCATGAAACAACACAAGACAGGATGTCGTGGGGAGCTAGGGTGGGTCAGGCACAGAGTGCTGGGGGGAGCATGGAAAGGAGGAAAAAAAATCATGGCTGTCTAAATGAAGAGAAGACAGTCTTCCTGAAGGAGGTAGAGGTTTCCAGATCTTTGACCAGTGTGTTAGAAAGAAAGCGACTTAATTGGCAACATTTACAAATAAGGAGATTTCACCAAAAAATATGAATTTATGTCTTCTTTCAAAAAACCACCTCTGGGGGACTTCCCTGGTGGCACAGTGGTTGAGAGTCTGCCTGCCGATGCAGGGGACACGGGTTCGTGCCCCGGTCCGGGAAGATCTCACATGCCACGGAGCTGGGCCCGTGAGCCACGGCCACTGAGCCTGCGCGTCCGGAGCCTGTGCTCCGCAACGGGAGAGGCCACAACAGTGAGAGGCCCGTGTACCACCAAAAGACAAACAAACAAAAAAAACCCACCTCTGGGAACCCTGAATCTCTCCCTGCATGTCACAGCTGGCTACACTGAGTAGGCACTCCTTCCTTTAAATGAGGGGTCCACTCTCTTGCCTGTCAGCACCCCCTCTCCAGGGCTGCTTCATACATGGGTAATTCTTGACCAGCCTCTGCAGGGTTTTGAGTTTGGGACACCCGCTCAGTGCCTAAGGGACTTCACAGGCCCCTTCTGTTCTCTTCCTTCTGACCTTCAGCCCCATCCCAAGGAAAGAGTCGAACTTCTACATGCCAAGACCAAGGACAGTTTTGAACCAGAGTGTCTGGAGATGAGTGTGTTCAAATGGTGAGGGAAGAGGTGAAGAGCATTTCCTCTGGTGGGTGGGACTCTTTGGAATTCTTTCCCTTAAACCAGAATGCTTGAATGGCCGCTTTCAAGAACAGGCCAGAGGTAGGATGGGGCAGGTAAAGATGAAAGATTTTTAAGCTGTCACGTAAGAAACTTAAGTTACACATCACCAAGAACTTCTTGTCTTTTGATAAAAATGGTTGTGAATTACTGGAGAATTTTTATGCTTGGACTAAGTCCTCACATCAGATCTGCCTGGTGACCTGCTCCCTATTCAAGCTCCTCCAATAATCATCACAATTATGACAATAATGAGAGCGGCATCAACCACTGAGCACCTATAACATGTGATTCTTGACTAAGGGCTTTTAATACATTAGCTCACTGAATTCCCACAACCATGCCGTAAAAGGGGTATTGTCATCCCCATTGTACAAGTGAAGAAACCGAGGCTCGGAGAGATTAAGCAACTAGACCCTGGGACATAGCTGGAGAGCGACAGAAATGAAACCAGCCCCAGCTCTCTGAATCCAGAGCTCGTGTCCTTCGCAACCATGCCAGCATCGCTCAGTGTGTGGAATATATGTTTCCGGCATCAGAATTACCTAGAATGTCCCAGCCATAAAAAATGCATATTTCTGAGTCCTACACAGGAGATCTGCAGATCCACTGGGGGTGGGGTGGTGGTGCTTGAGGCTTACTGAAGTTTGAGGGCTCCCAGCCGCCTGGACTCCCTTGCTCCCAAGGCTCACTTCCGCCCAGACAACATGCCCTTGCACTTGAGAGGCTCAGCCCGGCTCTCTGCTGCTCCAGCCTGGGCTCTGCAGGCTGTTGAATTAAGTCATTTCGTGGGACCAGAAGGAGTCTTCAAGGGCATTACCTTCACCTCCTTATTTTTTAGGAGAGAGGAAGTGGAGGCTGAGAGAGGATGACTGACTACATCCAGGGCACACACCAACCGATCCAAGAATCCTGCCTCTACTTTTCCTGTGTGCTCCCTGGGCTGAGGGTCCCTTGCTTCCTCTGCCCCTTCCTTTCCCCCTTTTCGAGCAAGATACCCTTTCTTCTCCCAAGCAAGATGGGAGTCTCAGCTTTCCTTTGGGGCTGGCGCTAACGGAGACAGAGCTGAACACCTACAACTGGGTCACTTCAATAGCGTTCAGGAAGGCATGTGGCGTGTCTTGCACTTATGGCAGAAAGTTGTCATCTAAGGGCATGCAGCCACTGCATTTGCATTTGGACTGCTGAATACAACAGAAGCCATCTCCATCTGAAAATCAAGAACTACACCCAGATTGCCCCCCACCCATGCCCTCATGTGAGCCCTTTGCTCTTAGCAGCCTCTGCCTCAAACCTTTAAAAACCAATTAAAATGTTTAAGTGCCACTTTTCCCTGGCTTTGGGGTTGTTTTTCCTCCTCCTCTCTTTTCAGCTGTCTTCAAAACAGAGAGAAGCCTCTATCTGGCTCTGACAGTAAGATCTCCTGGTGCATTTTTTGCCTTGGGTTTTACTTCTGTCATTGATCAATAGACTTAAATGCCAGGCCTCCATCACAGCTGCAGACTTTGATCGCCCAAACTGTCCTGGCCCAGCGGAGCTTGTCTGCTTGAGTTCTGATGCTGAGAAATGTCACAGTAGGGAGGGGCTGTGAGCCTCTGTCAGTGTGCAAGGGAAGGCGCTGGTGACAGCCCATTCAGGGCATCTCCAGGCATCCCACAGGTCCTGAAGGTTACCAACGGCTGGAATTCATTCCTGCCTGGGGCTGTTTGCAGCCGCACATACAGTCTGTCACAGCACAAGCACCAAGTGAGGGTGCCATCCGCCACGCCCATGGTAACCAAGCCTCATTCATCTGCTTGTCATGAAATCCGCAAGGAAAAAGAACAACCGAAAGGAGTCCCCGAATCCTGGTCTCAGCTGGGCCACTCACCAGCAGTGTGACCTTGGTCTTGTCACTCAACTTACCTGTGCCTCAGCTTCCACAGCTCTAAAACCCATCCTCACTGCAGTCTGCGAAATAAAGCAAACAGATGTGAAAGTGCTTTGGAAAGAGTAAAGTGCTATAGGAGAGGGAAGTGTGTCATTCTCATCCCTGCTGCAAACTAGTGAAACAAGTGCTTTTTCAAACCTCCTTCCACTTAATTGTCTCTTGTTGCCAAAGTGAACCAGGAGCTGTGCTGTTTACAGAACAATTCTCACTAGCGAGAAAGTTAAAATTGTAGGTAGATGGGGGAGAAAGGAGAGCTAGGCAGTTGCTGAGCTATTCGTAAACGCTCCTGTTCAACAGGTATCTTTCAGCGATCCTCACGTCCATCTGCCTCGAACCCTAAACTCGCCTCCCCACAAGCACACCTTCTTCACAGGAAAGTTAGTCTTGCAGGGAAAGCGTGAGAAGGATGCTGTGTGACTTCCGTCTCCTTTCCCCAGCTGGGATATGCTTGTGTCTTTACCCCCATCAGTTTCCTCTGGGCAACAGAGGGTGTCAGTCTCAGTTGCTGGGACTGAGGGTTCTACTCAGATTTCATTGGCAGAAACCTCCACAACCAAGACCCCCTGATGTCTGGTGTGATGTCATGGACCAGATCTGAGATTAGTCGTTCTCCCCAGGGAAGCAGCTCAGCCTCTGTTTAGGGGCAGAACTACCAAGAGAGTGTGTCCAAGAACCACTTCTCTCTGTCTCTGCCCACATGCCCACCAACTCTTTGACCAGCAAGGCTGAGAGTCAGGTCCCCGAGGCCAGGCCACCTGGATGGGTGGATTTTCTCTGAATCAGAGAGTGTTCTTTCGGAGAAGGGGTGGCTATTACTCAGCTCCAGCACCTCGTTGCTAAGGGGATGCAGGCCCAGAGCTGTTAGGTCCCCTGATGTTTCAAGAGAAGGCTAGAATGGGAATTATGTTGTAAAAGTAGCCAAATTTCCAAAATTCAAAATAGCGTTTCTGGGCCACTGGCTTGCAACTTTTGGTCTAAGGTGATGCCGGGGTGGGGGTGGGCAGGAATCCAGGACAGACATGAAGATGTCCAGTCCATTTCCTTTTTCTGCCTTTGAGCTGACCAGATCCTGAAGGCAAGCCACCTTCAGCACAGACTCCCCATCTCCCTTCCCCCAGGCTGCCTCCCAGATTTCAGCAGTTACTACTCACACCCCTTGTCCCAGTAGGACCAGTGATTGGAATATCTATGCGTTTAGCAGTTGCCCCCTACACTGGCGTTGGATATACAGTCCCCGTCTTGAATGTTAGTTGCAGCACAAAAACTGACATTATATATCATGCTGGTTGCGGTGGGAGAATGGGGGGGGTGGGGGGGGGCATTTCCATCATTTTCAGGAGCTTCCTGATCATTTACACTTAGCTCAGTGGAGCCACAACCTACGTGCATCTCCTTTATGTTAAGGAGACTATCCACAGGTTGCAAAGAAAAATTTTTAAAGCAGTTTAAGTGGTTTCAGTGATTTTGCTTAGGAGTGAGTGAGCCTGGGATGAGGGGCATCCAATCGTTCCAATACCTCTCGCCACTATTAGTGGGTTTCCATCTTTAAACTGCAAATTTTTCTTAAACATGGGCTGAGGGGTGAAGCCTCCACTTTGAGCTTCACACGACACTGAACATTGGACTTAACCGGTGATTTAAGCCACGCTCAAGAGTAATTTGGACTGACTTGATTTTCACCTTAGTCTCTGGAACCCACCATGTGGTGAGAGAAGCTAACTCTGAAAGTAGGAGCTAAGTTTGGACATTTTTTTTTTTTTTTATCGTTTAGAACTCACATAAACAGATAGAACAGCACCTCTCACATCTCTGATGGAAAAGAAAAAGGGACGGACGTGCGCTTGGGGTGCTGGACCCTGAGAGGTTGTTAGTGATGACACCAGGCTGGTTGTGGGGATTACAGAGCTGTTGTGCTGCAGTTCCCTGTTATGTTTCAGCAGGTTTCCTCAAAATCGGAAGCTTGAACATCACCTGTCAAGTGTGTCAATGGGAGATTATAAAACAAAGATCAGAGTCACTCCGTCTCTCTGATGTTTTTATTCTTTGTCTCTCCCTCTCTTGGGAAATAAACTGGCACAGATGAGCTCACTGTTTTTGTTTCTTCTTTCTTCCTCCTTCCCTTACAAGAGGACAGCTGCTTTGTATTTTTTCCTTGTGTATTTTATACACTTCACTCAATATTAACATATACTCCTGCTGTATGTTGAGCTGACATAATGGTACCACGCATCACAGACCCGTTTGCAGCTGGCTTTCTGCTATTCTTCTTCACTCTCCTGTAAAGCAGCTTTGCCCAATTCTCTGAGCGCACCTGGAGTCCCGCGCCTTCCAGGATGCTCCCCTGGTTGTGCCAGCGCTCACCGGCTCTCCTCTCATCAGGACCCATCCAGCACTGACCTGGGGGCCCTGCTCACTCCCTGGTTCATCTGTGCTAGCCTGGCTCCCCCAGCTGGACCAGAGCCTCTCTGAGGGCAGCTGCTGAGTCGCACTTATGTGTATACCTCACCCCACCCCGCCTATAGCCCAAGCACAGCACAATACCACATGGAGTGGGAGTAGCCATGCGATGCTAGCCTTCATCAGTGTTCTGATTCTTGCGTAACTCTCTCCCTCGTCAGTCTGGCTTTCATCCCTTAAGGCCTTAGGAGGACCCAAGAGAAAACCAGGACGTCCCCTCGCAATAACAGCATCAGCTCCACAGGAAAAGAGTAGCTGACTGACTGGCCATTTTATTTCCCTAACTTGCAACTTGATCACACGTTTGGGGGGGATCTTAGGAACAGGACCAGCCAGAGTTTGGCTGAGATATTCTTTTCTCTTTGAGCAGTTGTTTGCAAAATTGGTGTTTCTCAAAACTCACTGCACTTCATCACGATCCTGGTAAACCTGAGGTTTCTGGTCTGATTGGTAGCCAGAGGCTAACCCTTCTCATCATTCCATTGGCCATTCTTCTTTCTCACATCCAACATCAATTTCTTGGGGGAGAGTTAATTTAAGTCAATGTTTCTCAAACCTGCCCCATCATCAGGCTCATCTGGGAAGGCTGATTAAAAATGCAGATAGCAGAGGCCCCAGCTTTACCGAAGCTGAAATCTCTAAGAAAAGGTCTTAGAAGTTTTACTTTTAAAACAAATATTCCAGGGGATTCTAATCAGCAAAGTTTGCAAAATGTTGGTTTAATAAAAGCATAAAATAAAAATTCCCTCAGTATTTTATTGTGAACATTTTCAAGCATATAGAAAAATCCCAAGAATTTTCAGTGAATATCAGCACATCCATAATCTAGATTCTACCACTGACATTTTACTATACTTGTTTTATTACATGTCTATCTACTCCTCTCTCCATCCAGCAACCCATCTTTGTTTTGGGGGCATTAATGTAAATTGCATGCATCAGTACCTTCTCTCCTAAATACTGCAGCATGCATATTATCAACCAGATTGCAATAGTCGTTTGCAGTGTTTTTTTTTTTTTTTTTTTTTTTTTTTTTTTGCGGTACGCGGGCCTCTCACCGTCGCGGCCTCTCCCGTTGCGGAGCACAGACTCCAGACGCGCAGGCTCAGCGGCCATGGCTCATGGGCCCAGCCGCTCCGCGGCACGTGGGATCCTCCCGGACCGGGGCACGAACCCGCGTCCCCTGCATCGGCAGGCGGACTCTCAACCACTGTGCCACCAGGGAAGCCCTGCAGTGTTTTTTTTTTTTTTGAGATAAAATTTACAGAGTGAAATGCACAGATCTTACATGTGTTACTGGATGAGTTTTGACAAATGCGTTCACCCATGTAACCCAAACCTCTGTTAAAATGTGGAACATTTCATCACTCCAGAAAGTTCCCTCGCATCCCTTCACAGATAATTTCTGCCCCCACCCTTCAGAGGCAATTACTTTTCTGGCTTTGTCCACCACAGCTTTGCCTTAATAAAAACAACTTTTAAAAAGCAGAAAAAGCAAAAAAATTTTTTCTTCTAGCAAAATCATATTCAGATCCCCAATGTTTTAAATGACTAAAGTATAGGTGCTGCAGTTAGCACTGAGGGGGGTTCCGAGTCCTGACCCCTGGATCTCCATATTGTCCCTCTAAGCATCCTCTGAGATGTCAGTCTGGTACCCTGATACCTCCAGAAACACCTCTTGAAGCTGCTGCGCTAGAGGCCTGCTGTGGCAATGATCACCTTCCTTCTTTTGGGCCTTAGAGTGCCTACTGCTTTATTCTGGGGAATACTTTCTGTCTCTTAAGTGGAAAAAAGATACTAGATTCCTGGCTACAGCTTGCTACGATAATTTTACAAAGAAGAAGAGAAAACACAGCTTCGGTTATTGTTTTTCTGTTTGTTTTTTTGGGGAAAGTTTTCTCCTTCGAATTTGGGCACATGGATAACACAGTTTCATTTCACAATTCTCAATAAAGCTACCTGAACTCTGATTGTATCAGCAACCTCCGGCTACTTCCCCAACACGCACCGTGTAATATAAGCTGTAATTTTCACTGTGCAGCAGGGGCAGGCTTTATGGGCTGGGGGACGCAGCAGTCTCATCTCGCCGCCTGGTTGCCACAGGCTAATCGCATGGAAGAGAGCTCACCCTCCAAATGTTAGAGAGAATGAGGGAACAGCTCCACCCCTACCCCACTGGCCCTTTGGATGAGAGAAGTGAGCGGTCTCTGGGCCCTTCTGGCCATGAGCCATCATCCAGGCTCTGCTGGCTGGACTGTTCAGCTCCCGTTTCAACTTCTGGGCTCCCAAGCAGTCAGTGGCTCCCCACCAGGGTCCTGGGGAGTGTTACTGCCCCCTGCCCTGATCCTCTTGGTCTCTGTTTTCTATTTCCACAGCTGCTTTTACAACTCTTCCTGAGGTGTGAGTCCAGTATTCATGTACAAAGCAGGTTTTCAATGACTGTTTGCTGAATTGCTACATAAGAGACTGAATGCATCGTGACCTCATCCCCACATAGGCTCCATCCCTTGGCCCCAGGCCAGATAGCTGTCATTCATTGTAGGCAGCCAGTTATTGCTTCCAGGGTTGCAGCAGTGACTCTTTTTTTTTTTTTTTTAATGGTTTTATTTATTTATTTATTTATTTTTGCGGTACGCGGGCCTCTCACTGTTGTGGCCTCTCCCGTTGCGGAGCTCAGGCTCCGGACGCGCAGGCTCAGTGGCCATGGCTCACAGGCCCAGCTGCTCCATGGCATGTGGGATCTTCCCGGACCGGGGCACGAACCCACGTCCCCAGCATCGGCAGGTGGACTCTCAACCACTGGGCCACCAGGGAAGCCTCAGCAGGGACTCTCTTGACCTCAACAGTGAAAAGGGGGTTTTAATCAGCCACAGCAAAATTCATAACCACCCCAAGTGCCTTGGCTGTCTATTTTTGGACAGTGGTGTTACTAGTAAATGAAGATGTCTGGGAAGACCAATGGATGGGCCAAGGCTCATTCTTCTGATATGAAGCATGGCTTTTTGTTAGCTTGTAGTCCAGGCTGTGCTTTATTGTAATTATCCATCCATGGACGTGTTGGCTGAGCCTAAATCCCTGTTATAAAATTCAAATGTGTTTGCTTCAGTTCAAACACATTCAGCAAGTGGAAGATTCAGTCCACAGATGCTTGAAGGCAGGAACTGTGTCTATCCTTTATTTGCTTTGAACTCTGGGCTCCCATCCTACCAGGTCAGTGGGAAATTCAATCTCAGCCATGAAAGGCACTATCCCCACACCCCAGATTTTGCCGAGCTGCTGGTGCTTTAGACACTAAGGTAGTCATCAATGCTGTTTGCCAAATATTCTGGCTCCTTTCCCCCTTTCTGGAACGTGGTATGATTTTACTTCCTGATCCCTTTCTGGTTGGATGGAGTCTGTTGACCACTTCTGACCAGTGAGTTGTGAGTAGAAGTAATTAACCTGATCCTTGGTCCCATGAGAACTGGAAGCCTGTCTGTACCTCACACTCAGAGGAGGAAAATGTGATATAGTGGGAAAGCCTTGGGCTTGAATTAAAATCTTGGCTTTGTTACTGACCTGCTGTGGGGCATTGCCAAGTAGATTAACATGCCTGAGTCATCATTTTCTTACTTACAAAATGGTACTCAGGTTGCTTCTTACTCCATGGGTTATTTGGTATCATTTCTGTAAAACCCTTAGTAGAGCACCTGGAACGTAGTAGAGGCTTAACAAATATGAATTACCTTTTGCCAACTAGTTATAGTCTCACAGTATCTCTCCTTACATATCCTGATAGAGGTGTTGGTGGCACTGGGCTCTAGACACAGCTAATGTTTCCCTCAGAGTCTACCAGCTTCTACTGTAGAGTCACATCTGAACGCAGAACAAAGTAAAGCATTTCCCGGCCAGGAAGCAGGCAGCTGCTGGGAATGCACTGGTTCTCTGCATCAGGTTGCTATTTCAACTGACTGTTAAATGTCAAGTGAATGTTTTCCTCCTGCTTTAAGACCTCACTGAGATCACCTCTCTGTGAGCCCAGCGAGAAGATGTTGGCAGTCTTGATTCACTTGCAGGCTGCACGCTATGACTTGGAGGAAGGGAGTCAACTAGATCTACGCATTAAGACAAAATCAAATCTCTAGCCCTGGAGGCTTGCATGAATTATGTTACTAAAAATATATATGTATGCATGTATTCATTCAAAGATATTTATCAAGACCCTGTTATATGTCAGGCACTGCTCTAGAATCTAAAGACACAGGGATAAATAAAAGAGATAAAACCCCTCATGGAGTTTCCATTCTAGTGGAGAAGTCAGACAATAAGCAAGATAAGTGAGTAAAACAGAAAGGAAGTTAAATAGCAATAAATGCTAAGGAGAAAGGTTAAAGCATGGAAGAGGAACGAGAAATGTAATTTATATTGGATGTAATTTATATTATATTGGATATATAGGAAGGCCTCATGAGAAGGAGACTTCTGAGCATATCCAAGTAGCAGCATCTCTAGACTGTGAAAATGCCCCTGCCATGCCCCATCTCACACCATCATTCCAGATAAACCCAAAATGCTGACCAGGATGTGCACGTGACTGGTATTGGGAATAATCAGGGGAAGGGTGAGCAGAAAATAAGTGCACTTGAGGACAGATGGTAGGAGTGCTGGGTGCAGGATGACCCTGAAAGGGTGAAATTATGCTCACTCATTCAATTGTTCATCCAGAACCTATTTATGCCATATATATGGTTTTTTTATTTTAATTTAATTTATTTTATTTTTTAGCAGCCATAAAAAGAAACGAAATTGAGTTATTTGTAGTGAGGTGGATGGACCTAGAGACTGTCATACAGAGTGAAGTAAGTCAGAAGGAGAATAATAAATACCGTATGCTAATACATATATGTAGTTTTAAAAGTGTTTTAAAAATTATTGCTAAGCCCTTTAGTCTGTATCAGGCCCTGTCCATGGTGCTGAAGTCCTCAGCCCATTATTGTACTTGCCATTAGGAAAGGGATCCAGATAAATATTGATATTAGCCATAGCAAACACTTACATAAAGGGTACTGCCTACCAAGCCCTATTCCAAGGCTTTACATATATTAAGTCATTTGTTTCTTATCACAAGCCTATGAGATAGGAACTATTATTATTCCTATTATGCGGATGACGCAACCAGGAAAAAGAGAGGTTAATTTCCTGCCTCAAGTCACACACGTAGCAAGTAGCACAGCCGGGAATCTGAATTCAAGCAATCCTGTTTCAAAGCCTCTGCTTTTAATTACTACACAATATGTCTATAAAACAATACAATTAATGATTGTAATAAAGCATGAAAAGTGTTAGTACAAAACGTAATTTTTTACATCACGGATATTAAAAGAGATGGAAGTAATCGGACTTTGACAGAGGGTCAAGGATTCAGGCGTGGGAAGAGGAACTTATCTTGTGCCCAGCTTCCTAGGACTGGGGCATACCTGGCTTGCTCAGGAAGAAAGGAGTTTGGATGTTGAAGCCTGGCAGAGAGCAGGAGAAGGAAATAGGCGGATCTGTGTTCACACGTCAACTCTGTCACTCTGTGGGAACCTGAAGTGTGTCTAGGAGGAGCTGTTAACAGTGTTTGCTTCTGGTAAACATCTTTGTTCCTTAAGTTGATTATTTTTAAACTTTTCAAGCTGAGCTAACTTCAGGTGTGATATTTTAAAGCACTTGCCCAGCTTTCTATTAGGTGAGTGAGGGGGGAGGGGCATAGAGGAAAGAATCTGAGGAAATTTATTTACACTTGAGTAAACAATAAGCTAGAGTCTAGGACTGGTACTCAGCCATCTGGTATAGCTCTGGTGAGCTTAGTGTGACAGAGGATAGGAGTTGGCTGAGGTAGAGTGGAACATGGTTTATATTTTTTTTCTTCAATTTAACAAACATTGATGTGACCACTGGCTCTTCACTTAGATTTGTGCTGAGTTTCTACTCTCCAAGATGCTTATGGCTACATATAGTGATAGTAATTTCTAATATATATTCATTTCCTGTACTTTTTGTTTTCCTGGTCAGTTTAGAGTCTGAGAGATAACATTTTTAAGACCATAGTTGTCAAGAGGAAACATATATTCTAAATTTCAAGAGCCGCCCTATGTATAAATCAATAGCTAGACCTAGCTGTCTGAGAGTCTATGTTTCATTCCTGAGCATGTTAGAGAAAATTCAGGAGTTGATATAAAGCGAGTGTCCCAAAGGAAGGAGACCTTCCTGGGAGAGAAGTTGGAGGAAAGGAAGGAAGAAGTCAGAAGTAGAGGATCTGGATCACCCCTTGTGGAAAGAAGCTGTAGAACCTAGGCAAATACTCCCGTAAGTTTGAATAACTTCCAGATCAGGTAAACTTGCTTTTTATTTCTTGGGATTCAGTCTGGAAAATATGGCAAGCCCCCTAAGAAAAATCTTCATGTTCAACATGGAGCTGGAACAACATAGTTCCACACAGTTTGTAGCTTGGACTAGTAGAGGGAATTATGTAAGCAACAAGAGGGCTGCCATTGGCATTTTTCAAGTCTTCCTGACTCTAGTTAGTCATGAAAGAAGTACAAAGATCTCACAGGCTTTCTAAGGGAATGAGGCTGGTAGTTGAATTACATGGAAGGGCCCCTTAGAGCCTGGGTGAGGCTATGGCCCTTGGGACCAAGGAAGGCTCAGTTCTTTGGGACACTATACATTTTAACACTATGGCTACAGTGGTGGGTATCAAAACATGTCCATCTACAAGCAGACCAGAACCTCTCTCCAGCCTCCCTCCAAAAAAGCAACACTTGGTTCTGAAGCTCCTGCCTCATCATCACTAGGCTACCACACAAAATGCCTCTTGAACTCAGCATCACCTAGAAATACAAAAACCAGAGAATATGGAAAGAAGACAGCCTTTATTAAATTTTGAATTTCCTAAATGTTTATCTAAGAATGTTAGTAATACTTTGGTACCGAT
Organism: Phocoena phocoena; assembly: GCF_963924675.1. Taxonomy (NCBI): domain Eukaryota; kingdom Metazoa; phylum Chordata; class Mammalia; order Artiodactyla; family Phocoenidae; genus Phocoena; species Phocoena phocoena. Next base: position 24,895,149 of record NC_089238.1, on the reverse strand, counting down.
ACACCCATTGGAAAGTTTAAATTCCTCATGCCCCATTAGCAGGAAGGGGTTCATAAGAAACTTTAATTAGTTACAAAATAGAGAGAATGCTACAATATTGGACCTTGAGGTCACTGAGCTCACAATTTAGTCTAAATAAGGGGATCAGACAGGAAACAAAAAGCAAGGCAGATGAGGGGTGGTAGGTCCCAAATGAGTGGGTCAGACAATGAGCAAGTTGAAGGTACTGGGACAGTGATCTGCATGCTCTAGTAAGCTTGAGGAAAGCTCCCTGCAGGAGGAAGAGTTGAACTGCTTGGAAGGAACCAGCAGGATTCTAGTCAAGTCATGTCCCACCTCAGGGTCTCATGACAGGAAGTTGGGCCACTTCTATCTGCCCTGGATGGCCCACAGTAGTTTTGTGAGATTCAAATGATATTATGGATACCAAAAAGCCATGAAGACAGTTTAAAAAGTTAAAAAAAGATTCAGATGTACTCCAGGTGGCTGGCATGCCTCCGGCTGTCTTTTCCTCTTTCACAGAACTAGCAGGTTATCCTCCCTGGCAGGTCCCTGTACGCAGGCTGTTCCACTGCTCCCTTCTGAAGTCTGCGGAGCAGGGAGCCTTCTTCCTGCCTGAGGCTAGTAAATACTTCACAGGCACTTGATGTTCATGGATGAGAGGAAGGTGGGGGGGGGGTGGTTGGAGGGCTGGAGATGGAATGAGGAGGCAGCTATATGGGAAAAGTGAAAAGGCTGTGAAGAGTCCCTACTCATCCTCCTGTGTGAGGCTGCAAAGGGGACAGGTTCCGTCCCACTGATTTCTACAGTTCTATTTTAGAGGCCTGCGGGGTCATGTTTTGAGGGACTGGGTCCTTAGTGATAAGAGCCTTTTTCATGAAGTATTCTCACACTTGAGGGTCACATGAGTGTAACCCTTCTACCAACCCTAAGAAAGAAACGAGTAAAACCCATCACGCCCCAGGACATTGAAGAAGCAAAGTACAATAGAACAAGACTTGCCTCAAAGGCCTCTTTTCTCCATTTTTAAAATAGAAAGTATAAAAAATACAGAAGAATACAGAACATTCTGCTTAACATATGTGTAATCACCCCCAGAATGAACAAATATTGATATTTTGTCATATATGTTCCAGTTTTTAAAACACATCATAGACACAGTCAAGTTTACCTTTTTAAACCTTCATGAGTCCATCTCCCTCTCCATCCTCAGAGAGAACAACTATTATAAAGTTTGTATTTATCCTTCCCATCCATGTCTCTATTATTTATGAATTCATAAACAAACGTATGGCATTAATATATATGCTTTAAATTTTTTCCATAAATGATAGCATATACAATGTGTCATTCTGCAACTTGCTTCTTCTGCTCAACAACTTTTTTTTTTTGAGATCATTCTATGTTAATTCATGTAGTTAGACTCTGTTATGGGCTGAATTGTGTCCTCCCAAAATTCATATGTTGAAGTCTTAATCCCTAGTATCTCAGAATGTGGCTGTATTTGTAGATAGGGTCTTTAAAGAGAAAATTAAGGTGAAACAAGGTCATTAGTGTAGGCCCTAATCCAATATGACTGGTATGCTGATAAGAAGAGGGAACTTGGACACAGTACCATACAGAGACAAGACCACGTGAAGACACAGGGAGAGGATGGTCATCTATAAACCAAGCAGAGAGCCTGGAACCAATCCTTCCCTCATGGTCCTCAGAAGAAATCAACTCTGCCAACACCCTGGTTTTGGACTTCCAGCCTCCAGAACCATGAGAAAATACATTTCTGTTGTTTAAGCCATCCAGTCAGTGGTACTTTGTTGTGGCAGACTTAGCAAACTAAGACTCCATTGCACAAGGAAATATTAGTGGAGGGCTACTGGCTATCATGGACTACTATGTCACTTTTCCTTGGGATTTGTGGATTTTATTGGAGGAATTGACAAAGGCCTAATGCCACTCACTTGTTGGGTTTGAGTTGTAGGTACTGTTACAAGTTTATGAAGAATAAGTTTTGGAGTGAAGGATCCTTCCAGTGCCCCATAATTATCTCCAGGAAGTTGATCCTCTGGGATGATTACACAAAAAGTCCTAGATCAGAGGTTGCCACATCACTGGACCCATCCAAAGAGCATTAGCCACTGGCTTCTAAATTCTTTCTAATCTGCGGAGTCTGATATGCTCTCCCAGGGACAGCTCTCAATTCAAGAGATCAGCATGAGAAGTAATGACCACAATTTCAGAAGCTCCAGCCTCCAGAACCATGTGTTCATAGCAGGTTTTGGAAAAGTGGAAGATGCCATCATACATCCTGGAACCAGGCTTGGGACAACATGCAACTTTTTTTTTTTTTTGGGGGGGTACACGGGCCTCTCACTGTTGTGTCCTCTCCCGTTGCGGAACACAGGCTCCGGATGCGCAGGCTCAGCGGCCATGGCTCATGGGCCCAGCTGCTCCGCGGCATGTGGGATCCTCCCGGACCGGGGCATGAATCCGTGTCCCCTGCATCGGCAGGTGGACTCTCAACCACTGTGCCACCAGGGAAGCCCCATGCATTATTTTTAATAAGGCATTTGTGATGCTGCGGAGAAGGCTTCTGCACCTCTAACACTGGCCCACAGCCTGAAGAAAACACCTGGATAGATTCCACCCGGTCAAAGGCCAAGAAAGCCAGCAGGGCCTAAACCTACTCTTCAGACTTGCTTATAGCAGCCTTGCGAGGACTGATCTCCTGGCCTTGCTGCAAGAATGGGATAAAATAACAACAGCTGAGGAAGCTCTTTGCTGTGTGCAGACAGCTTATGAAGAAACCACAGAGTCTGCATGAAAATTCAACTCTCCGCTGTAGCCCGAAGTATTTAAAGTGCTCAGGGAAAAGGAGGTGTATGGTCTCTTTCAGAAGCACTTTGGAGACATTATTTATAATGGTGAAAAATTAGAAACATCCCAATGTCCACAGAAGGAGATCTTTAAAAATGAAATTTGTTGGGACTCCCCTGGTGGTCCAGTGTTAAAGAATCCACCGTCCAATGCAGGGGATGCAGGTTTGATCCCTGATTGGGAACTAAGATTCCACATGCCGCACGGCAACTAAGCCCGCGTGCCACAACTACTGAGCCCACGCGCCTCAATGAGAGAGCCCACGTGACACAAACTACAAAGCCCATGCACCCAGGAGCCTGCAGGACACCACTAGAGAGAAGCCCAGGCGCCGCAACAAAAGATCCTGCATGCTGCACCTAAGACCCGATGCAGCCAAACAAAAAGAAAAAAAAGGAAAAGAAAAAGAAATTTGTTAAACAAAGTAAACTACAACATATCTATGTCAATGCAGCCATTAAAAATGGTATATTCTGACATGGAAAGATGTTGAAGATGGTGTTACTTGGGGAAAAAAACAGATTACTTAAAAAAAATAGTGAGTACACTGTAATTCTATTTTTATTTTTAAATAATACATTTACAAAGGAGACTAGTCATATATATATGAATATATATATATTATATATATATATATAAAAGATAACTGGATTATCTCTGAGTGCTAGGTTTATAGATGCTTGTAGGTTTTCTCCTTGCTTCTTCTTGTGGGACACACACACACACACACACACACACATATTTCACAAAGAATAATTTACTCACTGTGGGATTTAGCTCCTCTACATGTAGTGAGAGAGGATGTTAAACTAAGCAATCTTTGGTCTCTACCAGTTGTGACATTCCAAGACTATGTTTCCAAAGAATGGGAAATTGGTTAGACATAGTTAAATAAAATGTGATTACCAGAAGACTGTTTACTTGATTAAAAAACAACAACAAAGTTGTCGAGGACCCAGAGCTGACTGCCACACCAACACAACCCATGATCTCTCATGATGTGTTGTCGCTGTTGAGAGAAAAAAGCAATCGTTCACAGATACTAAACACATCATAGCCTTGACACTGTGCCAAGTGTTCTGTATGACTCATTTTAGTGAGTCCTCATGATAACCTTACGGGGCAGGTGATACCATTGTCTACATGTTTCAGATGGGGAAGCTGTGACTTTAGAGAGGTCAAGTCAGAGTTCAAGCTTAATAACCAGAAAGGAGGGGAAGGTGGATTTGAAGACAAAACTGAGATCCTAGAGCCTTAATTTTACTCTCTGCTGCCTGCAGTGGGCACTTCCTCATCCCTTGAGGGGCCTGAAAGCTTAGAACCGGGGAAGGGACCAGGACGCAAATGTAAGCCTCTCAGGTCAAGGACATTAGCAGAGAATGGTGAACTTGCGTCTCACTAGGGCAAAGGAAGCCACCCCAGGAAACTAAGAGCTGAGCTTGGTGAGAAACGCGTCATGAGCCTTTTCCCTAGGAAAGATCAAAGTGACTTCTCTCCATGCAGATTCAAGGAGACTGGATTTAAGTGAAGAATTGTTAGTAGAAGAGGACGAATGAGAGAAATAAGCTATACCGAGGTGTCTGCATTTTCTTAGAAGTGTTCTGTAAGGTTTCATATTGGAAGTGAGTTAATGAATCACGCTGTTACTTTAATAAAGTGTGCTAGTTTTAGAGGTAAGGGGTATTGGATTGGGGCTGTGCTAATCCACCCTTGCCCTGCCCTGCAGGGTGACCCAGGTTCCCAGGCCAGCTGACCTCCACCGGGGCTCAGCAAAGGCAGCACTGGTGGGGAGTCAGATGATTAGAGGAAGAGAAAAGCCTGGCTATGTCCCCTCCACTGCCTCTAGCAACATCCCTGCTAAGGGCTGTGTCTCCTCTGAAGCTCAGGCTCTCACTGGATCACCTACCACATTCCCAGCTTCTGCTGAGTCACTGGAGACCCAGAGACCAGTAACCCCACCTCCTCCCATTGTTTTCCCAGCCTAGTGGTGGTAGCAGCTTCTTGCTATTGCTAATCTTTGGCTAGCTTGCCATTGTCTGCCTGGTTTCTCTGTTCTTTCATCCCTTGTATAACCAATTAAGTCCTCTCTGTTCGACATATCAGAGTGTTTTTTTCCTTATTGGATTCTGATTGATATGTTCCCTCAAAGGTCAATTTCTGCCATTAGAAATACCGGTCATATATGGCAAAGTGTTTCAGGTAGTATAAAGGAACTTCAAGGGGGGTTCTGCAATAACGAAAAGAGGGGTTATATTAATACAAGCCAGAAGTATCAGTATGACCCTTAACTTGGCCATTAAAGAATAAGGGAGCTTGAGGAGATAAGAGCATTGTGGATGGGGAATCTGTATAAACAAAGGCATTATCAATAAGAACCCTGGCCTTATTGTAAAAAATGTGTTGGTAATAAAAGAAAAAGTGGATGAAAAATGTCCAACACTGTGCACAGAAGTTTCTCAACTAAGGTGCATCTGAAGGTGGGGATGTACAGAGCATGGGGGAAATAATAGATGGTGGACATGTCTAGAATGTAAGGTCAGAGGGTGCTGGAAGGGTTAAACCAAGAAGGGCATATCAGGCTCTGACAAAACACCAGCTTAGAGGTTTGGGCTTCATCTTAAGGAAACCTCAGTCACCATTGACGCCCAGTGCCTGGCACGTGAAGTGTTGAGTAAATGAGGAACTACGGACAATTTTGGTAAAAAAGGAGGGCTATAAAGAGAAGCATGCTCTACAAAGCTCTCTCCGGCAGAAATGTGTAGACTGGCTTGGGGTAGGGGGGAGAGGAGAGGGGGAAGGAAAGGACCAATTAGAAAGCTATCACAATCAGTCATGGGCTTGAGAAGGACAAGAAGGACTCAGGTCTGTTAGATATGAAAAAATTGGAATTACAGATCTCAGATGTGGGAGATCGTGACATAAATGTGCCTCTGGGGCCTGGCACCCAAGTGACTGGGGGACTAGATATGCCACTGTGACATATCCATGTGGATCAAGCAGGGATCCAAGGAGGGCAGGAATGAAGGTAGGGGAGATGCATATGTAGTGGTGACAATTATTTAATACCCATTCTTGGATCTTCTGGCCTTTTCTTTCTTGTTGTTGTAAAGACATTCATTTTTCTTCAAACCCAATAAATTATTCTCTGTCAGCAAGCTGCGGGGAGGGGATGAAGAAAAGATCTTGGTTTGCTCTTGGCTTTTCTTCTGTCTAGTCCAAACACTGGAAATGTCAAGTTTGCTCACTAATTAAACATGTCTGTCTTGGACTGAACTTATATCTTTCACTGAGAAGGTATAGATTTCCAGGGAGACATTACACATTCATGTTTCCAAATACAGCATTTTGAAATCTCCCTGTGTGACACAAATACCAACTTTGTGAAAGTGTCTCCTGATAGGAAAGACACCTGTGTAAGGCAGCTCGGGTCTGGGAGAGAGCCAGGATGTGCTCAGTCCGTGCCCTTTAAATTATTCTCTGGGAGAACCGCTCTGAGAGCCTCTGTAAGGCCAGCCCTAGGCCTTTCTGGATTTCCCTGAATTCTACTACCCAGCTGATGCCTCCCAGGACTGGGTCATGGAAAATCTTATTCCCTGGTCAGGTTGAAACTGTCCCTTTCACCGTCCCTGTTGTCTGGATGACCAGGAACTGACTGTTTGCAATTATGTCTTTGGCCATGATTTTACAAAGCCTTACTAGAATCTTAAGTGGGAGGTATCATTACCACCACATCCCACAGATAAAGAAATGGAGTTTGCAGCCTTTAAATCCTTGTAGAATGAGATTCATTGATCACATATTTTCTAGGTGCTAAGTAAGTATATGCCAGACCCTGTTTGAGGTGCTGCAGATACAACCGTAAACACGACTGACATGGTCCCTGACTGTATGGGGCTTGGGTCTGGTGGAGAGCAAGTAAATAATTGGGAAACTGGGGAGTCAGAGAGGTTGTTAGATCACGTGCCAAGGACAAGTTACTACTGGTAAGTGGCCAGGCCAAGCCTGCCCAACTTCAAATATTGGGTCCATCTTCTTAGGCAGTAAAACATGGATCTTAAAAATGGGAGAAAAAGATGTGGATGTCACCTGAATCCTGGAGAAGTCAAAGGAAAAAGAGAGCCGGAAGGGAAATGGCCTGAGTCTTACGCGTGTGAAGACATTTCTGTTATGCTGCCAGGGTGCCTGGTGGGGCTGACATGTGTGGAGGAGGCCACCTCCGCTCGCACCACGGCTGAGTTACCACGTGCTGAGGCTGGAGAAAAGCAGTAGGGCTGTGTGAAGACAGAGTTTTCAATCAACTTTCTTGGACTTGTTTTAAGTCTCAGAATCTCAGCTTCCCCAACTGAACATGGGCACTTTGACTTGTCACTCGATCATGTGTTCCCAGCCTTTGGGAATCTATGGATCCATAATATTTTTTAATGTGTGGGGTGGAGTTTCAAGTTAGGACATTAAATAAATGTTTTCATAAAACCCTACTGCCTACTCTTACCAGCTCTTGTTAAAGAAAAGACATTTCCATACCAGCTAAAGAGAGAAGGAATAATATCATTTATAAGAATGTGAAATTTAAAACAACTCTTTGAATTATTTTAGCTGTTAAAAAAAACAAACCTCTGGACTTCCTTGGTGGCGCAGTGGTTGAGAGTCCGCCTGCCGATGCAGGCGACACGGGTTCGTGCCCCGGTCTGGGAAGATCCCACATGCGGCGGAGCGGCTGGGCCCGTGAGCCATGGCCGCTGAGCCTGCGCATCCGGAGCCTGTGCTCCACAATGGGAGAGGCCACAACAGTGAGAGGCCCGCATATAGCAAAAATAACCCCCCAAAAAACAAAAAAACCAAAAACCTCAACTTTGTTATTATTTTTCTTACTTCCCTGTGGACTATGGTGAAAACTGCACCATGGAGCAGTCCCATCTTGGATCCATGCCTAGCAGTTGGGAAGATGGTCTCTAGGTCCCTGTCAATTGCTCTCCACTTGAGGAAGCCAGGAGACAGTCTGGGGTCTGCAGCTTGGAAGCGGACCCATCTTGGCGGCATCCCAGTCTCAGCGTTGCATCTGGAGGCCTCTGTTTGGTCTGCGATCACTGAAATGGCAGCATCCTGCCAAAGCAGCTCCCTCTAAGTCCTGCCATATGGAGGCTGCCTTTCCACTGGGTCTGGAAGCTCTTTCACTTACAACATCAGTCCCCACTGATAGATTCACCCTGATCACACTATTGACTGAAACAAGGCTGCCTAATTAAAAGCAAGGGCTTTTAGTTATACGTATATATCTATCTATTCTTTTTCAAATTCTTTTCCCATTTAGGTTGTTACAGAATATTGAGCAGAGTTCCCTGTGCTATGCAATAGGTCCTTGTTGGTTATCTATTTTAAATATAGCAGTGCATACAGGTCAATCCCAAACTCCCAATTTATCCCTCCCCCCTACCTTTCCCCTTTGGTAGCCATAAGTTTGTTTTCTAAGTCTGCAATTCTGTTTCTGTTTTGTAAATAAGTTCATTTGTATCATTTTTTTAGATTCCACATATAAGCAATATCATATGATATTTGTCTTTGTCTGATTTACTTCACTTAGTATGATAATCTCTAGGTCCATCCATGTTGCTGCAAATGGCATTATTTCGTTCTTTTTAATGGCTGAGTAATATTCCATTGTATATACGTACCACATCTTTTTCATCCATACATACGTTGAAGGACACTTAGGTTGCTTCCATGTCCTGGCTATTGTAAACAGTGCTGCAGTGAACATTGGGGTGCACGTATTTGAATCATGGTTTTGTCAGGGTACATGCCCAGTAGTGGGATTGCTGGGTCATATGGTAGTTCTATTTTTAGTTTTTTAAAGAACCTCCATACTGTTCTCCATAGTCGCTGTATCAATTTATATTCCCACCAACAGTGCAAAAGGGTTCCCTTTTCTCCACACCCTCTCCAGCATTTATTGTTTGTAGACATTTTGATGATGGTCATTCTGACTGGTGTGAGTTGATACCTCATTGTAGTTTTGCATAAACTTCAACAGTGGCTTTGCAAATTCCAAACACCATAAGCAGACCGGATGGAAGGATGGGTCTACTGTCGTGGGCCAGCTCTTCTCCTTTCAAAGGACTCCTCAGTCATGGAGGCACCTGCTCTCCTCCGGGCGGTGAGGATGGTACTTTCCCTGTCAGCTCACCATGAACACGGGAAGGGTCCACTTCAGCACAAATATGATTTGCTTTCCTGGGATATTCCCACCAGAAAGTCAGTGGTTCAGATGTGCACCTTTCGGCAGGAGGGGAATCAATATGAGGGAAACTGAGCACAGATGGGGCAGATGTCCTGTGAAAGGGGATGTAGGCTGGGAGGAGGCACTGGGGGATGAAGCAGTTTCCAGGAGGTCATCAGCAAAGCCCCAGGGGTTAGATAGCATTTGCCAGCCCAGGTCTGGACCTGCTTCTGGGGCTGTGTGCCAGGGAGCTCCCACTGACTTCTCTATTTGATTATTTCTGCTGTTGGCTGTACTGCGTGACTTGCGGGATCTTAGTTCTCCGACCAGGGACTGAAGCTGGGCCATGGCATTGAAAACTCGGAATCCTAACCACTAGGCCACCAGCGGACCGCACACACACACACTGCACGACGCTGGAATCCCCAACCAGGGATCGAGCCTGTGCCTCCTGCAGTGGAAGCAGCGGGGAGTCCCACCAGCTTTTCTAGATTACTCTCCCCACTTCTCCACTCTGCTCCGTGTCTCAGAGGCTGACCTATAGGAACTGTATCTCTTGTCCTCATATTGAGTTTGGCCAGTGGGAGCTGCCAGTGGTGATGGGAGGGTAGAAGGAGGAAGAAGTTGGGGTATTTATCCAACCCCCTCTTCTTTCCCTACCAGGTTGTTGTGGGCTGGCTTGCAGACCACAGCTCCTGCCAGGTGGTTCTTTCCCTATGCTCCTCTCTCCCGGTTTGGGACACCATTCCTCCCCCTTCTTCTTCAAGTCAGGACAAGTGACAGCTCCCTGCTGAGATTAGCCTTAGATATTGTACCACCCCATGTTAGTTTCTCTAAAACCTTGTCAACTAGTTCTTTTATTAACACTCCTCAAATTACCCAGTCTGAGTGAGCCTGATCTTGACTACCAGACCCTGACTGCATTAGGAGGCTTTAGAAATGGCAGAAATGAAAAAAAACGCTTTCCCTGCCCTCTGAGAGTTTACAATGGAATCGGAGATGTAAGCAACAAACAGAAAGGGAGCAGACATTTCTATTCAGCCAGATCTTCTATGCGACGTCGGCAAGGCATTTGCGTGATCAGAGAGAGGGGCCAGAATGGGCTAGAGCATCAGGGAGGCTTCTGAGAGAAGGTGGTGGCTCGAGTGGGCCTTGAAGTGTGGTCAGTGTTTAGGGGAGTGAGGGAGAGGGCAGTGGCACGCTGGGTGGAAGAACAGCCTAAGTTAAGAACAGAGGTCACAAACACCCTGGGGAGTGTGACTCCAAGTCTGAACATCAGTGACCTGATTGGAAACAAAGCAGGGGAGGAAGAAGAGAAGTGTCAGAAGAGGATGCACTTTCAGTCCGGGATTTGTCAGAATCAACAGAACCAAGGTCTGCTCGAGCCTGTTTCTCCCTCATCTGTTCCCATCACTGAGCTCTCAGATCAAATATCCTTTTTTATGGAGAAGCCTTTTGTGGTACCCAGCCTCCAAGATTTGCCCCAATGATACCTCCCTTTTGGTATTGACACTGTCATGTAGTCCCTTCCCACTGAGTGAGTGGGGGCTGGACTTAGTGACTTGCATCTAAAGAATACAATAAGGTGAGACTGTGTGTGTGTGTGTGTGTGTGTGTGTGTGTGTGTTTGCGTCCGAGACTAGATCATAAAAGGCAGTGTGGCATCTCTCTCTCTCTCTCTCTCTCTCTGTGCCTTGCTCTGGGGGAATCTAGATGCCACGCTGTGAGGTTATTCTAGCTGCCCTATGGGGAGACGTACCCGGCAGGAGCTGAAGCTTCCAACCACTTGCTGCATGAGTGGGCCGGAGAGCAAATCCCCCAGTTTCGGTGAAGTCTCAGACGACTGCAGCCCTAGCTGACAACTTGATTGTACCCTGTGAGAGATCTGGAGCCAGAATCACCCCAGATAAACCATTTCCAAATTCCTGAACCATAGAAATTGAGAAAACAAATGTTTGTGTGTGTTTTCTTTAAATAAATAAATTTATTTATTTATTTTTGGCTGTGTTGGGTCTTCGTTGCTGCATGCGGTTTTCTCTAGTTGTGGCAAGTGGGGGCTACTCTTCCTTGTGGTGCGTTGGCTTCCCATTGCGGTGGCTTCTCTTGTTATGGAGCATGGGCTCTAGGCACGCGGGCTTCAGCAGATGTGGCACGTGGGCTCAGTAGCTGTGGGCTCTAGAGCACAGGCTCAGTAGTTGTGGTTCACGGGCTTACTTGCTTCACGACATGTGGGATCTTCCCAGACCACGGATTGGACATGTGTCCCCTGCATTGGCAGGCAGATTCTTAACTACTGCGCCACCAGGGAAGTCCCAAAACATTTGTGGTTTTAACCTGCTACTTTGTTAAACAGAAATAGGTGACCAGTGCACTGACCCTGATCACAGAAATTAAATCCCCACCCCACCTCCCTCTCCACACTGCATTTCCTGTCACTTCATGTCATATCCTAAGCATCAGCAGGCCTTGCCTGATCTGACTCTTCTTGCTTCCGAGACCCCTTCTTAGCCCGCTCTGCCCCTCACTGTTCCAGCTACACAGCCTTCCTTGCTGTTCCTTGAACATGCCCCCATTTCAGCATCATTTTACCTACTGTTATTTCTTTCCAGAACATTCTTTCCCAGTTACGTGCATGGCTTGCTCTCTCCCCTCTTTCAGGTCTCTGCTCACACGTCAGTTTCTGCATGAGCCCTTCCCTGACTACCCTATTCCAAACTAAAACCACATCCCCCAATGCCATCCTAGCCTTTTCCCTGACTTGCTTTTCTCCACCGCACATAACAACACCTGACATAGTACTATTTTATTATTTATCCTGGTTACTGGCATCTTTTCTCATTAAAATGTAAGCTCCAAGAGGCCAGGGGTCTCTGTCTATTTGCTCACTGTTTCATAATCAGCACTGAGACCAGTGCCTGGTGTATAATGGGTGCTCAGTATTTGCTGGATGAATGACTGTGACATTACTTTTTCTATAACAGCCTGTGGCAGGTAGGATTTTGGCTTGCTTTACTTTTGTGCCCTGGTATCATGCTTATGAACATGTTAGTTACATGGCAAAAGGAGCTTTGCAGATATAACGAGTTGACCTTAAAATAGAGAGATTACCTTGGATTCTCCAAGTGGACACAATGTAATCATATGAGCCCTTAAAAGCAGAGAGTAGGAACAGAAGAGGCGGTCAAAGAGATTCAAAGCACAAGAAGCAGTCTGAGAGAAGGAATGTGGGCAGCCTTGAGAAGCTGAGAGCGTGGTGCCCAGCTAGCAATCAGCAAGGACACAGAAGCCTCAGTCCTACAGCCATAAGGAATGGGATTATATCAACAACCTGAATGGGCTTTCAGGAAGATTCTTCCCAGAGCTTCCGGGTAAGAACCCAGCTAGCTGACACCTTGATTTTGGCCTTGTGAGACTCTGAGCCTGTCTAGACTTCTGACCTTCAGCTCTATGGGTTAATAAATGGGTGTTGTTTTAAGCTCCTACGATTGTGGTATTGTGTAAAAGCAGCAATAGAAGACTAAAGTAGAGTTCTTTTATTATTGGATATTATGTTACTAGTTTGTTCAGCACGAGCTCAGGGCTATTGTCTGCCTAGTAGTCCCAGTGTTTGCAACAGTGCCTGCACAGAGTTTAATACATTTTGGTGCATGAATGGACTCCCATCTTGTCACGGGGTGGAGGTGTCTGTTGGCTTCTCTAGAGGTTCACCATGAGGCTCTTGGGAGCCAGGACCAGCTGCGTTCAGCTCCATGACCTCAGTGCTTGCTCAGACCCATCACTGAAGGGGCAGCAGTACATCATTGGTGAATTTGTGGGCAGCCTAGCACCAAGCCGGAAATAAAGAGCCCATATCCCTGGCAAAAGACCCTGGCACTGTGTGCAAAATTTTTACTCTCCCACCATCTAGAAATCAGACTCTGGCTATGCTGACCAGAATTTCAGAGACAACTTTGGCATCAGATCAAAATGCAGCTGAGATTTTTAAACTATTTGTGATCTTGGGAAAAGACTCCACTTCTCTGGGCTTCAGTTTCCCCATCTATCAAAACACAATAATAATAATGTCCACCTGCTAGGGTTTCTCTGTGAAGATTAATGAAGCTGTGCAAATAGAGGACTTTGCATAGAGTAGGTGCTTAATAAACAGTAGTTATTATTTTGCTTTATGTTGAATAGTGCAGTTTGGTGTTTTCTGGGGAAAGCTTCAAGTGAATTTTTGAAGAGAATTACACTGACATGAATTACAAACCTGATCAATGATGTCTGCTTTGGTTTCAGCAATGGACTTTCCCACTTCAGTCTCTGCTTCCACATTCACACCAAAGGGATCAGTTTGCTCTGTTCTCAGTCATCCAGGGGCCAATTTACACAAAGCAAATACAACTGACATTAATGGAAACCTGACAGTTAACAAGACACTTGGCAAAAATGACATATTTCAGTCGATCCATTTAGAAACGATGGACTGAAACAGGTAGATGTTGTTATCAAACACATATACTCACCACACAAACACACATGTACACACACACCCTTCACTGAAAATGTTAAAGACCCTTAAACTATCATGGGAAAGGCTACAAAATATTGCATGGGGATTTAGAGGCAAGTAATACAAGGAAACATAATGCACTGTAAATTAAAGTCATTTATAAAGAGCACCGGCACCCGATAGAAAGGAAAAATGATTAGTCAGCAAAAGTGGGGTGTCTTGTTATTTATTTATTTACAGAACATTTCCTTGGGATAAGAGAGACTGTATTTATTAAGGGCTTGCTGGTATACAAATACACACATATTAATGTCAGGCATTGAGGATATCTAGCTAAATAATTTGCCTCAAACTGATTTTGTTTGTTTGTTAGTTTTAAGCCCAGGAGACCCCTCTAGCATTCCTTGGGAGTCCGCTCTCTGGTGGGTGTGGATCTTGTTTGATTGCTGGCCCTGCCCAGCTCTGCGGATGTACAGCATGGGAAGGGCTACTCCCAAAGGTCAGCACAGCCTCCCACTTGCACAGCCCTGCCGCCCTTTTTCAGCGGTGTTGGCATGCCCACGTGCTGAATTTTTATGCCCTGCCCCTGCAAAGGAGCACGGTTTTTGGTGTTTGAGGGGAGTCACCTCTGGCCCAAGGAGCAATGGGTTTGGTGCATTCCCCCTGCCTCCTGCTTTCTTTCTTCTTCTTCTTTTTTTTTTTTTTTTAACATCTTTATTGGAGTATAATTGCTTTACAATGGTGTGTTAGTTTCTGCTGTATAACAAAGTGAATCAGTTATACATATGTTCCCATATCTCTTCCCTCTTGCGTCTCGCTCCCTCCCACCCTCCCTATCCCACCCCTCTAGGTGGTCACAAAGCACCGAGCTGATCTCCCTGTGCCATGTGGCTGCTTCCCACTAGCTATCTATTTTACATTTGGTAGTGTATATATGTCCATGCCACTCTCTCACTTTGTCACAGCTTACCCTTCCCCCTCCCTGTGCCCTCAAGTCCATTCTGTAGTAGGTCTGCATCTTTATTCCCGTCTTGCCCCTAGGTTCTTCATGACCTTTTTTTTTTTCTTAGATCCCATATATATGTGTTAGCATATGGTATTTGTTTTTCTCTCTCTGACTTACTTCACTCTGTATGACAGATTCTACGTCCATCCACCTCACTACAAATAACTCAATGTCGTTTCTTTTTATGGCTGAGTAATATTCCACTGTATAAATGTGCCACATCTTCTTTATCCATTCATCCATTTCAGAGTTATTGTAAATAGTGCTGCAATGAACATTTTGGTACGTGACTCTTTTTGAATCATGGTTTTCTCAGGGTATATGCCCAGTAGTGGGATTGCTGGGTCATATGGTAGTTATATTTTTAGTTTTTTAAGGAACCTCCACAGTGTTCTCCATAGTGGCTGTATCAATTTACATTCCCACCAACTTCAAAAGAAGAAGTATGTGTTACACAGGTATCACCTGGGGTCTGTTGTGATGTTAATGGAAGCAACGGATAAATCTGGGAGAAAAATAAACAGAGAAGACAGAGAAGAGGGTGGGTTATAAATTGGAAAATACAGAGTCGCTGGTGGGAAAGAATTGAATAGTGTCGATGGGGAGAGGGGAAGGGAGAAGGAGACAAGAGCCTGGACAGCCCAGACTTGAGAGCATAAAATAGGTCTTGTATGTAAAACAACTAGCATAATGTTTGGTATCTAAGAAATACTCAGGAAGTAAAGTGATTATTATTATATAATGAAAAATAATAACAGTGAGAACCCATGCCTTTTAATAACCCTTCTGTTATCTAAGCAGCTTGCCTGAATTTTAGAAGCATACAGAATATTTTTTATCATAAAGATCATGCTTTCTCAGGCAGTACTACCAGTCCAAAACTTGGAACCCAACTGAGACCCCATGGGGACAGTTACACAAAACAAATTTAAAACTACTTCGCTGTACAGCAAAAACGAACACAACATTGTAAAACCACTATACTTGAATAAAAATTAATTAAGAAAAATGAAAAAATATCAACACCAGCTCTGATATTTAGAGAAGGAGGCATTTCCTAAGATCAAAGAGAAATAGAAAAGTCACATGACACCACCTGATGTGAGGTAGTTTAAAAACTTGATCAGTCTATTTTCTACCCTACAATAAGAACACAACAATTGTACCCCAATGCAAAGTTTAGTTATTTCTGAACTCTGCAATGGGTGATACAACCCTGGGAAGAAACTGAATGGAAGTACAGAAGCTTATGATTCAAGAGACAAACTTCAACCTTGAAGAAACAGCAACAGAGGAATAAACAACTTGCTTGAGTCCCTAGAATTGCTTAAAGATAGGACCAGACACCAGGCTCTAGGCATAATGGACAAATCCCAGGTGTAATGAATATCTATTTTTTTTGCCTGGCCAGTTTCCTGTTTTCCTTCCTGCGACATTGCCCCCAGCCTTCCTTACAGAACCACACATCTCCCATTGTCAGTCCATGTGCTTCGAATGTATCTGACTTCACTCCAGCCCCAGAGGGGAGCATGTGACCCAGGCCTGTCCAATCAGAGCACCACATGCCCTGACTGTAGTGATTGGCTCAGGGAAGATCACATGACCTCACTGGAAGCAGCAAGATTCAGTTGCGGGACTTTGGTTGGAATTATTGAAAACAGACAATCTCCCTTTCTAAAGGGATTGTCAGGCAGCCACCGAAAGAGGGTATCCTGCTTGAGAATGGACATAACACAGGGAATACTGTGAGTCCAGGTCCTGATACTAACATTTGAGCTCCCGGGATCCAGCAGAGCTTGCAGCCAGTTGTCTAAGTCTGCTCAAGCTGCTATAGCAAAATACCAGAGACTGGATAGCTCATAGACAACAGATATTTATATCTTACAGTTCTGGAGGCTGGAAGTCCAAGATCAAGGTGCCAGCAGATTCAGTATCTAGGCTGCTTCCTGATTCATAGCTGGTGCCTTCTCACTGTGTCCTCATAAGATGAAAGGGGCTAGGGCTCTCTCTGGAGCCTCTTTTATAAAGCACTAATCCCTTTCATGACTGAAGCACCTCCCCAAAACCCTAATTCCTAATACCATCATATGAGACATTAGGTTCTCAACATAGGAATTTGGGAGGGGAGAGGAACACGAACATTTAAACCATAGCACCAGTGTATGTATGTATGTATGTATCTATCGTCTATCTATGTGTCATCTATCTATCTATCTGTCTGTCTATCGGGATTGCACTTATGCTAACTTGAGTTGGGTTTACAACTGAAAGCATCTGAAAGTCCATCCCCTTCCCCCTATACCACCCTCTGCCTCTTTAATGTTGTCATTTGGGGAAATATTATGGCACAGTAACCGCTAAGTGTTTGTGTCCTCAGGGAGAGTCCTCCCACGTGAATCCAGCCCTGGTTCCTGGAGGAGGTGCTAAGGAGGTGCCCTGGTCCCCGTGCAGCAGGGCAGAGAGGATGCTGTCAGAGATGAGCACGCCTTCCTGCAGGCCTTGTGGTGACACACAGTGACATGTGGTGACATGGCACCTGAGCAGCGAGAGCTCTCAGGTCAGCTCCGCCATCCGCAGCAGCCTTCCTCAGAAAAGGCACGTTACCACGAAACAATGAAACCACCTCTGGGGGACTGCGAGTGTTGTGAATGAGAACAACTGACTTAGAAGTAGAGGGATCATTACCGTGGTGCAGAGAATAGTAAGGAATCAGGAGTTGCAAGATCTGAGGTCCAGTTTGGGCTATTTTCTTATGGGAGCCTTGGAATATCCTACGGACCCAAGTTCCCAACCTGTGAAATAGGACTAAAGACGCCCTCCTACCTCACAGGTTTTCCCAAGGCTGAAAGGTGGTTATCAATAGTAGTGAAAGTCATATTTTGTGTCTATTGATGTGTCAGCCACAGTATTCAGCACTGTGCCTACCTGTTTTCATAGAAATGTCACAGGATCCCTAAGAGGGAGGTAATAGGCACATTGTGTAGATGAGAAACTGAGGCACAAAGAAGTGAAGTGATTTTCCTGGGGGCATTTGAACTCACAGTGTGGCTCAGGGCTTCACACCACTCTGTTGCCTAGTGCAGTCGAGGAGACCAATAGACCTTGGAGAGGTGGACAGCAAGGTCCACAGGTTGGAATAAATCTGCCTATGGATTAACTTTTCCTATTTTCCATTAAGTTTTATGTTATTAGCACAACAGTCCTTCTTAAAAGACGTTGGCATCCTGGGATAATTATTGTCTCAGTCCAGGAAGGTGAGTCGTTGTAATAACCTTAAAATCTCAGTGGCTGAACACAGAATTTTATTTCTCAATCATATAACGCACTGTGGGTATTTGGTTGGTGACCTTTCATGAAGTCCCCGGAGACACAGAATCTTTCTGTCTTATAGCTTTACTGTCCTCTGTGGTCTTGGAAGACAGGAGAAGAGAGAGAGGCTTGCATCTGGAATGGCTTTTATGGGCCAGGACAGAAAGTAGCCAACTTCACACTGTGTACATGTCATTGGCCAGAACTCAGGCACACGGCCACACAGAACTGCCCAAGAGGTGGGGGATGTAATCCAGCTGTGTGCCCAGAAGGAAGTGGGTTTTGTTGAACAGATAAAAGTCACTGCCACAATTATAGAACAACCAGATTCTTTTGGCTTACAAACTCTTAGGTAATCTTATTGAGTTCATGTGGCCTATCTGGACTGCCCCAGAACCAGAATGCCTTCAGCCCAGCCCCCAAATTGATATTTGGAGTAAGACATAATGTGAAAGAAAGGAAAACAAGACTTCATCTTATTGAAACCCCTGATAATCCCCTCTGCAGTGGATGCAGTGATGTGCCGCCCAGATTGCTTCCTCCAGACTAAGACACTCATTCCCCCAGCTGTTGGCAGTGTCATTAGCAGACAGATCTCAGTTGACTTGCTCTCATGGGATTGTCCTCAGATGAAAAGAGCCATCGAACCCAAGGTCATAACCTCTTCACAGGGACATGCTCTGGACAATGTCTCTCAGTGCTGGACAGGGAGAGTGATCCCAGCTCCAGAGCTCCTGTGAGATTAGCTGAGATCTTTGTTGTGACTGCCTCACAGTTCAACCCATCCTTTTGCACCGTCCTATTCCTTCACTCCCCAATGTCTATGGTCCTCAAGATACTCCTCAATAAACCTCCTGTGGGCACATTTCCATTTCAGTCTGTGTCCCTGGAAGCCCAACCTAAGGCAGTTGGTGCCAAGAACAGTGAGAAGAAGCAGACTCTAAGATGGGGTTTTGAAGCTGGATTGCCTGCTAACTGGATGAAAGTGAGATGACAACCACTAGTTGTGGGTAGAGAGCATGGGTAACCCACAGAGTGCTATAGCAGTGCATTTATGGGATGAGGTAATGGTGAAAGAAAATTTACTAGAAGGGCCAATATCTTAGCCTTTTGAGAAGTGCTAATTATGAGGCCTGGGATTAGATGGCTCTTGTGATAATCTATGCACTAGAAAAAGACAAGAATGGCTGAGGGTGTCTAGTTACCAATTAAAGGCTAAATTGAAAGCCAGATGGTGTCTTATATGAAAGAGTTTCTCATCCTTTGCAGCCAAAGGCTATAAAAAAAGTTAAGGACCAAGCCCCATATTTAACTATCAGAATATCAAGATCCAGAGGTGGTTGAATTCTCAACCACAAGGGTCAGGGTTAGGAAAGAGTGGGACCTTGAGATGTGGGATGTGGTAACATGTGGCATTCAAAGGTTTGAATCCATAGATCCCTTAGAACACTCTGGGATGATGGGATGAAAGAAGTCCACTCCTCCCGCCCCCCCCCCCCCCCCCCCCCCGTAAAGGGTAGCAGGTCCGACTTGCTTGGTGATGATGTAGAAGATTCTGCCTCACCAGAAAACATGCACTGCCGCCCTCAGGACCCACCCTCACCTTATCTCCTTGCTACCAGACAAATTACTAGGATTAAGTCACAACATAACTCAGCAAAGGAAGCGCTGGGCTTACTAGAGAGCACAGATACATAATCTGAAGGGGCTGCAGGACCTAGCAAACATGTCCTGGCAGGAGACAGGAAAGTAAGAATGGGACTGGATACTGAGCATCCTGGTTGGAAGGGAAAACTGGATAAGTGAGAACTTTATCAATATGGGTGCATAAAAGATAGTAACACACTGTTAGAATGGCTCATGGAAACATGGATAGAATGAAGGTTAATAATAAGTAAATAATAAGTAAAAATGCCTGAATTTCGAAGGCAGTTCTGAACGAAGGGATCAAAAGCCTTAGGGAAATGGGCAAGCTAGAGTGGATATATTAAATAAAGCCAAAATACTCCATCAGCCAGCCCTGTTCGTGAGAGCAGAAGACACTAACAAAAGTGATAAGAGCTATGCTGGTAAGTGGGCCATGAACATTGTTGAGTAGCTCAGTGATGGCTAACCTCTGTAGTCCAGGGTAGTGATAGGAAATGCTGTTTCAGAACTGCGCTCCTTGATAGCAATGGGGATAGTAGAATCTTCAGACAACAGAGGAGGCAGTGTCTGCTGTGAGGTGGCAGTGCTCAACCATCAGAAGCAAGGCAGGTACAATCACTGTAGTAAGTGGCAAGGTCAGAGGGACAGCCAAGGGGACTGGACTCTCAGAGCGCTATGGAGATTAGTCAATAGAACCAGCATTCCTATGGGTGAAGCAGATGGAGAGCCAACAACTGTATTGCTCAACCTATACAATTAAAAGAAATCAACAGTGGATGATCAGGAGGCTGGGAGCAGTTGTCTCAATAAAAAGTACAGTCCATTGAATAGGTTTGCATCCAACTAGTTTTTAGACCCATACTGACTTAATGAGAAGTCAGGTGCCCAGGAATAAGGGTCCGGTAACACTATGGCAAGTGTATACAGAAATGATTCATACAGCTCTTCTATAAAGGGATCTATGATCATTTAACAGTATCGAGGAAAGAGGAGTGTCCAAACACTGGAGCTGGACACAATGTTGGAGGTGATATTGCTGTACAGGGACTCAAAGCACCACCATGATTATCCGATTAAAGTGAGGCACCTGGGGGCCAGTGGAGTCATGACCCAGGTCTAGACTACATTGGATCCACTGGGTCCACAGTCCCACCCAGGGGTCATCTCCCCAGTTCCCAAATGTGTAATGAGAGCTGTTAAATTAGGTAATAGTCAGAACCACCGCACTGGTTCCCAAGCTTGTAGAGTAAGAGCTATCACAGTGGAAAGGCCAGATGGAAACATCTGACACTGTCCTCCACCCCACTCCCCAAGATGGTAAATCAAAACAATATAAAAAACCAGACCACGGACAGAAATCAGTGCCACCCTAAAAGGCTAATCCCCATCATATTCTGATTCACAGGCCTGGCCCCTATGAAAGCCAGAAAAAACTTGGAGGGTGAAAATGTACAATGGTAAACTCAACTAGGTGGTAATCCTGCTTGTAACTGTTATGCTAAATGCGGGATATTTGCCAAAGCAGATTAACTCAGTCTCAGTTACAATGCATGGTGCTATGTGCTCCATGAAGGAATGTATTCTCTTCCATTCCTGTGAGTAACGGATGAGAAACAGTTCACATTCTCTTGAGACAGGCAGTAGCTTACATTTATACTCTTGCCTGGGGCAATGTTAACTTGCCCACCTTGTGTTATAATAGAGTCCAAAGGGATATGGACCATCCAGACATTCAGCAGAATATCGTATCTGTCACTTTACTGATGCCATCATGTTAGTCATACCAGATACGCACATGCCTCCATCCCTCTCAAGAGGGTGGAAAATAAACCGTACAAAGATTCAGGACCTACCATATTAGGGAAGCTTTTAGGAATCCCTAATTTATTTAATGACATGTCCTATGTACGATCAATAATACTTATGTAATATGTAAAATTAATAAAATTTAATACGGGCTTTAACTGCTCGTGGGGAAAATAAATGAATGCACAGTAATACATAGCATGTGTATGTATACATTTACAGAGGCCCGAAGAATGCTGGCCTATCCCATCCAACTATGAGGAAAAATATCTCCGACTTCCTCCCACGAAGAAAGTACAAATCCTGGTTGGTCGTTTTGTGTCCTGGAGGCAGCGTATTCTATACTTGGGAATATTGCTATGACCTATTCATCAGGTAACGTGAAAAGCTGTCAGCTCTGAGTAGGGCCAAGAGCAGGAAAGGGCTCTTTTGCAGGTACAGGCTGCAGTGCAAACAGCCATATCTCCTAGCAGACCCTGAGTTGTTAGAGGTATCAGTAGTGGCTCCCAGGATTCCATATGGAACTTATGTCAAGTTTGTAGAGACTTGGCTCCTAGAGAAAAGCCGTGACATCTGCTGCCGAGAATTATACACCATCCAAAAAATACTTCTGGCATGCTGCAGGCCTCTGGTAGAGACCGTGACCAAGAGGTATAAAGGGATCACAGGGCTAGGCATGATCTTTGTGAACTGGATTCTGTCAGACCCAACAAACTATAAGCGATCCATTGTCACGCTGAAGTAGTACATCCAGCCATGGTCAGGGACGGAGGCAAAAGTAGGCTACATAAGTGTGTGACCCAGAACCCCGACATCATCATCACTGTTGCAAGGCATCACTCCCTCAGCTCATACATATGGCCACGTGGGAGTTCCTTATGACCAGAGCTGACAGGGGAAAAAAAGGCTGAGTTTGGCTCATGGATGCACTCGCTTGGTTATGTCAGTGTAAGCCAAAAATGGATTGCTGTTAAGCAACAGCCCCATTTAAGGGTATTCATGTAAAACAGAAATGAGAGGGAAATCCTCCCAGTTGGTGAAATATTGGACTTGGCACTGGATTATCCACTTTGAGTGAAAAGTGACATGAGTTGAGAATGTATATGTGTGGACTCCTGGACAGTGGCAAAGAGCTGGGTCAGGGGTACAGAAGGAGAAAAATCGAAAGATCAGGGTCAAATTGGTTGGGGGAAGCGGCATGTGGATGTAAATATGCAAATAGGAAGTGTCAGCGTTTTGTATCTCATGTTAACGCTCATTAGAGAGATCCATCGTGGACAAGCTACTGAATAACCAGCTAAACAGAAAGAGTAACTTCACTCAGCATCTGCCATTAGCAGACCAAGTGCTGGCACAGTGGGCACGTGGGCGGGGTAGCCACAATGGCAGGGACTGAGGCTATGCCTGGGCCCAACAGCTTGGGCTCCCATCTACCAAGGCTGATCTGGCTACTGCCACTGCCAAATACTAACCTGCTAGCGACCAAGACCAAGACTGGGTCCACAGTATGGCACCATCCCTTGAGGAAACCAACCATTCAACATTGGGAAGTTGATTACATTGGACTCCTTCTATCCGGAAGGGGCATTGATTCGTCTTTACTTGAATTCATACATATTCTGGGTAGAAGTTTGCCTTTCCTGCTTTCAAGACCTCAGGCAGTACCTCTACCTGAGGCCGAGTGCCTTGTTCATTGACATGGGCTCCCACGTAATACTGTCCCCAGAACAAGAGCCCACTCACTTTACAGCAGAAGAGGTATGGAAATGAGTGCATGACCATGAGATCTTCTGGTCTTATCAAAACTACATCCAGGGCTTCCCTGGTGGCGCAGTGGTTGAGAGTCCGCCTGCCGATGCAGGGGACGCGGGTTCGTGCCCCGGTCCGGGAGGATCCCGCATGCCGCGGAGCGGCTGGGCCCGTGAGCCGTGGCCGCTGGGCCTGCGCGTCCGGAGTCTGTGCTCCGCAACGGGAGAGGCCACAGCAGTGAGAGGCCCGCGTACAGCATAAAAAGAAAAAAAAAATAAAAAGGGAAAAAAAAAACCAAAAAAACAAACTACATCCATCTGGAAGATTTGGGAAGGCCTTTTGAAAGTACAGCTGAGACACCAGTTTGAAGATGTTACCCTAGGAGGATGGAGGCATCATCCTCTAGTTCACAGTAGATACCCTGAATTAATGGCCATTTTTCCATGATGTTATGTTCCCAACGGGTCTGGAAACTAAGGGGTGGAAGCAGGAATGGTCCTACTTGTCATGGTCCCCCACTGACCCCCTTGGGAGAATTTGTATTCCTGTCCCCGTGACTCTGTACTCTGTGAGGTTAGAAGTCCTAGTTCTGAGAAGGGGAATGAATGCTCCCACTAAATGACACAGCATGAGGTTCATTCAACTTTAAGGTATGACTGCTGCTTAGTCTCTTTGGACTCCTCAAGCCAAGAGACAAGCAGTCACATAAAGGAGGCCATTCTAGCAGGGATATTGGCCCTGACCACCTGGTGGAGGTCACGCTGATATTACAAATGGTGACAGAAAAGAATTTGTATGGCACCCGGGTGATCTACTAGCGTGTCTCTTGGTACTTGGTTTCTCAGTTTTGATAGTAAATGAAGAACTAAAGCATCCTCAAGTGGGTTAAGATATGGGACCCCTCAGGAATGAGGGCTTGGGTCACATGCCAGGTAAGCCACCAGAGCAACAGGTATGCTAATCCAAGGATGACGGGAATCTGGAATGGGCAGCAAAGGGAGAGAATGAGTACCAGTTGTGCCTTGAGATGAGCTCTAGTAGCAGGATTTTAGTTCTTCCCACTAACCTTCCTCTTGTGAATTTTCCCAGAAAAACAGACCAGTCAAAATCTCAGAGAAACTGTCCCAAGAACTTGTTATATAAAGAAAGTATATCTAAATGATGCAGTGGTCTCTGGATAATGGTCTTTAGTGGGTTTTGTGGTACACTGCCCAGATTTCCCCTTCAGGACTGGGACACTTATTCTCCAGCTGCTGGGGGTTTTTGGAGAATGATGGTATCAGCTGAGTCCCTCTCCAGGAATTGCCCTCACCCCAAATCACACACCATCTGGAGAAGGGATGTGCAGCCTATATCCAATGACTTCCTCTAGGGCTATAAGAGCCTAGTCCCCTTACCTTGAGACAAGACAACTCTGGAAAGCCAACTCAGCTCCAAATCTCCGCATAGAAATTCAGCTCCATCCTCTGCCTGTTCCTGCTGTCTTCACTCCTCCATACGTGTTGATCTTCGAGGGCACTCCCCAGTCAACTTCCTGCATGCACATCTCTGTCTCATAGTCTATTTGCCAGGGAACCAGATATAAGATGCCCTCCCAGTCTCAGCCAGTTCTGTAAAACCCACTGTGTAAGTTGGACAGTGGGAGTAACATTATCAGGGGAGACTGATGACATTTTCCCTTCACCTTTGTGCATGGCCCCTTCTGTTCTCTCTTTGATCTCAGAACATCTCATGGTACTCTACCCACTAGCCCAGAAGATGCAGGCATTCCTGAACATCTTAGCATCAAGTGTATCTCTTGGCTTCTTCCCCTCGGGACCAATATCAGTCGAACGAAATAGTAGAAAATTCCATAAATGTAACATGTCAACTGGGGGAAGGTGAAAGGCAAATAGCTAAGAAAAAACAATGAATTGGGTATTATCCTTCAGAGAGATATTATCCTGGGAAAGTTTGGGGATCTTTCTGTTCATGAGACATGGAAACTATTTTCTATCCACAGTGAGTCCTGGTGAATTTCAAAAGTTGGAAAGGCCTGAGTAAAGATGATAAGCCCAGCACAATAGTCCCTTTAGGACCCCAGCTGTTAGCAATCACCCCCCAGGGTCTATGTTGGTCTAGCCCGAGAGAGCAGAGGACCTACAGTAGCAGAGGTGCAGGGCTCTCCTGTGTACTTCTCCCTGCACAACCCAGGGATGTCGGTTAGGGAGAGTCAGCCTTCCTTTCCAGCACAAATGATGTTAGGTCCCATGTGGTGCTCTACGATCCCTTGCAGTATAATCAGACAGACAAGTAGCCATGCCTACATTTTATTTTATTTTTTTTTGTTTAAAAAAATTTTTTTTAACATGAAGAGAAAAGTATTGTCTCATGTAAATTAAAAGTCTGGAACACTGGGCTGTGGCCAAGGGTGGATCCAGGTACTGAAGTCATAAGAGTTCACCTTCATCCCTCTTTTGGGGCTTTGCTTTGTTCTGTGCTGGCCTCGTTCCCATGCAGGCTTTCCCCACATGGAGGCAGATGGCCCCCAGCAACCCCTAGTTTATATGGTCCACGGTGCCTACAACTGTCCATTGTCTCCTGTTACTTCATCCACTTTCCTGGTTCCT
Source organism: Phocoena phocoena (assembly GCF_963924675.1). Lineage (NCBI taxonomy): Eukaryota > Metazoa > Chordata > Mammalia > Artiodactyla > Phocoenidae > Phocoena > Phocoena phocoena. The sequence continues at coordinate 24,869,440 of NC_089238.1, read as the reverse complement.
GGCCTTTGCCTCCTTTTGAATAACTACAATTTTGTGATTTCCCATTGCTGATCTCATAATTTATCTTGATCTCCTGTCATAACTTCATGGCTCTCAGACTGGGTCAGACAGGTCTCTGAGTCTCTGTTTAATTTGGTTCACATGTTTTAAGTTGAATAAATGAACAATTAATGGTTTTAATTCTTCCTTGCAGGAAAAATTCCATCTCATTCTTTAACCGTGTTTGCTCAATGCAGGGAGTAATCCATATTCTCATACAGCATTATCTGAAGTAGGAATGGAAGGTGGATGGGTGGATTGAAGATTTGAAGCAGGAGACGGTACTGTACAGGTGCTGCCCTGGTCTTTGCGCTTCCAGTCGTGTGCCCTTTCCTACTCAAAAGCGACCATTGTCCACTGGCTGCCAGATCAACGGGTGACATTGTGCAGGGATTGGTATTTGTTTAAGAGAAATCTCTCCGACTGACCCAATTCCTGTAATGCATTAAAAAAACGACAGAAGTAATATTTTTGCTCTTGTTTCACTTTCATTCATCTTATTTGATCAGGGCTGAGCAACACTGACATCTCATCAAACTCCAGAGTGTGTTTCAGCACCAGGTTCATTGGAGGGTGGCATTTAAAACACAGACATTGCAGGAACAAATGTATTTGCCAATCCCGTCCAGCGATATAAACCTGACCTTTCTCCTGTAGATTTATTGACATGGGCCTGTTTGGTATCATATTTCATTATTGTGTGTGGATTGAAAGTTCTTCTCTTGGAAAACAACTCAGTTGGGGCCAGAGTGGCCAATATGCCTTCCCTTCATGGTGAGAAAGAGGGAATTAGAAAGTCAGGTACCGGCAGGATTGGCACAATTCCTCAAAGAGTGTCTTTAATTAAAAAGCACCCGGTACCAGGGGTATGGAACTGGAAGAAATTTCCTTTTGGCAAGTGGTTAAAGCAGAGGAATTACATCCAAATTTGCTGTTATTTACTTGTTGTGGGGCACATCACAGGTTCCTTGCATCCAAGAGCCCTGGGAAGTGTTCCCTTCCCCCTCCCCCAGCTCGATGCAGAAATCCATCTCTGATGCACGTTCGCTCAGTCTGCTCTGATACACTCCAGTGTTAGAAGCCTACCGTTTCATCAGTCCAAACAGCTGTAGGAACAAACAATTTGTGCATTCGTGTGACAAAGCCTCTGAGTCTAGATACTCTTCTAGGTATCTGGGATATAGCAGTGAACATGAGATCTCTGTTTTTGGGGTGCTTCAATCTTACAGAGGAAGAAAGTTGATAAGTTAAATTTTAAAAAGCAATATAAATAGGATAACTGTAGAAAGTGAGGAGTGTCCATTATTGTGTACAATAGAGAAAGGCAACAGAGAATGCCTGAGGGCATGAGGGGTGATGGGTTAGCACAGATTGTTCAGGGAAACATTCTTAAGGTAGAGAGTGGATATTTGAGTTGAGATATGATTGAGACAGAGCTACTGATGTGGGAGCTGGACCAGAGACTGTTGCAGGGAGAGCATGTCACAAGTACAAAGGCCCTGACGTGGAAATGGTCTGGCAGAAACAGAAATATCTAGTATGGAGTGAGCTTGGACCTTCAGGATTGAGGAAGGGCAGGCTCTGAGATGAGCACAAGAGGTGAGCAGAGGGTGATCAGGTAAGCTCACCTTAGGAGATCTAATTGACTGCGATATTGAGCTATTGGAGGTTGTTTAGCAGGGAAGTGACAGCAGTTGGTTTAGACTTGTTTTAAATTGAAGTATAGTTGATTTACAATGTTGTGTTAGTTTCAGGTGTACAGCAGAGTGATTCAGTTATACATACATACATCCATATCTATTTTTTTCAGTTTCTTTTCCTTTATAGGTTATTACAAAATATTGTGCTATACAGTAGGTCCTTGTTGGTTGTCTATTTTATATGTAGTAGTGTGTATATGTTAATCTCTCCTAATTTATCCCTCCCCCCTTTCCCCTTTGGAAACCATAAGTTTGTTTTCTATATCTTTGGGCTATCTCTGTTTCATATATAAGTTCATTTGTATCTTTTCTTTCAGATTCCACATATAGGTGATATCATACAATATTTGTCTTTCTCTGTCTGACTTACTTCACTTAGTATGATAATCTCTAGCTCCATCTATGTTGCTGCAAATTCCATTATTTCACTTTTTATGGCTGAGTAATATTCCATTGTATAAATATACCACATCAGACTTAATTGACAGTTGATTTAGACTTTCAAGGGTTACTCTGATTGTAGGGTGGGCACTGAATTGGAGGAGAACAGGTGGGAAATAACAGAAAACGTTGTGTGGCTGTTGAACCAGTTCTAGCAAGAGGTGATGGTGACCTGAACCCTATGATCAACTGAGCCAAAATCTGTGTGTAAATAAGGTCTTCCCTCCCCCGACCCCCAACCCCACCCCCAGCCACGGAGACAGAGTGCATCCAGCTCTTTCCCACCACTTCAGGTACTTGGTGACAGTGTTTATGATTCTCCATTACCGTCTCTTCTCTGGGTAAAGAAATCCCATTTCTTCCAATTCTCCTCCGTGTGACAAGATTTTAAATCTCCCTCATCACCCTTATCACTTTTTTCTGGAACTGCTCCATTTTCTCCATGTCTCTCATTAAACATAGAGCCCAACATGGAGCAAAATACCTCATTCATGGATTACCATTTTGCATACAACCTCTGCCCTAGGGAAAGCTCCCTTCCCCCCACATAAGACCATGTGCTTCAGTATCTGGACTCCACCCCTGGCTGAGAGGCAGAACACTGCACAACTGGCGGTTAAGCCAGTGGGTGTGTCCCATCCCCCCACGGTGATTGGTCCAGACATGGTCACATGATCCAGTCTGAATGAGGTGCAAAGGGACTCTGGCTGGGGATTCTGGACTAAGATTCTCATTTTTCACCACTGAATTCAACTGGAAATATGGAGTCTTGAGAGTTTCCAGCAGTCAACTAAAGACCATGGAGGGAGAGTTTGCCTGAGAATAGACGTCCTTTCCAGTAAGCAGAGCTGAGAAATGAGGGGCGGTGAAGAATTAGGAGAGTCAGAACTGGCATTTGCATCCTGGATCAAGCAATGTCTAGTCTAATTCTGGATAGTTAAGTGGATCAATACATTTTCTCTTTTCTTAAGCCAGCTGGGTCAGGTTTTCTTACACTTGCTATCAGAGGAATCCTAACTGACAGACAATAGAGAACAGTGGGGCCATGGTCTCCCGTGAACATGTCGCTATACCTCATTCAATGCAGCCTAAAATTGTCACCTCTAGCTGTATTGTCCTGTCAAAGTCTATTGTTTGAGCTTATAGCCAATGAGAGCTCATGCCTTTCTGTTCAGCAATTTCCTTCTCAGTTTCTCTCTGAGACATCCTCTGAGGGTTTATGTAAAGCCCTTTTATGAATTTAGTATTTATTAGGGCTCCCTCTTGCACTTGACATGTATCCATTTTTGCCTGAGATGCAAACTCCTGAGAACCCAATATTATGACACATTTGGGGGGAAACAGCAAAAAGAACCAATAAAACCTAACGAAGCTAAGTCTAATCATTGCCAAAAACACCCATCTGGCTCCACTAATGGGTCAAGGCGGAGGGGGCTGTGATATCTCAATGCTTTTGCCTTTCACAGTCATTCCTGTGATGCCTGGGAAGCCTTCCATTAAGCTACACAGCACAGCCATTTGTAAGGGGCCCCTGAGAGCCATGTCTGTGTTGTGGCTTTTGCAGCGTAACTGGCTGAAGTCAGAGCACTTGGCGGCTCAGGAATGGACCAAATGCCTTGAGGAAAGTGGGAGCCTGCAAGCCCAGCCCTCAACCCTCCTGGTAAAGTGAGGTATCATTATGAGAAAAGGAAAATATCCAGCTCTTTGACCTTAGACAGACAGGGATGGTGCCAATAACTGGCTTACAGTATCCCAGACTGAGAGCCAGGACCATTTGGGGACTGTTAGTCCTGTTGGGGAAACTGAGACCTAGAGAGGGGTAGAAACTTCCCCCAAGGGAATCCAGTGAGTTAGTAGCTGAAAGGTCCTGGATTAGAGCCAAGGTCTTGCGTTACTTAAGCCACCAGGGTAGCAGAGTGGTTAAAAATAGCTGCAGACACAGCTACTCAACAAACAGGACATCTGATCCACTCTGCTTTCCTACGGCAGGTGAGCTGGGCCACCCTGCAGATGAGAAGGCTCCCACATTCACACAAGGGACCCTGGAGACAACATTGCTAGAGATGAGATGTGGGGGGCGTGTGGCTTCTGGCTTAGAAGGCAGGAGATCAGCCTTCTAATCCTGATGCCATCAGAGCAAATCACATCACCTCCAAACCTCAGTTTAACCATCTGCAAAGTGTGTATAAATAATTGCTAACTCTTATGTGTCAGGCACTGCTCCACATTTTATGTTATGAACACTTTTAAGCCTTATAACAATTCCACGAAGTATTTGCCTTGATCTCCAATCCAAAGATGAGAAAATGGAGTACAGTACAGGCAAATTAATTGGGCCCAGATGTCCCAATTCAAACTGAAGCAGCCTGGCTCCAGAACCCACTCTTAATTTCTATGGTAAAGTTGCCAAATGATAATAATAATTAATAGTAAAATAATATTGCTAAACAATAAAATATAAATAATAAGAATAATCTAAATAAAACAATGTATCCCTCATAGACCTTGTCTTTTCTTTTCTGTATTCTGAGGCTTTGACATCTGGAGCCTTGCTAACCCTGGTGAAACTACCCTACCCAGGGTCAGCCAATTCCTAGAGGTAGTAAAGAGCTCTCTTGGGGGTGTGCTGTTCAGATATAAACCAACCTACCCAGAGCTCACACCCTCAACCCCCTCCTTCATCAGGTTCTCACACTCCAGGCCATCAACCTCCTGCCCTAATCACCGAGGGCCAGGTGACAGACAATTAGGACACCCCTTAAATCCCAGGGTCCGCTGAAATCACTCAAACTAGCAAAGCCTAAACCTGCTTATCCTGCCTTGCTCTTTCCTTCTTGCAAAAACTATAATAAAGGCTCTGGTGACAGGGTCCCCCTCTCCCTCTGCCTCCTGACCGACCCCAGTGCTTCCTTGTGTGGCCCCCTGTGGTGCAGCATGCCCCCATCTCTTGTGAACTGTGAGTAACAAACTATCTTTTCAATGGCAATCATCTCCTGATCTGTTGGCCTTAGCAGACCTCGCGTTTGCTATCAATACACTATATTTTAAAACAACAAGTGAAAGCTTTTTGCACGATATAATGCTGAACAAATATAAGTTATTATCCCCCATCCCTGTGGAGAGAAGTAGTATATACTGAACACTTACCAAGTTTGTGCCTTGTGTTTTATGTAGATAATTTCATTTAATCATCAGTATTGTTACGGCAAAAACCAGGAAGTTACTATCCCCACTTTACAGATAAGAAAACTGAGACTCAACAGATTTGATCAGTTGTGTTGGGTTACCCGGCTAGCAGATGGCAACTTCCGGGCTTGACCCTCGATTTGTCTGATCTTAAAACTTCTATCCCCTGCTCCATCCATGAGGGGGCCGGAAGAGGACCCTGTGAACCTCATGTCAGAGGGAATACGAAAACAGACTCCAAAAGAGAAGTCTTCTCCTTTTCCTACCAAATTACCTTCCCTTTCTGTTGCATCTTAAGGAGATTTTCTCCATAAAGAAATTTCACCTCCTACCAGCCTTTGCTTCTTCATGTATTAATTCATTCTCTGGCTCATTTGCAAGACAGGGGGTGAAAGCCTGACTTTTAAATAACACACATTTTTATTTCATCTTGGTCTGGATCAATATTTCCACTTGTTCCAAACCAGCAACTCACACTCCATCACCACCGCTATAGCCTGCTATCCACCTTCTCACAGCAATTCCCTTGGCAAAGATAGCTCATTAGACTCCACTCATATCCCTGAGCCAGGGACTGGCTATTAGAGAAAGCACTCGCACATTCCATCTCCCCATGATATGGAACTCCATCATGATGGACAATTCTTTTGGTGCGATAAGATATTCTGATGAGAACTCTTAAGAATGAACCCTTTTTTAAACATGGAGATTGGGATTGACATATACACAGTATTATAAATAAAATAGATAACTAACAAAGACCTACTGTATACCACAGGAAACTCTACTTAATACTCTGTAATGGCCTATATGGGAAAAGAATCTAAAAAAGAGTGGATATATGTGTATGTATAACTGATTCACTTTGCTGTACACCTGAAACTAACACAACATTGTAAATCAACTATACTCCAGTACAAATTTTTAAAATATAAATAAATAAGTAAATAAAAAGAATGAACCCTTTTGGCAGGGAGAAGGCATGTGCTGCCATCCAGAAGAAATGGGATGAAGGACTGTGTTAGGACAGGGACAACGAGGGCTCCGATCTCCAGAAAAGGAGAGACGGCTGCCATGTGGATTTGCCCGATCTCCATTCCTACCACAGAAGCATCGTACTTCGCACACAGAAGCAGATGATAGTGGACGTCGGTGTTCTTTCCTGCTCTTCCCCCCTCTGTGGGCTCAGCAACCATCTCTTCTTCCTGGGGAACCACTCCCTCCAATCTCAATGCCTGTGACCTCAGCGGGGTCAACACCATCGCCACAGTGCCAGAACTGACCAATTAGATTGTTGCAACTGCGTCCAATTCAAGTAAATGACAATCACCTTGGAATTTAAAACGAAAAGGTGCCCTTTCCTTGTGTGTGGGTCAGCTGGTGGGAAGTGGGCATGGAGGTGCTTGTAGCCATATTGGTAACATGTGGGGATAGTCTTCCTGAGAATGAAGCCAATGACAAGGAAAGCAGAGATGGGGTAGGAAGACAGTTGACTTGGTCTGTACACCCAGGTCAAGTTCAGCCTCAAATTAGATCCCCTGACTCTCAGTTTCGTGAACCGCTACTGTCTCTTTTATTCTTAAGCCAGATTGAATTGGGTTCCGTCTCTTGCTTCCACACCTAGTACCCCTCTGGGCTGCACAAGGAGAACCCTGTATCTGCTCCAGCCACAGAGGCCTTATTTCCCCTTCCTTGATGGTTCCAGTCTTGTCTCTTGAAGTTATGGCTCCTGGGATTGTCCTCTTTCACTCCCGTCTCGCCTGGATAATTTCTCTTTAATCTCTAAACCTCAGCTCAGACATCATGCCCACCAGACAAAGGCAGGCCCTCTGTTACACATTGCACACACCATTAAGCTTTCCTTCAGAGCACTTAGTGCCGTTGTAATAATGCATTCGTTTTGGTAATTCTCTGGGGTCCACTTCCCTATTGGCAACCCCACAAGAGCAGAGATTCTGTCCGCTTTCCTTTGCAGTAGATCCACGTGTAGTGCCTGACACACAGTGTGCGCTCAATAAATCTTTGCTGAATGACTGTGGACACCACACAGTAAGAAAGACACTGATGCATTGGATTGAGGCCTGGGAAGACAAACCAGTGGCTATTCCACCCTTTAAGTCTCAGTAGAAAGAAGTGGGACTTGGGAGAGTGGGATCTCTCTCATCAAATATCCAGAGGAGGGTATTCAGATGGAAGGAGGAGTCTTGCTTCTACTTCTCTACAGAATGGGTCTGCAGACAATGGGGGATAGTATTAGGAGACAGGTGCTGACTCTATATGAGAAAGGACTAGCTAAGAGCTGCACTGGGAATTCTGAAGACAGATTCTACAGAATGTTCTATTTTTTTTTTTTTTTTTTTTTTTTGCGGTACACGGGCCTCTCACTGTTGTGGCCTCTCCCGCTGTGGAGCACAGGCTCCCGACACGCAGGCTCAGCGGCCATGGCTCACGGGCCCAGCTGCTCCGCGGCATATGGGATCTTCCCGGACCGGGGCACGAACCCGTGTCCCCTGCATCGGCAGGCGGACTCTCAACCACTGCGCCACCAGGGAAGCCCATGTTCTATATTTATGAAAGTTTCTATAAGGACAATTTGAGTGGGTCCTATGAGCCTGTGGCTGTATGTGTAAATCCTGAATCACAATCATAGATCTTCATTTCAAAGAACTGCAGAACTAAGGAGCATCATAGAGATCTAACTTTCTACCCTTCTGCCCCCTATAGTTTGACCCTCAAGCAGTGGTGTTGGTCTGGAAAGGTCCTCCTCATGAGGAGCCAGCACCTTACACCCTTGTCTGAAGATGGTCTGCTGGTGTGCTTCCATCTCCACACTTCCTTTACGCTCCTTGAGCAGAGTGCCTTTCTGAGAATGTTTGGGCTGTGCCTCAGAGCCTTCTGGTTGGTCTCCGCATGGTCAACAAGCTGCAGGGTGTCAATATCAGCCTTATAGCTAATATTGCTCAGAAATAGGAGTTTTGGTGAGAGACGTAGTTACTCCTAAAGGTGGGCCTGCTGGATGAACTAGCTAATAGCTTGGCTTCCCTCAGCCCCTTTACTACCTCCACACGGATAACTCCAATGAGATAATTACTTTCCTACTAATATAAACATGACTGCAATCAATACAGTTAGTAAAAAAAACAGGATTTTCAGAAGAAAAGAAAATACCAATATTAAATACATTTATATTGACACAAAGGCAGATTTGTCTGGAGTGTGTGTGACTGCGTGCATGGTCCTTGGGAAAAAACTCAGAGCCGTGCATCTCCCAGTGTCCCAGCATGGCTAAGGACACACCTTCTCCTCTGCCCCAGATGTAGGCTCTGGGGAAGGCAGAGTGTGAATCATGCCAAGGAGAATTAGATTTTTAGAAAAATGTTCTTCAGGGACTCAGATCCCTTTTGGAGGTCTGGGTCCCCTGTTGCTCTTTCCTTGGGCTGTGGAGTCTTTTGCCAACTGTTTTTCTCCTCTGGGTTTCATTTGTGTCATCTAGCAAGAGAGAATAATTTCGCCCATTGAAATACCCTCTAAGTGATGCTGTAAGGATCTGATGACAAAATTGGAACAGCTTTGGATGAGAGGTGGTCTTTCCTCCTGATTGCCTCCTTGCCTCCTTCATTCTCATTTAATAACACCAGTGGGGGTGGAAGTTCTCCTCACCTGAAACTTGCCATCAGCTCCTGGGGAGTTAATTTGGCTAAAGTAGAAGCTGTAGAAGCAGGGCAGTTGGAAGGAAAGAGAATAACAACATCCACAATATCAAATATTTATTTATTTATTTATTTTATTTATTTATTTTGCGGTACGCGGGCCTCTCACTGTTGTGGCCTCTCCCGTTGTGGAGCACAGGCTCCGGACGCGCAGGCTCAGCGGCCATGGCTTACGGACCCAGCCGCTCCTCGGCATGTGGGATCTTCCCGGACCAGTGCACGAACCCGTGTCCCCTGCATCAGCAGGCAGACTCTCAACCACTGCGTCACCAGGGAAGCCCTATCAAATATTTATTGAATACCCATTATGGATTGGCCCTGGGTTAAACATTTTAAATCAGTTATTTCATTTAATTCTTGCAACAGTTATGTACTCTTATAATCCCTATTTTACAGATGAGTAAACATAGGCTGGAGTGATTTGTGTGAAAGAGTTGAGAGTGCTCTGTTAGAAAAAATAGACAAGAAAGGCATCTCTGAAGAATATTTGAGCCAAGAAGTGAACCCTGCCACAATCTGAGAGAGAATATTCCAGGCAGAGGTGTTGAATCAGGAACTTGCTCAGGGTACTAGTGGTGGGCTGGGAGAAGCGTTGTAGGAGATAAGTCAGAGAGGTGGGCAGGGTGAGATGACTGGGGATTTCCAGGATGGTGGCAAGAAGTCTGAGTCTTAGTCTAGCTGTGAATGTGGTGACCATGAGAATTAAACAAAATGATAGGTCCAAAGTGGTTTATGAGATGCAAAATATTAAATTGATATGATATGCCATTGTAGCCATTCATTCATTCAACACTGTACTGGTCCATGTACAAGGTGCTTTATTCAAGGAGCTCAGATTCAAAACACTTCTAGTTGTTTCCTGGATTCCAGATGGACAGTTAATGGACCAACCCTGTCCTCTGAGGACTTATGAACTAGGAATTGATCAGGTGGGAGAATAAGGCAGTTCCCAGGAATCCCTCCTTTTGAATCCTTCTCAAACTAACAAGACATTAAAAGAAGACCTGCTCCCTGGGTATGGGGAAATGTGTAAAGGGCCATTGCAAGATGAGCCAGGACTACTTTGAAGATAGGCTTGGAGCAATTCCAGAGAGAAAGGCTCATTTCTAATCATCCAGATATTTCCTTTTGGGATTTAGTGTAGCCCGGGAAAAAATGACATTAAATACTCTTCCCCGGCACCAAAGGGATAATGAAGAACAGAGAATTTACAAACTTACAGATTTTATAACAGAGGATTTGCACATTGCACATTGGTTTGAAGGCTCAAATCTGGAATCACCCTATGAATATATGCAAGGAATAAAGCAATACAGACATGTCAGAGGCATAAAGTAATTCACAGCTAATGGGTCCAAGCAGTGTCTAAATTAGGACAGAGTTATTGGGCAGTGACCCAAACCTGGAATCCTCTATACTTAAAAAGTAGAATATGTTTTCATTATTCTTGGTCTAAGACTTTGTAATTTTGCCAATTTAATGGCAAATGGCATCTAATAACAATCTTGCCAATTTAATGGTTGAATATTTTCTCACTGTTGCTTTTAGTTTTCTTGATTACAAATAAAGCGTGTTTTTTAAAAAGGAGGAGAGAGTTTATTTGTAAATGACTTTAAGCACTGATTACAGTAACATAAAGCAGATCATCTTATGTTTGTTCTGTGGTTTGCCTTTGGTATGACATTTTCTACTCTTTCTGGAGATATGTGAATGGAAGTAAGATATGTTATCAAAAGCAATGCCACTTAGCCAAATACGTGTCCAATATGCCTATTGTTTGTCTCTTGGGCATTCAACAACAGGTGTGAGACACCACCTGTATAAGTAAAGTTGTTGCTGTTGGCTCCTGCAGCAGACACGTCTCACATCTCAGTCGTCTGAAACAATAGAGGGTTATTTCTCACTCAGACAAAGTCCTGTGAGGGGTGGGTGGCTCCCCTACACAGTTCTACTCCAGGTGGTGACACCAGGATCCAGGCCACTCCTATCTTGTAGTTATACCATCAGAACAAGGGCTCCCCAGACCATGGTGGTAGGGAAAGAAAGGACTGGAAGATTGTATGGACTAATTTTAAGGGCTCATCTTGAGAGTGACGTGCATCACTTTTACCCACATTCTATTGGCCCAAATCCAGTCACATGACCCTACTAAGCTGCAAGGGAATCTGGGAAGTATAGCAGAGCATATGGACGGAGATGAGCACTCATACTCTCTGCCATAAACTTATATGTTAGCCCTGTGCATAATGAGAGGGATACAGAGGGGACTAAGACATGGACCCACCCATCGTTTCACAATCCAATCAGAAAAAAAAGGGATACATAATTATGCCATAAGGCAGGATATGATTGGTACATAATGAGAATTATCAATTAGGTGCTACAAATCTCTCAATCTTCTCAATGACAGTATAGGTTGAGAGAACAGCAAGACAAAGTTGTGGAGGCCAGAAAGCATGAGGTGTGTCTTGGTAACAGTGAGAGAACACTTTAGCAAGGACATGTGAGGGGCACAAGTGGCAGGAAATAAGTCTGAAAATTTAAGTTAGGTGCAGATCAGAAAAAAGGTAAGGAGTTTCAGAAGTCATTGACTCTTTTTGAGAAAGAAACAGAAAGATTAAGCAAAGGAACTAATTTAATAAGCACCAGTTTAACTGGAAAATAAGAAAAGTATGTAATCACTTTGTGCCTTGATATCCTTATCGTAAAACAGGGATATTAATCTTTAATTTTTGTGGTTGTTGTGAGGGTTAGATGAATAAATACATGTGAAATGTTTATGTATTTACACTAATACATGTACTAGTGCTTGACAAAATAAGCAGTTCATATTAATATTAGCTGAAGAATATGTAGTCTTATTTTACTAATGTCTCTAAGGGAGACACTCATAACTCAAAAAACAATCTTGACCAGGCCATTGAAGAGATTGCCCAAATGTGTTAACAATCAGGGTGAGAGGACCAAAATATCCATGGTGAGGATAGAAATGATTTTCTGGAAACTCCAATATTTCAGGAAGGTCACATTCCCTTCCAGGTACCCTCTTGCTTTAAGAGAAAGAAAACATCAAGGCATATTCCAGACGATATGGGGAACTGTCCAAGGAGCCTTGGGCAAAACCATATATCTGTTAAGAGCGTGAGTGCTGGTCTCAGAATGTCTGTGAGAGAATTCCAACTCTGCCATTTATAAGCTGTATGACCTTGTACAGCTTATCTAGAACCTCCTTAAGTCCCAGTTTCCATGGGTGTAAAATGAGGGTAATACCTCACGGGTGATTCAATAAGATAATATGCGTACGACATTCGGCCTCGTACCTGTATTTCACTAAATGTTCAAAAACTGCTGCTTATTATTTGCTGTTATTAATTAGAGGGCATAAAGCACAAGTAAAAACTAAATTCTGTAGCCAAATCAAGAGTCAATACAAGCTCAAATATTTGGATATTTGAAAACAATTTTAAAAAATTGTGAGATCATTTCTATTTCTTTTTAGACGTTTGAAAATGTTTGGACATTAACCCGGAGAAGTGACTACATCTGGTCAGTTGTTTGTCTTCCCCAAAGGAGAACCTTTAAGCATATTGCTGATTTTGGAGATGACTGACCTAAATCCAGCTCAGCAAAAATCCTACAGTTGAGTTTTGTTCCTGATCAAGTTCCATTGTGACCCAACAAAATCCTGGGTCTTGTGCACTTGGAGGGAATAAAGCCAGCTCTGGTCATCTGGAAAGGGCTCTGTAAGCCATTCAAGGAAAGGGGGGTGATACCTCTCTCTCTCCAAAGCCACCCACCCCTGGGGCCCTGAACAAGGCTGGCTTCTGCACTGGATGTAGACAGTACCCTCTCCTGACCCTACACCTCCTCCAGAGCTGCTGTGCTCAAACTGTGTCTCTTCCAGTCTCTCCTAAGGTAGAAATTGCAGTCTAGGACTTTACCTGCCAGTGAAACCCCAAGGTGTTGAGTGGGTTACAAGAGCCCCCACTGTCCTCACTGTATCCCACTGAATATTCCAGAATCAGTTTCTCTACTTAAAATCACTTCCTTCTCCTTCAGCCCCCTGTCCCCCAAAAACAGAAACCTCAACTCAAGTCAGGAAAATCCATTGCATATAATTCCATTAATAGTCAAACTCTGAATCTGGTTTGGACTCAGTGACCCCTGTCCCAACCCATTCTTGATGGTATGAAAGACTAATTCAGAGAGAGTAAAGGAGAAAGAGTGTAGAAAAGTTAAAATCACTGTATACAGTCTAATTCTTCAAACACGTATTGATGCCTATTGCATTCCAGACCCTGTGCTGGGCACTGGGGATGAATAAAACACTGCCAACGGCTTTGGAACACAAGTAAAGTGAAGGAAACAAAAGTATAACCAGTAAGTATAAGAACCACAGAGCAGGATAAGTACCATAATGAAAATAATCACCATGTGAGGTGTCTGCACAGTGGAGGGGGTAGAGGTGTCAGAAAAATCTCCTGGGAGATGGGACGTTAAAACCAGGTTTCTGAGATTGAATAGGAGTTCGCCAGGTGGAAAGTGGGGTAGAGAAATGAATCAAATGGGAGAAGTGCTCTAGGATCTTGCTTCTCGAAGTGTCATTCATAGACCAGCACCATCATAATCACCTGCACAATTTCAAGCCCCATCCCGGATCTGCAGAATGAGAATCTGTATTTTAACAAGATCCCAATGTGATTCATGGGCACCTTAACACCTGAGAGCACTGGTCTAGGAGGATGACACGGTCCGAGCAAAAGAAGGAAGGATAGAAATCTGGACCTGCTCAGGGAACTATAAGAAGCTTAGACCAACCAAGGAGCCAGCCAGGGGGCAGAGGTAGATAAGGCTAGAGAGGCAGATCCCACACCCACACCACATTTGCAAGGAAGGCAAGACACTTCTTAACCCAAAGCCCTCCGCTTGGAACCCCCAGGCCCGTCCAATAGCAGTGGAGACTCAAACCATGACCAAGTGAGGGGTACTGGAAGTTTGACTCTGGCATCTGTCCCACCTGAGAGAACTGACCTCCATTTGCATTTCCTCTTCCAGACCCAGGTCCCTTAGAGCCGATTCAGCTGTTTACCTCTGCCCACATCACAGGGCCGCTCTGGCGAAAGTTCATACGGACCAATCAGGCCGATTTCAATTAATCCTAATTGTCCTGTTGGGATTCCTTGCCAGTAACTAAGATGTGGTGAGCCGCTGGCATGACTTCGCGGCTTTCAGAATTCCCACGGATACTGCAGGCTTCTGTGCCCAATGGTGTGTGGTGTGTGTGTGTGTGTGTGTGTGTGTGTGTGTGTGTGTGTGTGTGCATGCGTGCCGATACGCATGCGTGTACAGTCATCTCTGCAGCACGCACAGAGAGGAGCTTCTCAGAGCACCCTGCCTAAAGGTGGAGCCACCAGACAGATTGGAGTTACAGACACTGGTGTGGCTCCCTAAACTTCTTTCTATGGAGAGAAGAATAGAGAATCTATGGACATTTGCTTGAACGTTTGGGTCTCTATCCTTCACCTCTTGGCACAATCATGAGGCTATTTCCCTTGTCCTTTATTCATTGTCTTTATCCTCAAATACCACATGTTCCATCACATGGCCTTTGTACATACCGTTCCCTCCCTGTGGACTGCCCTTCCATGTTCTGACTGCCTGAAGAACTCTCTGCCTAAGTGGCGTTCACTTCTCATGCTGAATGGAGGCTGGGGTCTGTGGGACACCTCTAGGGCAGAAATTATACATCTTATCTTTGTCTGCACCTTTGCACCAAGCACATTTCTTAGTGCAGAGAACGTATCCAATAAATGTGTAGGGAAAATTCCACTCTATTGGGACTGAGATAGAACACAATTTTGTGAATAAGTTTAGTCAAGTGACAAGGGTTAGTTTTTATTAAATCTACATCATAATTTAAAGAATATATGGCAAATCTAGATACACACTACTATATATAAAACAGATAAACAGCAAGGACTTACTATATAGTACAGGGAACTGTATTCAATACCTCATAATAACTTACAATGGAAAAGAATCTGAAAAAGAATATATATATGTGTGTATAAATGAACATTTTGCTGTACACCTGAAACATTGTAACTCAACTATACTTCGATTAAAAAGTAGGAAAAAATAAAGAATATATGACAAATCTATAGTGCTGAAATCTTTCCTTAATGTTGCCTGAACATCCACAGAGAGGGATGTAAAGTAAAACAGAGAAAAGATGTGAATTGGAGTATTGGGGGAAGAAAGAAATCTTGACCATTTCGCAAAGTCTGGTCCAACAGGATGAGCAATATCTCTCCCAGGACAAGTCTGAGCCCCATAAAGAGGCCCCAGAGGCAGCCCAATTTTAGGAGCTTTTGCATCCCTTTCCTGACTAGACCACACCCTGTTGGTGTAGGACAAGGAGAACGTGGGACACCAGCAACCAGGAGGGACAGGTTCCGACTCCAGCCACAAGCTCCCATGACCAGCATTGCAGTAACCACTGGATTACAAGGGGAAGAGCCCCATGACTGGAACTCCTTTAATGTCCCTGTACTTGGAACCAGGTCATCTATATCACATTGTCTGGAGTTGGGGGGTTCAAGTGGCAGGGAGAAAGGCAGATTAAGAAGATGTGTACAGGATCCAAATGAGCTGGGGTCACATCCAGGCTCCACTGCTGACCAGCCAACCACATGACCTTGAGGAAGTTTCTTGACTTGGCCAAGGTTCAATTTTCTCATCTATAAAACTGAGATATTTGCCATAGCTCCCTCATGGGCTCGTTGGGAGGAGAACAGGACGTTACACGTGTGTTCCTTAGCACTGTGCCAGGCACACCATGTGTGCTCAATAAAGGGGGCTCATACTCTACCTTCCTACCTGATAGTCATTGCTGCACGAGACAGAAGGAGGTGTCCATAAACACCCAGGAGCCCACGTGGTGATGGCCAGATCCCAAGCAGAATAAGGAACACAATCACACTCTAAGTAGACTCTCCCTCTCCCACACCGCTCTCCTTTATGTCTTCACAGAGGCTTAGAGGGTCAAGAGCCCCAGCTAGGACTTGTGGCCTGATGCCTTTGTTCTAAGTCCTGGCTGTGCCATGGGACACTGAGTGAGATATGAGGCTTCTCTGGGACCCAGTTTCGTCCTCTGTAAAATGGTGCCATTCACAATTATCCTACAAGGACTGAATAACTTGATGCAATGCTGCATGCAAGAGTGTTTCATGAACTGTAGGGTTCAGGATGGTCCTACCACAGTCCTACTTTGTAGAGTGGGCATGTGGCTTTTAGGATTTGTGTTTGACCTGGTCTTTGGGGAAGGCAGAAGCCTCGTGTGTCTTTTCCACTTCTCACTTGGGGGCCTTTGAAATCTTGTTAGACTCCTCTTAGATACCAAGTTCATCAGGGCTTCAACAATTCATTCATTCAACACGTGTCTATTTTGAGCCTCAAATGCACCAGGTGTTCTAGGTGTAGGAAGACATCAATGAAAGGATCATAAAACTAGTTTGGGTTATTTTCACTGTCCTGTAGGCCTCCAAGGTCCAGGCAGCCCATGCCATGCTGCTGGAACATGACATCACAGTCTGTGGAAGATCAGACCACTCCAGCCCAGAGATATTAAAAAACTCAGCACATTAAGATAGCACAGCCAAGTGGATAGATGAGTTGTGGCTAGATTCCAAAGCTTCACAGTATTGTAGTAAAATGATGTATCAACAATTTAATGTAGCATAATGACCTGTTAAGAAATTATCCTGTGCTTGATTTTGGCCATTTTAGATTACTTTGAAAAAAAAAAGAGGAAAGAAATGTCCAGCCTCCTTTAGCACTCTGTGACTGACAGGCCTGATAGGAGAGGAATGGAAAAGGCCTGTGAGTCTCACTTTCCCATAAACCCCACCCAGCTCTTCAAGAGGGCATTAGGGACATGGATGTAGATGTCTTCCAAACTCCTTAGATTGCCTCTTCCCCTATGGGTGCTTGGTGAATAAGCATCAAATAGAATTATTTCTGATAGAGCAGTCATCTCTCTATTGGGTACTAGAAAGGAATTGCATCCTCCTTATCAGCGTTCTCTGGGGTTTCCTGGGTTTTGCTACAAACCTGTTCAAGTCACCCTACTGCATAAATCACTTCCTGGGCAGCTTCCAGTACTTTTCCTGGGAAGTACATGGAGTTCTGGGAAGACTAACCCATGAGAACCAGCGATCAAGGCCAGACACAGGCAGTGTGAAACTCAATGGGCCAGCAGTTTGTAAAGTAATCACCAGCTGACTTGTCAACATCACCTCCTCCCACTCACCCAACTAAGCTGGATGAGAACCCAGGCTTGGGCTCATTTAGCCCTAATCCATTGAACCAGCACAGCACCCAACACATAATAGCTTCTCAGTATGTCTTTGTCAAATGTTTGAATGACAAGCACATATATTGTTACAAGAGGTGGCACAGTGGTTAAGCAGGGAGGGCGAGCTCTGGAGCCAGGAATTGGTGTTCAAATCTAGCTCTACCACTTACTAATTGCATAGCCTTGGATGCTTTACTCTCTTAATTTAACTGCATCTCAGTTTCCTCATTTGTAGAATCAGGACAATAATAGTACTGACCTCATAGGGTTATTTTGAGATTTCAATGAGCAAATTCATATGAACACCTAGTACCTAGCACATGCTTAGTGCTTACTACTATTACTACTGCTACTACTACTACTACTATTACTGTTATTTCTGTTCCATAAATTATATCTCAAAATGTGTACAAAGCATGACAACAATTAGAAAAGCAAAGGTAAGTGTAGTTCATAGATGTAAGGGAAGGCTTCCTGGAGGAGGTAGCACTGAGCCAAGCCTTGAAGGATTATCAGCCTGCCAGTTAACAGTAATCTGGGTAGCACACAATCACCAGTCCTCAGTGGTGCGAAACGATAAGTGTTTATACAGTTCACATGGCAGCTGGGGTCTATGCTAGCTTGGATAGGTTACTCTAAGCTGTAGGATGGGATAAACAGTTAACCTGGGCATGTGCTTCTTAAAGTGATGGTACAAGTTCAAAAGAACACAAAGAAACTCACTAGGCCTCTGTAGACCTAGGCTTGGAACTTGCACACTGTCACTTATGCCTCATTCCCTAGGCCAAAATAAGTCTCATGGCTGAGCCCAAAGTTAAGGTGGAAATACACTCCACCCCTTTATTGGCAGGAGCTGGCACCTTCACAGGGAGGAATGAGGAAATGACAACAATGATTCAGTCTTCCAAAGGGGAGAGACTGGGGAAAGACCCGTCCTGTGAGCAAATGTATGAGGGCCACAGGAAGAGTGTAAGGCAGCTGGCTGGATTGAAGAGGAAGGTGCTTGCGTAGAGCATCATGAGAAAAAAGACTCAATGAGATTGTTCACTGAGGGCTTACCATGTAAGGCAACCAGATGTAGATAGATGGGATAAATCCAATGACTTCCCTTTGCTCTTGGAATAAAGGCTCTAGCCTGGAGCGTCCTGTAGTGCCAGAAAGTATGAAGATACTTTAAAAACCCACAATAATGAGAGTATGTCAAACAGTCTCAGGAGCCACCTGAGAGAGCTCCCAATGGCCAAATTTTAGCAAAAAAATAAATAAAGTAATACTGGATTATAACTCATAGTATACAGTAAATATCCATAAGTCCATACTGATAAAAATGCATACATACATACAGGAGGAAAGAGAAATCTCTCATTTGGAAAAACCCAAAGCTCTTCCCAGATGTATAAGGCCCCATATGATCTAGCCCTTGCCAACCTCTCCAACTTCATCTCCTGCCACTCTTCTGTTTCATCCAGTGTTCTAGCCACAGTGTATTTCTTGGGGGCTTTGCATCTGAATTTTCCTTTGCCTGGAACATTCTGCACCTAATTCTTCGCACAGTTGGTTATTGTCATTTAGGTCTCAGCTCAACTGTCACCTCCACAGAGAAGTCCTCCCTGATTGCCCTGACCATACTCCCTTCCTTTGACCTGCTTATTTCCTTCATAGCACTTAGTATTTTGAACATGATCTTATTTTATTAACTTGTTTATTTGTATTCTCCCCAATTTACAAATGAGCTATGAGGGCAGTAACCTTCTTTACCTTCTTTGCCACTGGGTCCCTGATGCCAAGCAAGGTACCTGGCACATAGTAGGTGCTCAGTGAGTATTTATGGAATAAATGAGTGAATAAATGAACACTTATCAATCTCCAGGTTCTTGGGGTCAGAGACAGTGTCTAGCACAGAGTAAGGATCAATATTTGTTTTGTGGTGTGTGCATGGCTTTACATAAAAATAATAGGTTGATAAATGAGTGAAGAAAACAAGGACTGAGTATGAATAGTGAGTAAAATATGTTTATAAAATCCTGCACTGGCCCCATATAATACTTCGGTATTGAATACATTAATCCAGATTAATTCTGCAGAGTTTTCCTGAATATAGGGCTACAGAAACCTACCCTTGTTGGAATTTCTGGATAGCTTGGACCTCAGCTTTTGGGGGTGCCTGTTTGAAGTAAGGAGGAGAGGATGCCTGAGAACTTCTCCTCTCTAAACATTTAATGAGGCTTTTGGAACAGATCATTTGGAGAGGAAGCTACAGAGATAAGGGCCAAGGTATAAAAATAGACGGATTTCCTTATTGAAATGACTCCCAGTTGTATTTTCCCTGTGTGGCATAATGATTAAAACTCATAAATTACCATTAACTGTGAAGTAAGCAAACAGTAAACCTGCAAATATCTGCTCTATCTCAGATCTGGGTCCCAGGAGCCCTCGGAGAAGCATTGACGGTTGTAGGAGACACATCAGGGAAAGCACCTCAGAGACCTCAGCATCCCCAGACACAAAGCAGATGAGCACATAGCTCCTGGAATCTGCTCCCCAAAGGGAAGACCCAGAGGAATGAAGGGCTGAGGATTCCTCAACCTTGGATGAAGTCTTCTCTCAGGTTATGTGGCTACTGTGTGTACACTGTGTTGCTTGTGAAAGGAGCACACAGCCACACACACCTTTAAAGTAGCAAATCTATAGTGCAATCCTTTTCAGCCCAGTGGAAGACGTTGAGGATCCTAGAGAGAGGAAAAATGCCTTTCCTGCCCCATGTGACCCCTGGGTCTTAGAATGGTGAGTCCCAAACTAGGTGTTGAATCAGCATCTTCCTAGGATTTTTAAAATAGAAACCGCCAGGTCCCAACCTGGATCAATGAGTCACAGTCACTCAGGATGGGGCTAAGGGAAGCTGTGTTTGTAAAAACTCCCTGAATACCTTACCAGCCTTCTCTCCATCATCGAAATTGAAATGAACAAAATAAATGAGGCAACTGTTTCCTGGCACCAGACAAAAGTACAGACTTGTGATTTTTGAGAGAAGGGAAACACTCAAGAAGAAGAGACCTGTGCTTGTCCTGGCTTTTGACCTGGAGTGCTTTTCAAAGTGAAACAGAGGGAGGGGGAACGCAAGCAGATCCCAGTGGTCTGATTGAGCTGAGCAGAGTTTGGAGTTTGGGCTGCTGAAGTGGCTGGAATTTGTTGTGTAGACACTGGAGAGGAGAGCTGTGGTGAGGAAAGACCCCAGAAGTCAGTGTGGGCATGTCCTGTGGGGTCTTGGGTGAAGCCTGGGCTTGGAGAGTCCAGAGCAAGACTTGGTGAAGCCTATTAGAGAGCAGCTGCTAAGAGCCTGAGAACTAGGTGGAAATGCCAGAGGCTCTGCAGGGTTGGGAGCTCCAGCTCAGCTAGAATAGAGAAGCCCTAGTGTGCATCTCAGTTAAGACTGCAGAAAGGTCTTATACTGAGGTAAGGACCACAACTTAGAGCAGGATTTCTCAATCTCGGCACTACTGACATTTAGAACAGATAACCCTTCATTGTGGGAGCTATCCTGTGCACTAGGATGTTTAGCAGCAATCCTGACCTCTACCCATTGGATTCCAATGACATCCACCCCGACTTGTGACAACTCAGAATGTCTCTAGACATTGCAAATTGTCCCCTTGGGGGAAAATGACCCTCAATTGAGAACCACTGCCCTAGAGTCAGGGCCACATCTCGTGACTAATGATGAAATTGAAATAGACTGATCCTAACAAAAAATAAAACAAAGCCAAATAGGATCAAGAGGATTCACCAGTAATTTAAACGTCTTCAATATTTCACAGGCTTTAAAGGAAAACAATGTAATCCAGCCTCCCTAAGTGATATCATCCACAGTATCCAGCATACAATAAAACATTACTAGGCAAGCAAAGCAGGAAAGGGTGACCCATAATCAAGAAATTGGTAGTCAGATAGTTACCAATACTGTACTGTATATCTGAAAGTTGCCAAGAGAATAGATCTCAAAAGTTCTCATCAAAAGAAAAAAAGAATTTGTAACTATGTGAGGTAACGGATGTTAACTAAACTTACTGTGGTAACCATTTTGTAATATATACATATATTAGATCATTATGTTGTACACCTTAAACTTATACAATGTGATATATAAATTATATCTCAATAAAACTGGAAAAAAGGAAACTGGTAATCAATAGAAACGGACTCTTAAATGGCAGAGGTATTAAAATTAACCAAAGGACTCTAAACCAGTTATCATAAGTATGCTCAAACCCTCAAAAGAATAGATGGATATAATGAGCAAAGAAATGGAGAATTTCAGCAGAGAAATGGAAACTATGAAGAATAATCAAATAGAAATTATACAACTAAGAGTTACAGTATTTGTCATGAAAAATTCCCTAGATGGTGTTGACAAGGGAATAAGGGTCGTGAAACATGAAGATAGATCAGTAGAAATTATTCACTGTGAAGAACAGAGAGTGAAATGAGTGTTTTAGAAATGAACAAGCACTACTTAAACAGTTAATTGTCTTGAGACAAATGTATCAAGATTATTCAATGTCTTTGTCAGCAAATGGTATTGAAACAACTGGATTAGCAATACGAGGAAAAAACAACCTTGTACCATATACAAAAATCAACTTGAGATGAACCATATTTAAACATACAATCTAACACCTGAAAGAAGATAGAAAACATTTTGGGTAAGCTAAGGTTTCTTAAGTGGTACATAACAGCAAAAGACAATAATTATAAAATTAAAAATGATTAAGTGGATGTCATCAAAACTAAAACGTTTTGTCCTCAAACAACACCATTAAATAGATGAATAGGCAAGCCACAGATTTGGAAAAAAGAAATCTGAAAAAATATATTTCACAAAGCACTGGTATCCAAAATATAAAAAGAATGCATATAACTTAATTATTTAAAAAAAAACCCAAAATTAAAAAAATAAGCAAAATATTTGAACAGACATTTCACTAAAGGAGATATATAACTGGATAATTAGCACATAAAATGCTCACCATTTTTGGTCATCAGGGAAATGAAAATTAAAACCAGAATGTCTAAAATACATACAATAAAGAGTGATAGCACTCAGTGTTGGAAAACATATGGCACAATCAGGACTCTCATACACTGTTGGCGGGAACATAAAATAGCACAACCACTTCGAAAAATGTTCTAAAATTAAACAAACACCATGACCAAGTAATTCTATTCCTGGTTATTTACCAAAGAGAAAGAAAACATACACACACACACACACACACACACACACACACACACACACACACACACACATGCAAAGATTTGTATAAGAAAATTCATAGCAGCTTTATTCATAATATCCAAAAACTGGAAAACAGCTCAGGTGTCCATTAGACACCTGGATAATGGACAGTATATTTTTGTTGTTGTTATATTAATTTTACCATTTTAAATAGTTTTTTAAGTTGTATTCACTCTTTTTTAACATCTTTATTAGAGTATAATTGCTTTACAATGGTGTGTCAGTTTCTGCTTTATAACAAAGTGAATCGGTTATACATATACGTACGTCCCCATATGTCTTCCCTCTTGCGTCTCCTTCCCTCCCACCCTCTCTATCCCACCCCTCTAGGTGGTCACAAAGCACCGAGCTGATCTCCGTGTGCTATATGGCTGCTTCCCACTAGCTATCTATTTTACGTTTGGTAGTGTATATATGTCCATGCCACTCTCTCACTTCGTCCCAGCTTACCCTGCCCCCTCCCCATATCCTCAAATCCATTCTCTAGTAGGTCTGCATCTTTATTCCTGTCTTGCCCTTAGGTTCTTCTGACCATTTTCTTTTTCTTTCTTTTTTTTTTTAGATTCCATATATATGTGTTAGCATACAGTATTTGTTTTTCTCTTTCTGACTTACTTCACTCTGTATGACAGACTCTAGGTCGAACCACCTCACTACAAATAACCCAGTTTCATTCCTTTTTATGACTGAGTAATATTCCATTGTATATATATGTGCCACATCTTCTTTAACCATTCATCTGTTGATGGACACTTAGGTTGCTTCCATGTCCTGGCTATTGTAAATAGAGCTGCAATGAACATTTTGGTACATGACTCTTTTTGAATTATGGTTTTCTCAGGGTATATGCCCAGTAGTGGGATTGCTGGGTCGTATGGTAGCTCTATTTTTAGTTTTCTAAGGAACCTCTATACTGTTCTCCATAGTGGCTGTATCAATTTACATTCCCACCAACAGTGCAAGAGGGTTCTCTTTTCTCCACACCCTCTCCAGCATTTATTGTTCATAGATTTTTTTTTTTTTTTTTTTTTTTGCGGTACGTGGGCCTCTCACCGCTGCGGCCTCTCCCGCTGCAGAGCACAGGCTCTGGACGCGCAGGCCCAGTGGCCATGGCCCAGCCGCCCCGCGGCATGTGGGATCCTCCCAGACCGGGGCACAAACCCGTGTCCCCTGCATCGGCAAGCGGACTCTCAACCACTGCGCCACCAGGGAAGCCCCGGTAGATTTTTTGATGATGGCCATTCCGACCAGTGTGAGATGATATCTCACACTGATAGTGTGATGATAGTTTGTGATAGTGTGATGATAGTGTGATGATAGTGTGATGATAGATAGATGATAGTTTTGATTTGCATTTCTCTACTGATTAATGATGTTGAGCATTCTTTGGACAGTATTTTTGAATGGCTAAAAATACTGAGGTATCTTCAACAATGGAATAATACACAGCAATAAAAGTGAACAAAGACTATATACTGTAGATTTTTATTTATATGTAATTCTTCAGATTGAAGGGAAATAGAAAAAAATAGAAAATAGTCTATTGTGATTATTGTACAGTGCAAAGGACCTAAGTACTAAGTCAAATATGAAAAAGAACAAAATTGGAGGACTCACACTACCTGATCTAAAGAATTACTGAAAAGCTACAGAAAAAAACCAGTGTGATATTGGCATAAGACTAGATAATGGAACAATGAAACAGAATTGAGAGTTTAGAGATAGAGCCATACATCTATGGTTAATTGATTTTTCATAAAAGTACCAAAACAATTCAATGAGGGAAAGGAGGGACTCCAACAAATGGTACTGGAACAAATAGATAACTGTATGGGAAATTTTTAACTTTAGCCCTATCTCATACTATACAGAAATTCAGTTTATACTCAATCAAAGGCATAAATGTAAATGTCAAAACTCTAAAGCTCTAAGCTTTTAGAAGAAAACGTGTGAGAAGATCTTCATGGCCTTGAGGTAGGCAAAGATTTCTTAGCAAGGGCCTTAAAAGCACAAACGATTAAAAAAAGAAAAAAATTGGCAAATTGGACTTCATCAAAATTTAAAATGTCTGCTTATCAACAGTCATCACAAAGAGAAAGAAAAGGCAAAGCACATACGAGGTAAAGTTATTTGTATATCTGACAAAGGACTTGCATTATAAATGTAATTTTTTCCCCTAGAACTCAATAGTTAAAAGAAATATAACACCCTGAGAATGACCAATAAGCTCATAAGCTCATGAAAAGATGTTCAACACCATTTGTCATCAGGGAAATTCAAATTACGATTCTAGTGAGATTCTACTCTATACTCGTGATTTTATAACATTAGAAAACCTGTCATCACAAAGTGTTGAAAACAGTGCGAGGCAATGGAAACTGTCCTGTTTTGCTGGTGTGTGTGTACAAAACGGCACAAAATCTTTGGAAAACTTTGGCAGTTTTCTATCAAACTACCTCTACCCTTACTCTGTGACCCAGCAATTCTACTCCAGTGTTAGCCTCATTGTTGTTGGAGGGGAGAGTAAGTAAAGAGGTAAACGAACGAGGAGAGAAGGTCATTTCAGATTGTGGGTGTGAACAGATGATGCTTTAACGGGCTTAGCAAGGTTGCGGTGGGGATAGTGGCTGCTGTTATTTTTATCAATCTACGAGACCCTGGAAGGGAGTGCTGGCTCTGAATCGTTCCTAGTCTTGAGCACAGGGCCTGAAGATACTCAAAATGTGTTTGATTGAAGGGCTGAGTTGGCACGCGTGATTTAACTAAAGCAACAAGTGGAAATTGATGAACCCAGACCCACAATGAAAAGAAAGCCATGAAGCCCCAAATCATGAGAGACTGGTGATGTGAACAGGCACTTAGAGAAGGGAGATGGGCTGGAGAAGTCTGGGAAGGTTTCTTGGAAGAGGTAAACTCTGAACTGGGTCTCCAAAGAGGTTTGGAAGGCAACAGGTGAATGAGAAGAGAACTGGACTGGGCTGGAGGACCAGACTCACATGAGGTGGAGACTGCGGAGAAGCCTGATGGGAGCCATGTGTGCTTCTGTGTTAGTTTCATCCACGGGGACGGGTGGCATAGAAGGCTCCGCTGACAACAGCCGTACAACAAGAGGGAGGTCTTCTCAGTCTGCTGCCAGGCACTCAGCCGGGCCACAGCTTAGCAGGACTCAGCATAGCCATGCAAGTCTATCTAGGAGGTGGTTTGTTCCCGCTGAGCTCTCCACCTCTGGCCCTGGTGGCGTGTCTGGACTATATTCTGCAACTTTCTGAGCACCCTTGGCTGACCTTCCAGCAAGCTGCTGATGGGGAGGCGGGGAGGGGGAGGTTACTTCAGAGGTGATTTGTAACTTCAAGAGTGATGGGGAAAGGAGTGCAGCCGGACCAGAGCCAGCCTGAGCACTGACCTCAAATTTAAACTAGCTGCACTGATTTGTTGAATCCTGAACAAAAACCTTCCTTTTTAAACTGAATCCTAAACCCAGGTGATTTTTTAGAAACACCGGGAACCATTTCAAACTAGAAGCCTAGCTTTTTCCAAAATGAATGACCTAGAACAGTGGCCTGCAAACACCAGTGAAGATCAGAGTCGCCTGGAGGGCCTGTTAGACCCCCCAGGTGGCTGGGTTTCCCCCACAGAGTTTCCCACCCTGTAGGTCTGGAGTGAGGCCTAAGAATCTGCATTTCTAAGGAGTGCCCAAGGGCTGCTGATGCTGATCCAGGCATCGCGCTTGAGAACCACTGGCTCAGAATTAGCTAGGAGCATCAAAGTATTCTCCAAACCTAAACTAAGAAACAGCTTCACAAAAACATTCTTATTAAATCCCTGATTAAGACTGACAGCTATAACACTGACAACTATTACTTATATTTCCAGAGTGGCTACCTCTAATGCTATGGCTCTCAACCTTCCTAGTTGTTTAAGATTTCCTTTGAAAATCTGGTTTTAAAAGTGATGTGAGCCATTTCCACAGTAAAACGCATACACAACAGGTCCACACAGAATCGTACCTGTACTTTGCTGGGGTTGAACCCAGACCAGGCTGTTTCAGTTGGTTCATGCTTACCCTGAACCGTAGGTTAAGAAGATCTGTGGAGAGGCATGGACATATATACGCTATCAAACATAAGGTAGATAGCTAGTGGGAAGCAGCCGCATAGCTTTGTGACCACCTGGAGAGGTGGGATAGGGATGGTGGGAGGGAGGGAGACGCAAGAGGAAAGAGATATGGGAACATATGTATATATATAGCTGATTCATTTTGTTGTAAAGTAGAAACTAACACACCATTGTAAAGCAATTATCCTCCAATAAAGATGTTAAAAAAAAAAAGAAAATCTGTGAATGCGAACAGAGGCTGCACCTGTAGTCAGAAGTGGGGTTTCAGCACCCTCGGTCCAGCTGTGTGACTCGAAGCTAACCGCTTACCCTCTCTGGGACTGAGGCTAATCAAACCTCCAGAGAATGGGTCTTTCTTAGGAAGCTGGAGAACAGTTTTCCACTTTTGATTTGACATTCTTTATTACTGGTTAAACTTTTGGCCATGTGTAAATAAAACACAAACACACCACACACTCTTGCATTTTAATTTTCTGAATATGTGCACACAATCTTTTTCACGAAGTCCAAATCAATAGCCAATTAAAAACCTTTAATACCTTTGTGTGCTACATACAAATAAAATTTTAAAAATCTACAGCCATGTTAGTATTTAGTTGCCACGTTTGTGACCATAAAAATCACACTAAAATGGCAAATAAATCAAGCTATCTGAATGTGATATAAATATTAAACATGCACCATCCTCCCTGGGTTGTTTGAGACTTCAAGTGGGAAAATATATTAGCAAGAACTTTGGAAATGTGTCGTCTGCATTTAAAGGCTATTTTTATTGTATGGTCATTATCATAATACCTAAGGGATTTGAAACCCTTCCAAGGGGCCCCTAAAGGCTCCTTTCTGCCAGGAACCACACTTGACTCTTCAGGTGGGAGGCTTTTCTTAGAAAGAAGCTCAATTCCTTAAAATCTAAATTCCAGTGTGAATGTGTGTGAGTGTGTATGCACGTGTGCGTGTGGTCTTTAATGAATGCTCCCCACTCCCCCTCTTCCTCTCTCTCTCCGCAAACACACAAACACACACACCCACAAGGAAAGAAAAATAAATGACAAAAATAAATAAAAGCTGTGAGCTGACCTTTGCTTGGCGAGCAGGCCCTGTACCAGGCCCAGGTCCTCTTGCCCTACTTTCCCAAAGTCATCAGCAGCTCCGGAGTTTTTGCAGTGAGCTCATCACTGTGGTCCCAACGGTCAGTCAATGACTCCCTGGCAGTGCAATTAGCATCCACCTCCCACAATAAGCAGGTTCTAATGGGCTCCGGGTCCCCTGCCCTGAATGAAGTTCTCATCTCCTGCTGCTGTGAGGTCCTCAGCCAAGCTGCCCTCGTTAAGGCTTCCGGCTGTCCCCACCTGACACCGCCTAGGCAAGGCTGAGTCTGGGCGGTAGATGGAGCCTTGGCCTGGAGCCAGGACCCCAGTGCCCCTCTCTGCCTAACTCGCTAGGGCGTGTCCCTTCTCCTCTCTGGGACCCAGTCTCTCCGTGTATAATATATGAACGGTTGGATTAGACTAATTGTCCTAAGCCTTTGGGGGAGCTGTGGCACCTTTGAGAATCTAATGAAGCAATGGGGTCCTCTCCCCAGAAGAAAACACATAAACATACATGCATAAATAATGCACATTTAATTTTAGGGGTTCATGAAACTTCTAGAGCCCATCCATAAAAACCCCAGGATAGCCCCGAGTTTCCTTCCAGCCCTGACAAGGTGGTGATAAACTCTTTCCTCTCTCCTTCTGTCCATCTCTCCCTCTCTCTCCTTCTGTCCCTCAATGTGGTCATATGGATCAAAAGAGGCAATGAATGGAGACACTCTTCAAAAACTGTCAAGTATGGTGCACATGTGAGGGGTGGTACTTATTATCAACCTGTACTTGCTCTATACCTACTTGTTGATCACATGATGATAATAGTTACCATTTATTAAGCACCTACTTAGTGCCGAGCGATGTCCTAAGAGCTGTCCATGCACTATCTCTTTTAAGCTTCAAAATAATCCTCTGAGGTGGGTGCTACTATTACCCCCATTTTGCAGATGAGAAAATTGATTACAAAAAGTTTTAATTTGATCACACAGTTGGTATATGGCAAAAAACAGATAGGTTTTGACTGAGATAAAATAGCCAGATAATGGGATGCCCAATTGTCTGTCACAGTAGGGCATCCACTCAAGGACGCACAGACAGACACACAGACAGACAGACAGACAGACAGACACACACACACACACACACACACACTCAGGGATTGAAGAAGCCAAGTTAGACCAGTATAAAGGATGTGGTAATTGAGCAGTCTGGGCTGAGGTGCCCAGAGGGACCAGGCAAAGAAATTAATCGAGGGGCACTTACTGCAGGAGGTGAAACTGGGCTAAGCTTCAAAAAAAAGGACGGATAAACAATAGTGAAAGAGGAAAAAAAGTGGCCTTCTAGGCAGGAGGGAGAGCCAGGCAAGTGTAGAGAGGCAGAGGGAGCATGGATCACTCCAGCCCAGTAGATATTTAATAAGCACCTACTCTGTGCAGTTTGCTGCAGCATGAGAGCTGCGCCTCAGCCAGTGCCTAGTGAGGGTGATAAGAGGGGTGCAGTGATGGCACACACGGGACTCAGGCAGTCAAAAGGTTTGTAGAGAGCCCGTGGTCATGGTATAGACGTCAAGACACAGCTTCAGTGTCAATAGGTCCTGAATTTGAATCCCTTCTCTGCCACTTACTGAACTTGTTGGTTAATCAGTCCCACCTCAGTTTTCTCATCTGTAAAATGGGGATAATCATAGGATCTGCTTGAAAGAGTTGTTGAAAGTATTAAATGAGATAATGCACAGTGCTGACCAAGAATAAACATTAAATGGCGGTGATTATTATTGCTCTCATCATTCCTAGCTGTAATAAAGTTATTAGCACGACGCCTGGCACATACAGGGTACCTGAGTTTTAGTGTCCCTTCCCTTGAGTCTGCTCCTTGTGCCCATTTATTCAAGATAAAAAAATAATATTTTATAACATCAGAGAGGAAAAGGAAAATTTCCCCTTGCTCCCCTGACCGGTGTCCAGAGAGGGAATCACATACAGTTCTTTAGAAAAGGGGTGACATGCTAATGGACCACAGATTCTGAGAGCTGGGCACCCACCAATGACAACCGTAACTCTGACAGGTAAAATTGCACAGTTAGAAAATTTCACTTGATTCCTTTTAAAGACACAGAGAGAGACAGGCCCACATCTCGGCTTTGTCCTTAACTCGTCATGCTCTGAAGCACGCTGCTTCCTTGTGACCCCAGAGTTAATAAACAGTCAGAGCCCTCACCGTATTGAAAAGTAGTTTACAGGAAGGAGATTTGTCGGGTGCCAACAATCATCCACTGGGGTTTTAGAGCAAATTACCCAACCGTCAATTCTTCTCCTGGGAGGTATCGTTTCAGGCCAAGGGATCCTTGTTGAAGTGAGATCAATAAAGAGAAATTCAAATTTACCTGGAAGGCGCCTAAAACACAGCATGCCCCCAGCTGGTCCCATTTTCTTGCCCTCCCCCCAGAGCCTGTCACCCTCTTGCCTTGGCTCGCAACAAGCTACAGATTCGACATCCTCTTCGCCACTTCTCTCACCCCCACATTTAACCAGTCACCAAATCTGATGATCCCACTTCTGAAGAATCTCTCCACTCCCATTCCCACTGTCCTAGCCCCTCGTCTAATGAGACACCTGCCATTGTTTCCTAACCACTCCCCCGTCACCATTCCTACTCCCTTTCAAGCTGTTCTCCGCATGGCTGCAAAGGAGATCCTTCGAAAATGCAAATTCAGTCCCATCACACTCCTGATTAAAACTTTCCAAAGACTCCCTGTTAACTTCAGGATGACGTCTCAGCTTCAGATGATGGCAAACAAGGAGCTTCAAGGTCCCAAGGCTGCCTACCTGCCCCCCTCCATGCTCCCTCCTTCCTGCAGAGATGGTGATGCTTTCTTTAGCAAGACCAAAGGCCCTAAAAGACTCCCTGTTCTCCCCGGCTATGCACCTGTTGCTGTGCATAGCCCAGCACAGCTATGCACAGCAACAGGTTTTTTCTGTTGGCCTGGCGACTTCATTCCTTCCCCACCTGTGAAGCAGCTCAACTCCGACATTACTACCTGCGTGAAGCCTTCTCCGACGATCACCCCTTATAGAAACAGAATGCATCACACTCTCTTGTAACAATGGGAATATATTTCAATTGTTGAATGCATCTTACTGTATCTGTTTCCCTGTATTGGAGCCTGTTGTCTATTTCAAACTGGAAGCAAGTTGACATCAGCACCCTTGCCTCTTTCTATCCCCAGTGCCAAATCCTATAGGCTTCATATGGGTCAGTTCATTTCACCATCACAATATTCATAGGGTTATGTATATACTGTTTCCATTTTACAGAGAAGGAAACTGAGGTTCAGAGATATTAAGTAGTTTGTCCAAGAGCACACAGGTGGTAAGGATTAGAGACAGACTCGAACTCAGGTCTAAGTAACTTGAAAGGGCTCGAGAAACATTGGTACCTTTATTAAATGTTGATTAGGTGCTCATTGTTTTAAATCACCCCCCTCAACGCTCATCCTGAAAATACATTTAGAACAAGAACCTAAGTGATCCTAATGAAAATGCTCAGGCGTACATTTATTGTATTCAAAGGGTTCTGCCCACATGACTGCTTCCAGAACAAAACACTTGAAAATGCAGTCATGGAAAGAGCTTGAATTTAGAGAAACTGGGATTCCTACCAACCCCGATCATTTACTTGTTGTGTAAATTTCCTCAAGCAAAAAGCTTTAGGTGCCTGCAAGAGGTGTGTAGGGGAGGGTGGGTACCAAGGGGCTGTCACTGGGGCAGTGACGGTGTCTGCTACAAATAGTAACAATAATGATAACAAGGGTCTATTCGTTGAAGGTCGATGATGTCCCAGGGACTGTGCTAAGCACTTGGCATGACTTAACTCTCTGATAAGGTGCCTGGGGTGGCACCCTGCCAACAGCAGCACAGCTGGAACTTAATCCCACGTCCACCTGAGGCCGGAACTCATGCTCTGGTCACTAATGTGCCACTACTATCTGTTGCTGCTTTTGTATGACCAGCTGAGATTTAAGCAGGTTCAGTGGCTGGTCCAGACAACCAAGGTGGGGCTGCTGTGGCCTGGATGCTCTGTCCAGGGCTGTGTGATTAACGTGTTTTCTGTCCGTGGGGGCAGTGAAGACCCCTGCAACCAGACAGCAAGGGTCCAACTGCCTAGGTGAGCTTGGGGTCTCTTCTCCCATGCTAAAAACTTCACCCTGAGCCCACCAGGGAGGGCAGAAATTTCCCCAGAGTTCAGGAAGGTATAAGCAACAAAGAGGTCAGGAGAACAGGAAGCCCCTGCATTCTCAACCAAAACCCCCCCAAATTCCTGCCACTTCTCCCTGGCACTGAAAGAGTTAACCTGAGACTGCCTCCATGATGAATGGCTATAATACTGTCTACGTAATGGGTTTCCTATTTAAATTTTGTGAGGATTTAATCAGCTGGGCGCAGCTGTGCAAGATGCACCATAAACTATGTTGAAAAATATGTAGACATATACATTTATCTGCTACAAATTAAGCTCACTTAGAGGTGGTCTTAATGGCCCATGTAGCCATCATTACAAGCATAAATTCTAAACTGTCTGTTTCCAGTGAATTTGCTTTGAGAAAAAATTAATGCTCATCTTTAGCAGAGCTAGGTAATAAATGAAAGGACCCTCAATTTGCAAAGCGCTAATAGCCCGGCGATTTTTCATTAGGAACTCTATGCTGGACCACATATGGCAGGGTGGCTTCGTGGGGGATTCTGTTGGGAGGCTGGGGAGGGATGGGGCTGGCATTCTGGAAGCCGACCCTCTGCTTTACCTGATCTGCTCGGGGGAAGGCTGAAAACCTGGTTCAACACGAGGTGCTGAGTCTGCCGGTCCCTCAGTTTTGGCTGCATCCTCTCATCCAGAGATGCACACTGGGCTTTGCCCTGGCCGTGGTACTGAAGCTTACCCAGCACATAGGTAGCCCAACAATGAGCGCACATCTTGGTGCTAATGAGAATACACAGCTAATGGAAGCTTTCCCACTTTCTCCTAGGTCCCAGCCCTGGGAAATAGGACGAGGTGGCTGGACTTGAGTCCCACCTGCTACTTTGGCACAGCCTGATCCTGGCAACTCCCCTCTCATGGTCACCAAGAGCCGCCAGTTCGCAAGACAGGCTCATTTTCCTTGTCTTATCTCAGTTGATCTTTACCTTATAACAGCCCTAGAAGATAGGTGTAATTTCTTCCCCCACTTTAAATATGGGGCCAGGGCCAGGACAGGGCTGAGGCAAGAGGGGCACCGAGGCTGCAAAGTTTAAGGAAGCACTGCCCTCAGGGTTGTGCAAGTGACAAGTCTACATTTGCAGGACCTTGACAGCACATTCCTCCTTAAACTTTGCTCCTTAAGTGTCTCTCTTGCCACACCCTAGTCCCAGCCTTGGATTTGGCACAGAGAAGCTAAGTAACTTGCCCGAAGGCACATAGGTGCTAAGGGAGAGAGCTAGAGTCCAATTCGAGCCAACGAATTCCAAATTTCACTATCTTTTCCATGTGTCATGAGGATGCCCATTTGAATTGAAAAGTTTGATTTCATTCAGCCCAAGCTGGGCAGTTGCTATGAGCCAAACTGTATAGTAGAAGCTTTCACATACTTTGTCTTGTTTCATTTTCTTTACAACACCATTTACTTTCAGAAATAATCTTATCAGTTCATTCTTTTTTTAAGTTTGTTTGTGGCCTGTATGCCCCACTAGAATATTCACCACTTTAGTGGTTAGAAAAGTCCTTGACACATGTTAGGTGTTCAATAAATATTTGTTGAATAAGTCATCTTATTAGACAAACATTTAAATGAGATTGTGTGAAACATGTGTGTGTTCTCAGGTCTGGTCCCAGGCACCCAAAAGATGGGATAGAACCATCTAAAAGGTTGGATTTACTTCCTCTTCTCTGAGTATCAGGTGTTCCCACACCCAGCCATCCTGGAAGAAGGAATTGGTGCTGGAAAATCCAACCAGGCAGAAATTAAAATCTGGGTTGGTTCTTTCCCAGCCATCAGAAATGCAGAAACACTCAACATTCACTAAAGTTTCTGATGGCAAGAGTTGGGGTTTCATTAGAATGTGGTAGGAAAATTACAATGCTGAAAATCAGAATTAAAAAAAAAATTAGCTTATTGAAACCTGACCAGTGGCACAGACACCAGTACTGTACGCCAGGAGTGTCTTGAGAGGTGTGCCGGAGAGCTCCTTTTTAGACCTGAAAGGCAGCTCCCAAGCTCTTTCCTCTCTGCATCTAGCCAGCCGGCCCAGCCTCCCTATTTGAGTCAAGTTGTCAAGTGGGGAGACAAGTCATCTCCCCTCCAAACCACCTCTAGGAAAACTCCCAGCGTGCCCTGCAGCATTGCCATAGAAAGCACCAGAGGAGCAGAATATATCTCTACGTATTTGGCCTGCGGGTTCTGCACAATTTAACAATTAACAAGGTTGTGGAAACAGGCAAGTGTCGTTACCATGTTAGCATCACTGCCATCGAAACCGATGATGGAATTAGGAGCGCCAAAGAGAGGAGCTTGCCCCGTGCTGAGTGTCTGGGAGAGGAAGTCAAGGGAACTTGCATGTCCCAAACTTCCCCTGAGCGGGTTCTACCGGGTGGGGTCTACACTGGACAGTTTCAGTGGGCACTGGGCAGGTGGGGATCAAGTGGCCAAGTACAGTACTGGGGTTCACACATAGCTGAATTCCTAACAAATTGCAATGATAACATATTGAAAGTCAAATATATGACCAGACACTTCACAGGGATTCAATTCTTTTTTTTTTTTTTTTTTTTTTACAGCAAATAAGGGTGGAACTCTAATCTGATTGGAATCCATGCCCAAGGCCAGTCAAGGCCAGGGGGCTTCTTGTCTGTCCCTAATAGCTTCCAAGCCAGCTCCCCTCTGCTGTAGACCCCCAGTCCCCACTGCCTCACCAGATTCACTTTGCATCACTTCCTCTAGACACTGTCTCTGTTGCCTTATCCTGCCCCAGACTGTTTAGAAGTCACTGGTGCCATCCTCAGAACTCTAGCAGGTACAACCCTGGCTCCCTTTTAGCCCTTCCCATGCAGCCCCAGAAGACCACAGTGCTTCATATCTCAGCCCAGATATAAGCACCCAGTAGGGCTCATAATAAATGAATCAATGATGGTCTACACCAGAGCATACCAAACTTTAAAGTGCATAGAATCACCAGGGGACCTTGCTCACAGCAGATTCTCAATCAGCCGTTCTGGGAATCCGCATTTCTAATGCAGAGACGTAGGGCCCTACCCCAGCTCTTATCTAAGAAATGAGTCGGTCAGGCTGCCTGAAACCTTGCTACTCTCTTAATGTTTTCAGAGCAGATAAGAAGTCAGTCCAAACTAGCCCTTAAAATCATGTTACTCGATGCTCTACATGCCTGGTAAATTTCACTCGAAATGAGAGGCTGCTGTGAAAGCCATTCCTAACACACAGGCTGGGTGGTGGTGGCGTGGGTCTGGGCTAGGGGGAGAGTGGGATCACAGTGAACATGGGGCCAGCACAGCCCTGCTGTGACACAACTGGGCCTGGAGGCCTGCTTGCATGGGTTTGTCTCCTGACCCTGCCACTGACAGCCGGTTGGACCCCAGGCAGGTTACTCAACCTTCCTGTGTCTCAGTCGCCCCATCTTTAACATGAGATAGTTGTAATACTTAGTGTGGTGAGGGCTGACCAAGAAAACACGTATTCTGGATGAGTCCTAAGTGCTGGATCAGTATCAGCTGTTCTTACACACAAGTTGGGGCTCGTCTTAGGCCGGCCTCAACCCAGAAGAATTTCAGGGCGGTGCTCAAACCCAAACAGGAGACACTGGAGGCCAAGTGAGCTGCCACCAGCTGTTAGGATTGAAGTGGCATAGAGTCGTCTGCCTGTAGTAGAGCATATATATATATATATATATGGAAATGAGCAAAAAAGGCAGTAACATATACTAAAATATGCTAACATCTCAGGTTTCAGTATACTGTCACCTTGTCCTTATAGTTTTGTTTCTAGTGTGTGCAGAGGAGCATGTCCTAGGAATCATTTACTTACTGAGCTCACTGGGCACAGGATGTGGGTCTCAGTCCACAATTATTTTATTGTTTGGGGGCATGTGTCATGCTCCTGTTACATGTTTTTGTTGCTAAGCAAGCCTGCTTGGTTTTGTGGTTAAGCAAGCCTGCTTTCTTGAGCGGTCATTAACTTACAGGGGTCTCCCATACTTTTTTCTTTACTTACAATCCCCTAGAGGGATTCGCCATTTAATCACCTATTTTGTCCCTTTACTCTTGTAACATATATATATATATATAAGCATGTTTTAAACCAGAGGCTTGTTCACATGTTGACACATAGAGACGTAACTTCGAACCATAAATGTCCCCCTACAGACTAGTTGCCAGTCGGGCTCAGCAGTGCCTGACTCACTGGGCGGGTCACCTGGCCTGGCTTGGCCTGGCTGTCTGTGTAGCCCCCGGAACCTCGGTCTCCCCGGGGACCATCACTTTTCACGTAGCTCCATCTCTCCCCATGGGGGCTGCTTCCTGACTTTAGTGAAATGGCAGAATTATGAAGCTGAGCCTTGTCAGATGGAAGAAGCTTCTCTCCAGCCTCACACCAGGTAGACAACGACAGGTCACCACAGACCAGAATGAATGAGTCCTTCCCAAAGAGGTGCAGTTACGGCACCTCTGAATTGACGTGATTGAGGTGATCCCAGCTAATAATCTCAGCTAATAAGGAGACTCTTGTGTGGCCTTACAAAATTTCCTTTCCCGCACACTCCAGGGAGAGAGGCCCTGGTACCTACGGCTCACGCACAACACTCTTGCCCTGCTTCTCAGCCCAGGGTCTTCTCACAGGCTGCTCCCTTGGTCTGAATCACTGTTCGTTCCTTTACGTAGCTCATTCAATCTCATCCTTCAGGTCTCACTTAAATAGTCTCTTCCCAGACAGGTGTGCCCTGATGCCAAGATTGAAAAGTATAATAGCCCTCAGCATCATTCTCTCTCAGAACACACCCCGTTTGTTCCCTGCACAGCACTTGCCATAATTTCTAACTGCATTTTTTTTTTCTATTTGTTTTTTGTCCATTTCCCCTGCTAGACAGTAATTGCCATGATGGCAGGGCTGTGTCCTTTTGACTCTCTACTCCATCCTAGCACCAGCCCACGGTCACAATGGCTAGCATGGATTGTATTGATTATGCCCTCTGTGCTCATACTTTTCTAAGGAACTTTTCATGCTTTATCTCCTCCTTTCCTCACAACCCCTCTATGAGATGACTATTATTAGACCCATTTTACAGATGAAGAAACTGACAAACAGAGACATTCAGTAACTTATTCAAGATCACATAGGATGTAGTGGATCCATGAGCCTTTCTGTCTGGCTGGCATCAGAGCTGGCTCTCTTGCACAGGAAACCATGCCACCTGTCATGTCATAGATGCTGAAAAGGAATCTTCTGAATGGATGGATGATTAGAATCACTCCATCCAATACAATTCAATCTGAATTGGACTCGGTTAATTCATTTACCCAATGCTCACTGGGTACTTTGCTGTGCTGTGATGTGCTGTGGGGACCTTACCCTCAGGGAAGTTAATGGTGGCCACGGCAAAATAAGCCAGTGTGTGAATAACCAGCCAGCTTCCTAGCGTTCTCTCCCACCTGCCTGATTAACTCATCGGGTGCCCTGGGGGCCCTTGAATCCCCTGGGTGAGTCTGAGATGCACACAGCATTCCCTCGTCTTGTCTTCACCTCTCCATCCTTTATTTAGAGATACAGACAACAAGGCCCGGAGAAGCTAGGGAACTTGCCCAAGAGCACATAGCTAAGAAGGCGTAGAAAGAGGATTTGAATTCTTCCAGACTGGCTCTGGAACTCCCATGACAATAGCACAGTTACAAACAAACAAAGATATAAAAGATTCATTCAGCCTGAGTTTTCTCACATGCAGTTGAAGACAGAGTCAGCTGCAGGTGGGCAATGGCTTGCATTCGGTAGCACAGCCAGGGAGGGTCTGAGCAAGGCCCTTCAGGCCAGCACAGTAACCATCAAGCCTCTATTTATGTGCACCTGCAATGGGCAAGATCCTGCTTCTAGTAGAGCAAAACGTCAGGAATAAGAAGAAAAAATAAGTCCAATAGACTTATGCAGGCAAGAGAAATGAGTTCAAGTTCAGCACCCTTTTCTGGAAATTCTTTCCAGTGGACTTCAGCCCTGAAGCCATTTATAGGAAGTACCAGGTACAAAGTGGTAGTTAGTTTCCAAACTTCCATTCATACTGCTGCCTTTAGGAGCTTTGCCACACCCACAGACCACCTATATTGTTAATTACTTAAAACCAGGTACAAAGTGGTAGTTAGTTTCCGAACTTCCATTCATACTGCTGCCTTTAGGAGCTTTGCCACACCCACAGACCACCTATATTGTTAATTACTTAAATGAACTCACTTTAAAAAACTTAAATAACATTATTTTTTAATTTATGAAAAATAGGTATTTTATTTTTATTTATTTATTTTTGGCTGCGTTGGGTCTTCGTTGCTGCGCGCAGGCTTTCTTTAGTTGTGGCGAGTGGGGGCTACTCTTCATCACGGTGCATGGGCTTCTCACTGCAGTGGCTTCTCTTGTTGCAGAGCACGGGCTGTAGGCACGCGGGCTTCAGTAGTTGTGGCCCGTGGGCTCTAGAGTGCAGGCTCGGTAGTTGTGGCACACGGGCTTAGTTGCCCTGCGGCATGTGGGATCTCCCCGGACCAGGGCTTGAGCTCATGTCCTCTGCATTGGCAGGCGGATTCTTAACCACTGCGCCACCAGGGAAGCCCAAAAAATAGTTATTTTAAAACAGTCATTAAAAAACTCTGAGTGGAAAATGAGCAGTATTAGGTGGTAACATTAAAAGTAAACACAATGAAACAGAACAGTGTTATTAAATACACACTAGATATTGTTACCTAGTCTCAAGCAGAGGTCTGCTCTGCGATTGTTACAAAGAGAGAGAAATACTGTTACAGAGGTACCTAAGGTACCAAACTAAGCCTTTCTCCCCGCTGTCATCAGGAGTAAAATAAAGTTGAAAGGGAATAATTTTCTCTCTAGACAAATCAATACAACTTAATGCCATTTGATGCCACAGGCCACCTGAAACCACTCTGGGAACCATCAGTGGAACATGTCACAGTCTGGGAGACACTGAGGTTGGAGAGGAAAGTGCAGGGCAAGACCTTTCTCTGCTACCTGCTAGTTTTGTGACTTTAGACTGGTCACTTCTTTTGTCTGGGCCTCAGTTTTCCCACCTGTAAAATGCAAGGTTCGATTAGAATGTAGTTACTAGGCAATCTCTCTGGCCCTTCTGAGCCTCAGATTTTATAACTCAATTCAGGGTGAGTGATATTACTTGCAGCAAAGTTCAGCACACGGTAATCGAGGATGTGCCCTAGAAGAGCAGTTCAAAAAGCCCATCGTTTCCACACAGGGCTCATTTCTGGGCTGAAATTAAGTTTCACAACTTTCTGGAAAGGCTTCAGCGAGGGCCATTCAGACCTGTGAAGAAGAGCTGGGGGCGGGGTAGGAGGAGGACTCAGCAAATAAAAGCCCATTTGATTCTAGAAAACCAGCCTTAGTGGGCAGCTGGAGTGGCTCACTTTGTTTAGTACATTTTGTAAGTGGTAGGATTATCTGCAATGATAAAATTCATACCTCCCAGCCTTCAAATAAAGACGTCCCCAGGAGGGTATTGATGGCATCATTGTTGTTGGAAAGAGAAAGCGAGAGCGGCCAGTGATCCATTGTCTGTGGAATAAAAGGGCTGGGAAACAGATCTATTTTCGTATTAGCTAACCGCAGACCACTGCGCCCCCAGGTCGATGCATTCTTGGGCCACAACGGCTCCCCTCCGGGAAGCCGGGATGTGCCTCCAGCAAACGAGCACAGACCCGGACACCCTCGGGGCAAGGGCCTGATTTAGGGGCACAAAAGAAAGGCAGGCCCTGTGTGCTCCTGCAGCCGGCCCACGCCCCACAGGGGCCCATGGGCCCAGGTGTGTGGAGACAGTATACTGTCACCTTGTCCTTATAGTTTTGTTTCTAGTGTGTGCAGAGGAGCATGTCCTAGGAATCATTAACTTACTGAGCTCACTGGGCAGGATGTGGGTCTCAGTCCACAATTGTTTTATTGTTTGGGGGCATGTGTCATGCTCCTGTTACATGTTTTGGGGGCAATATACAGTATACATGTTTTTGAGACAATATACAGTATACTGTCTCCACACACCTGGGCCCCTGGGCCCCTGTCCTCCTTTTCACGGTTTCTCCAGCCGCAGCGGCAAACGGCCCCACACCACTCTTCTCTGCTCGTGGGATTGTCTCTGGTGATTCCTGGGGACACAGTGAACTAAAGGACAACACTTGGATGTTGTCCTGCCCAAGGATGAAGATGGATTGGGAGCAACAAAGCCAACAACTTCATACCCTGGGACTAAGCATTAATTACTTACATTTTCCCGATTCTGCTTGAAATCCACAGGGTTCCTCCAGGAAGTGCCAGAACCAGAATCTGAGCCCCGGTTTACTGTCCCCAGTCTGGGCTCTCAACCACTGTGCAAGCCTCTGACCATGGAAGCAGCCACGGTGGGTGCCAAGAGCTTGCCTCCGGAAGGCCGGCAACCTTGAGTTTGAATCAGAGTTCTGCCACGTAGCCTATCCCCAAGCCTCTGTCTTCTCATCTGTAAAATAGGGATAGTGACATTAAGTACCTCACAGAGTGCAAAGAATAAATGAGGTAAAACCTGTTCTGCCCTCAGCACAGCGTCTGGCACACAGGATGTGCTCAGTAGACCCTATCGATTATTATCGCTGTGAATGATAACAGTGACTGCTTCGCCATCCTCTGTGAACCCGGCGCTTGGCTGTTCCTACAGGTGCCACCATGGAAATCCCACACTCTCCTCCAGCCTCACCTTGAGCGTTCTAGGAGGTCAGCACTGGGAATGATGGCAGCGTCCCTCTGGTCAGTTTGTGGACAAGGCTGGAAAAGGGCAGAGTCTTACCCAACCTCACAGAGTGAATGGGCAGAACCAGGAATCTCAGGGGACTGACATCAGCTCCGGGCTGGGCTCACCACGCCCACCCAGCTCTCTCTGCTGACCTCGGTTCCCACCTCACTCCGAGGCCCTGGGGCGTTCACATTCTTCTCTAAAACTGGCTCCCTGGAAGGACGGGCCAGGCCGAGGAAGGGGTATCCTGGCCTGTAACTCAGCCAAGTCGGCTGGCAGCTGCTCGCGGCGCTTAAGCCATTAAATCCGCCACATCTGCTCTCCGCACCAACAGCCCTTTCCTTCAGAGGCTTGGCTGCTACACTTGCATTAACTCTTGAATTTCAGCCCCATGCTGCCTACCCAATCGCCCCTCCCACCTTGTGCCCTGTCCTCCCCCAACCCATGAGCCACCCCTCCCCACTAGTCCTGGCTACACCCAAACTAGAGACTTAGGCCAGGTATAAAATTCACTGAAGATAATTGACAGATTCATCACCTGCATGGGCAACTGGGTGAGGCAGGGCCTACCCCTGGCTGAGGAAATGAATGCTCCCCCCACCCTTACCCTTCCTTTAGAACAGCAGTCCTCAACCCTGGGGAGACCTTAACAAGTCCAATGGGCAGACCCCACCCCCAACAGTCAGAAGCCCTAAGCTCAGGGCCAGGCTTAGCAAATCTTTCTGGGTTATTCTTTTTTTTTTTTTTTTTTTTTTTTTGTGGTATGCGGGCCTCTCACTGTTGTGGCCTCTCCCGTTGCGGAGCACAGGCTCCGGATGCGTAGGCTCGGCGGCCATGGCTCACGGGCCCAGCCGCTCCGCGGCATGTGGGATCTTCCCGGACCAGGGCACGAACCCGTGTCCCCTGCATCGGCAGGCGGACTCTCAACCACTGCGCCACCAGGGAAGCCGTTTCTGGGTTATTCTAACTCCCAGCCACGGCTGAGAACCACAGGTGAAAGCTCAGTTTGGAGGGAGGAAAGTCAACGTTCTCCATGAGACTTTGTCAGTCACACCTGAGGCTGCAGAGGCCTCCCAGCCGCCACCCTCTTTGACGGCACAGAGATCCTGTGCCCAGGCTCTGGAGTCAGACCGCATGGGCTCAAGTCCTGTTTTGATCACTGACTAGACAGACATGTGACCTCTAGCTGAGGAATCAGCCATTTCCTCAACTGTACCATGGAGCAGGATGGCACTAACATCACAGTGTTACTGAAGGAATGAGTGGGTGATAATGTAAGAAGCCGCTGGAGTATCACCAGTCACACAGCAGGGCCCAGACGAAGGTGGTCCTCCCATCTCAGGGGACCTCCCCTGCACCAGGCCCGTGGCTTTTGCCCAGCTCGTCATTGGAATCAAACGATATGACGACATCTGAAGGAGCTGACCACGTTTCTGCCTCTGCTTCCTGTCTCCATGGGCACGTGGTGTGTGTCTCGGTGAGCTCACTGGATACATGAAAGAGACAAATGCCAAGAATGGTTCTGAGTATTGCTGTGGAAAACAAGAAGAGCTTCCATCTCTCAGTACTTGTTGGAGCAACACCTGAATGATGGCACTTATCATGTACTGGTGACTGTAGGGTTTTTTTAATGCTCTAGATTTAAAAAAAATATGCAATTAAAAATAAAAAAAAAATAAAAATTAAACATATGCTATGATGTGA
The DNA here is from genome assembly GCF_963924675.1 of Phocoena phocoena. Taxonomy (NCBI): domain Eukaryota; kingdom Metazoa; phylum Chordata; class Mammalia; order Artiodactyla; family Phocoenidae; genus Phocoena; species Phocoena phocoena. Next base: position 24,826,800 of record NC_089238.1, on the reverse strand, counting down.
CTTGTGTACAAGCCATCATTTTTAAACTCCCTCATTATAAACACAGTGATGAACGGTGGGTCCCCCTGTTGCGAGGGGACTGCCTGAGGGACAGGGTGTTCATTTTTTGAGCACCACTGCCACCCAGGAGCTGGCACTCAGTACCCTCAGTGGGAGGAATTTTGAGGCAGGCCTGTGAGGGCATCTTTTTTCCTGCTGCAATTCCTCTCTAGCTCTTCACAGAGGCATCAGAAGAGAACCCGGACAAGCTTACCTCAGAGTTTGGGTTTGAGCTTTAGGTCTTTAATTAATCTTGGTGACTTTCAGGCCCTCAGTTTTCTCATCCATGAAATGGGGATAGTGACATTTTGCTCACTGGGCTATTTGGGGAGTTAAGTGAGATAACATAGGTATGAAAACACCTAATTCACTGCAGAAAATGGAATAGGCACAGCTTGAATGAGTCTGTTCTTTTCCTAAATCCTTCACCCTCGGAGATGCAAGCCAGCTCCTCCTGCCTCCATGGGGAAGCCCTGGATCTTTGGGAGCCTATTAGCTGAGACAAGTGGAGAGTCAAACATCCAAACTGACAAAGGGCTGTGGAGCTATTCAGAACACCCCATTGCCCCAGCAGATGGTTCTGGGCCAGATGGTTCAGGAGGGGGTGGGGGGGACAGGTGTTTGTTGTGGCAGCAGAACGCTGTGAGAGGCGTTCACTGGTCCACCTCCCCGCCCTCCCTCGGATTTGTCCTGCGGGGGAGGGGCGCTGCCCAGCCCTGACAGAGGTGCAGACTGGGAAGGTTTCCAGGTACAGTGCTGGGAAAGTGGGTAATTAACCCCATGCCAGGACCTCCTCCAGCAAACTGGGAAGTAGGTGAGTGTGCCTTGGTGCTTTTCAGCTTCGCTGCTCCTGTTTTCTCACCTTCAGCCAATGACCTTCTGCAAGGTTGGGGTCCACGTTCCAACCCGGCAGCTCCTGCCTCTCTCTCCCTCCAGCACCCTCAAAACTCACCCATCTCAGTTCATTTTCCCCGGGACTTTATTCCTGCCTGCTGAGGTGGTTAATCAGTTGCAACCATCCATGCCAAGGGTTTAGACCCTATTGCGTCTCCTCCCAGGACTCTCCAGGTGGTGACTTACTCTTGTAGTATTTTAGTGCCACCACAGATCAGGGAGGGCTTTTCAAATTGTTTGGGAGAGTCCCTGCTCCACCCATGTGAGAGGCTACTGCAGAGAGAGAGAGAGAGAGAGAGAGAGAGAGCCAAATAACTTCTACTTGCTCGCTGTGCAACTTTCAGTGAGTCATTAACCTCTCTGGGCCTTGACCCTGAGCATCCACAATTAAATGCAAATATGAGGAAGGGATAACAGAGCAGTGCAAAGATCTGATGGCACCAGCATGGAAATGAAGGAATGTATTTCAGGCACTTACCACAAAGCCTTTCACCCTTCTAATGGTGAGTTGCATTTGGGGTCCAGAGGCTAACCAAGAGTTGCACTCACGTGGAGATTCAATATTTAAAGTGCTATGGTTTGGGGGCTTGTATTAGTTTCCTGAGGCTGCTGTAACAAAAGACTACAGACCAGGTAACTTAAATAGCAGAAATGTATTTCCTTACAGTTCTAGAGGCTGGAAGTCCAAGATCAAGGTGTCAGCCATCTGCTTCCCTCTGAGGGCTGTGAGGAAGGATCTGCCCAGACCCCTCTGCTTGGCTCGTAGATGGCCATCTTCTCTCTGTGTCTTCACATTGTCTTCCCTCTATGTGTATCTGTCTCTGTGTCCAACTTTCCCCCTTTTATAAGGACACCGGTCATATTGGCTTAGGGGCCCATGTTACTCAGTACAACCTCATCTTAACTAATCACATCTGTAAAGATCCTGTTGCCAATAAGGTACTTATAAGGTACCACATCCTGAGGTAATGGGGTTAGGTCTTCAACATATAACTTGGGAGGAGGGGGCACAATTAAACCCATAACAGGGCTAAACATGGCTCTGCTATCATACAGACCTGAATTCCAATGATATGGGACCTTACTTAGATGAGCCTTTCAATGAGCCTAAGCCTCAGTTTCTTCATCTGTATAATGGGCTCTATCTGGGGAGGAAATTTTCAGGCAGAGCTGAGACAGTATCTGTAAAGCATTCAGCATGTGGGTTGACACAAGATAAGTTTCAAAAGACATCAGTTGTTATTATGACTATTCCACATGCTGCCATATGGGGAATTGTCCACGGTACCGCCAAATCAGGATACCTTAGTCCGTGTAACTGGGGGATGAGTTACAAACCCTCAGCCATGTGGGTGTCTAACCAAACCTCCAGTAACCCAAGGCTTGCTATATTGAAAAGAGTAAAGATTTCATTGCAATTACAATTTCTTAGGTTAAAGAAGCAAAAGATTTGTAGGAGCAAAGGAGTATGGAGCAGAATTAATCATTCGGGTAATAGCAATGGATGTTATTTTATGTTTTTAACAGAAGCAAAATTTTTTTCAAGCAGTCTCTTCTTTGAATCTTGGTTTCTTTTGTATTCGGAGGGAACAGGCAGCTCAGGATTGAAGTTCTAGAAACTTCAGGGAATCCTCCAATTCCTCCCATTTCGCGGTCATTTTCAAATATTTTGAGGGCCCAAAGGGAAGAGATTCCTGCTTAAATGTGTCTCCAGTCCCCCAAACCTAAGGGTCTCCTGTCTGCAACAGAGAAATACTGCATTAGCCATGTTTCTATCCAATTAGGAGTCTGAGCTGATAAAATATTTCCTACCAAGAATAGCAATTCAAGAGAAGGAGAAGGAGAGAGAGAGAGAAAGAGAGAGAGATTTTCTTCTTCAAAAGTATGGAAAAAGGCTTTTAATCAGAGAAGAAGATCTTTCTTTTTATTACTAAGGATAATATGAAATTCTCCTCAAAACTGCACATAATGAAGGTAAAAGGAAGCATGGGAAAATTCTCTCCTGTTACTGTAAAATTCTGAAGAGAATGGGAGAGTTTTGTAATATTTTAGTTAGTCTGAATTAGTATCTACTTTTTCTCAAAAGAGGACGTTGTCTTTTCTTTCAAAGAAATAGCCCTAGGCTGAATGATGGCCCCTCAAATATGTCCATAACCTAATCCCTGGAACTTTATGTGCTGTGACTATTAATTTTATGTGTCAGCTGGGTTGCTTGGTCAAACACTAGTCTAGACATTGCAGTGAAGATAATTTTTGATGTGATTAACAGTTCAATCAGCAGACTTTGAGTAAGTAGATCTTTGACCCTTCATAGTGTGGGTGGGTCTCATCCAGTCAGGTGCAAGCCTGAGGAAAAAGACTGAGGTCCCTCAAAGAGGAAAAAATTCTACAACCAGACTGTCTTCAGACTCACGACTGAACATCAGCTCTTTCCTGGGTCTCAAATATCACAGCCTACCAGGCAGAGTTTGGACTTGCCAGCCCCCAAAATCACGAGTCCGTTCCCCTATCTATCTATCTATCTATCTATCTATCATCTACCTATCTATCCAACTATCCATCTACATATCCTATTCATTCTGTTTATCTGGAGAACTCTAAGACATATGGCAAAGAAGCCTTTGCAGATGTGATTAAGTTAAAAATCTTGAGTTGGAGAGATTGTCCTGGATTATCTAAGTGGGCCTGATGTAATCACAATGACCCTTATAAAAGGGATGCAGGAGAAGTCAGAAGCAGAGGTGATGTAATGACAGAAGCAGAGATTGGAGTCATGTGCTTTGAGGATGGAAAAGGGGCCACAAATCAAGGAATACAGGTGTCCATTAGAAGCCAAAATGGCAAGAAGACAGATTCTCCCCTCACAGCCTCACGGAGGAACCAGGCTTGCCAAAACCCTGACTTTAAATCTTTTGACCCCTGTAATTCTGAGAGAATACATCTGTGTTGCTTTAAGCCACTAAGTTTGTGGTAATTGTTACTTCAGTAATACAACATGATATAGCGACCAAGAGCTAGCAAAGAGAACCCGTTGGGTATGTGAAATTAGAAGTGATTTTAGAGCCCTGTATTTTCAAATATTTACAATTATTACCATTAAGGGCTAATGGTCTTACTATTTAAACAGCTCTTATAAATAAATGAAAAGGCAGACATCTCACAGCAAACATCATTGACCAGAAATCCACCGAAGAGAAATGGCAACATCAAATAAACACTGTAAGTATTTTGGCCTTTCTGATAATCAGAGACATGTAAAACAAAACAGTGAGATGCTATTTTTTGCCAATTTACTTAACAAATGTCTTTAGTTATAATACTCACTGGGGATAAGGCAGGGGTGAGGCAATACTTTCAAACATGGCTGGTGGAAGTAAAAATGATCCAATCTGTTAAAAAGCAAAATTCAACAGAGCAAAGTTTAAAGATCTTATTGCCTTTATCAGCGATTCATGAATCAGGCAGGGTCTAATCTAGCAGATAGAAAGGAGCGCTGAAGATCCATACAAGACAAGAGATTTTACAGACAGAAGGGAACAGAAGCAGGGAAGTAGTCCTAGGCAAAAAAAGTGAACTGGTTATTGCAAGGTTATTGCCTTAAAAGGGATAGTTGGGGTTTATCACGTAGATTATCTAATTAATGTTGATCAGGTGATTCCTGATTGACTGGTTTAAGATTCTGTTTCTGAGAGAGCCAAAACCGTAATTAAGTTCAGTCTTGGTTTGGTGATGAGGGGTTTAGGATAGGTGACTCCATTTTGGGCCTGTGGTCTTATTTCTATTTTATTTTTTATTAATTTATTTTTAAGTATAGTTGATTTACAATGTTGTATTAGTTTCTGTTGTACACAAAGTGATTCATATATATATATAAATATGTATATATTATATATATTCTTTTCTATTATGGTTTATTACAGGATATTGACTATAGTTTCCTGTGCTACACAGTAGGACCTTATTGTTTATCTATTTTATGTGTAGTAGTTTGTATCTGCTAATCCCAAACTCCTAATTTATCCCTCCCCCACCCCTTACCCCCTTGGTAACCGTAAGTTTGTTTTCTATGTCTGTGAGTCTGTTTCTGTTTTGTAATAAGTTCATTTGTATCCTATTTTAGATTCCACATGTAAGTGATGTCATATGGTATTTGTCTTTCTCTCTCTGACCTACTTCACTCAGTATGATAATCTCTAGGTCCATCCCTGTTGCTGCAAATGGCATTATTTCATTCTTTTTTATGGCTGGATATTATTCCATTGTATATATATACCACATCTTCTTTATCCATTCTTCTGTCGATGGACATTTAGGTTGCTTCCATGTCTTGGCTATTATAAATAGTGCTGCTATGAAAACTGGGGTGCATGTATCTTTTTGAATTAAAGTTTTCTCCAGATATATACCCAGAAGTAGGATTGCTGGATAATATGGCAACTCTATATTTAGTTTTTTAAGGGACCTCCATACTCTTCTCCATAGTGGCTGCACCAATTTACAGTCCCACCAACAGTGTGGAAGGGTTCCCTTTTCTCCACACCCTGTCCAGCATTTATTGTTTGTAGATTTTTTGATGATGGCCATTCTAACCTGTATGAGGTGATACCTCATTGCAGTTTTGATTTGTATTTCTCTAACAATTAGTGATGTTGAGCATCTTTTCAGGTACTGTTGTCTTGTTTTTAACAGATCAACATGGGAATTATTTTCTTAACATATATCATGAGCCTTGACTATATTCTTTCACTTACATCTTCACTTTAGAAATCTAGCCTACAGAAATAGAGATATGAGTGAAGGTGAATGTACAAGTGTTGCAGCAGTATATATGATACAGTGAAAATAATTGGCAAATGCCTGTCAATATAGCAGGGGTTAAGGAAATCACAGTACATATTATGCACCCATTAAATACAATGCTTTAAAATCTCTGTCCTGTAGTGATATCAGCAAAAATGATGGAGTAAGTGGTTCCAAAAGTCCACCACTCTACAAAAATAAAGAACTGGCAAAAAATGGTCAAAATCAACTTCTGACAACTGAACTAAAAACCAAAACCTTACAGAAACCAGGTTAATCAAGAGAAGTAGTTGAATCTCCATAAGAAAGGTGAGCTCCATCATGTTTTAACTGACTCTGGTCCATTTTCTGCTCTCCAATACAGTGGTAATCTTGAAAATAACAGCCCATATTACCAATAACAGTCCAGAGGAGCAGAATGAACCTCAAGAATGATAACAATTACAGTAGGACCTTGTTGTATATCCATTCTATATATAATAGTTTGCATCTGCTAATCACAAGCTTGCAATCCTTACCTCCCCCAGCCCCCAACAAGGTATCCTCTGATAAACCATAGTGGAAAAGAATATGACAAAGAATATATATATGCATAACTAAATCACTTTGCTGTACAGCTGCAATGAACACAACACTGTAAATCAACTATACCTCATTAAAATTAAAAAAAAAAAAAGAATTGTAACAATTAGTTCTGACCAGTCTGGTGGTTCCCTGGAAGACCAGTGTAAAAGGCTTGACTTTACCTTGCCTAACTCAGTATTCTGCTAGCACTAAAGCAGCTACACGGTGGCATTTCTCAGAAACACTTACAGGCAAATGTTTTAGCTGCCGCTGCCTGAGGCATTGAATAACATTTGTGGCAGACAATAGACCAACCATAAAGCTTGAGAGGAAAGGCTGGGGAATGAGATGTTTGGGGGAATAAAGTTTTTGAAAAGCTCCAACCTTTTCCTGGGAATCCAGAAAGCCATGTGCATGGCTGTACACATGCTCAGGAAAGAACTAAGAATTAAGAAAGCCCTAAACTCTCACCTCTGACTGACCTTGAGATTTTGTGCGCACAAGAAGTGAAGGTTACCACAGAGCTTTGAACTGCCTCGATGATTGCTGAAGGCATGCCCCAACACACTCACAGTCCATCTTCAAAGACTGGGAGAATTTTAGGTTCTAGGCATTTAAGAAAATCTCTGCCTAATCATTCATAATCTGACCGCTAAGTGGTACTGAGACTTCAGTGTCCACATGTGATGAAGAATAAAGACTCTACAAAATTATTTAAGAAAAGTCACTAAACAAACAACAATTACAGCAAGCAGCAACAGCAAAGCCATGGAAGTTGGGAGCATCTGACCTTCAGAGTTGCCATGTTATAATATTCAAAATGTCCAGCTATCAACCAAAAGTTGTAAGGCTTTCAAAGAAACAAGGAAGTATGGTGCATTCAGGAAAATAAAGGTAATCAAAGAAATTGTCCCCGATAAAGCCCAGACACTGAACTTATTCCAATCAAAAGACAGAAACTGGAAATATGTATTTTAAGAAAGTTATTCAACCACAAGCTGTCTACAAGAGAATTACTTTAGATTCAAAGAAAAAAATAGATTGAAAGTAAAAGAATGGAAAAGTATATACCAGTTTCAAAATGTGTGCATATAACAAATCATCACGTTGTACACATTAAATATCTTACTATTTTGTTTGTCAATTATACTTCAGTAAAGCTGGAAAAAAAAAGATATTCCATACAATCAGAAACCAAGAGACAACTGGGTGGCTATACTATCAGACTTTAAGACAAAAATTGTTACAAGGGACAAAGAAGGACATTATATAATGATAAAAAGGTTAATACAATAAGATAGAATAATTATAAATATATATATATATATATATATATATATATATATATATATATATATATATCCTTAACAACAGAGACCCGAAATACGTGAAAGGAAAACTGCAGAATTGAGGGGAGAAATAAACAGTTCAATTTTAATAGAGACAACAATACTCCACTTTCAACAATGGATATAACAAGTAGACAGAGATCAGCAAGAAACTAGAAGACTTGATCAACACTATAAACTAACTAGACCTAATAGGCACCTGTAGAACGCTCTACCCAACAATAGCAGAATACGCATTCTTCTCACATGCATATGAAACATTCTCCATAGACCAAATGTTAGACCACAAAATGTCTCAATAAATTTAAAAAGATTGAGATCATACAAAATGTCTTCTCTGATCACAGTAAAATTAAGCTAAAAATCAAAACATAAGGTAAACTGGAAAATTCACAAATATGTAGAAATTAAGCAACACATTTCTAGAAAACCAATGGGTCAAAGTTACAAGGGAAATTAAAAAATACTTTGAGATAGACAAACATGAAAACACAACATGCCAAAACTTATGAGATGCAACAAAAGCAGTTCCAGAGGGAAATTTATAACTGTAAATGTGTACGTTCAAAAAGAAAATATCTTAAACTTCAACCTTAAGAAATGAGAAAAGTAAGAGCAAATTAAGACCAAAAGAAAAAAACAGATGGAAATAATAAAGTTTAGGACAGAGATTAAAGAAATAGAGTACAGAAAAACAACAGAGAAAATCAATAAAGTGAAAAGTTGAATTTTTGAAAAGCTCAACACAATAGACAAAACTTTAGCTAGATTGACCAAGAAAAAAAAAAAAAAAGGAGAAAATTCAAATGACTAAAAGCAGGAATGAAAATGAGAATATTACTTATTGGCTTTACAGGATCAAAAAATGATTATAAGAGAATACTGTGCAACAATTGTATGCCAATGAATTAGATAACTTAGCTGAAATGAACAAATTCCTAGAAACACACAAATTATCAAAATTGATTCAACAAGAAATAAAACATCTGCATATATCTAAAACAAGTAAAGAAATTGACTAAGTAATAAAAACCTTCCAACAAAGAAAAGCCTAGGACCAAATGTTTAAAGAAAAAAGCAGCACCAATCCTTCTCAACTTCTTCCAAAAAATAGAAGAGAAAGGAACACTGTCTAACTTATTCTATGAGACCAGCATTACCCTGATATCAAAGCCAGACAAAGACATCACAAGAAAACGGCAGACCAATATGCCTTATGAACATAGATGCAAAAATCCTCAACAAAATATTAGCAAACTTAATCCAGCAGCATATTAAATGGATTATTCACTATGACTAAGTTGGATTTATACTAGAAATGCAAAGGTGATTCAACATAAGAAAATCAATCAAGGTAGTACGCCACATTAATAAAATGAAGGGAAAAAATCCCACATGATCATCTCAATTTATGAAGAAAAAGCATTTAACCAAATCCAACACTCTTTCACGATAAAAACATTCAACAGGGCTTCCCTGGTGGAGCAGTGGTTAAGAATCCGCCTGCCAATGCAGGGGACATGGGTTCAATCCCTGGTCCAGGAAGATCCCGCATGCCAAGGAGCAACTAAGCCCATGCGCCACAACTACTGAGCCTGTGCTCTAGAGCCCACAAACCACAACTACTGAGCCTATGTGCCACAACTACTGAAGTCCGCATGCCTAGAGCCCTTGTTCTGCAACAAGAGAAGCCACGGCGATGAGAAGTCCGTGTACCGCAAGGAAGAGTAGCCTCCGCTGACAGCAACTAGAGAAAGCCCGTGCTCAGCAACGAAGACCCAACACAGCCAAAAATAAATAAATGTATTTTTTAAAAAAAGTTTTTAGTGTCCTCAAGGAGCTCTAGTTCCACATTTTTATCCAGTGCATGGAACTCCATGTTATGGATGTGTTACGTGTGTTCGATCATTCTCCTGTTGGATAAAGTGTTGATCGTTTCTGATGTTTTGCTCTACAAACGTTCTTCGTTGTATCTCTTTCGGTACCTGGAAAAGGATCTCCCAGGTGAGCTATCTAGAGAAGGCGATTCTAGGTCACGGGTTACTTACTCTTAAAAACTGTAATGGATTTTACCACACTGTCCTCCAGAAAGATGTCCCAACTGGTTCTCCCACTTACAACGTATGAAATAACCTACTTCGCCATCACTGATGTTATCAATATTATTTTTGCCACATATTCCTTTATAATTAGAGAAGAATCAGGCATCTCCAATGTCTTTTCCTTTAGCTTGGGCATCAGTAGCCACAGCGGACACCACAGGACCGAGGCACTTAAGTTTTTTTTTTTTTTTTTGCAGTACGCGGGCCTCTCTCTGCTGTGGCCTCTCCCGTTGCGGAGCACAGGCTCCGGATGCGCAGGCTCAGCGGCCATGGCTCACGGGCCTAGCGGCTCCGCGGCATGTGGGATCCTCCCGGACTGGGGCACGAACCCGCGTCTCCTGCGTTGGCAGGCGGACTCTCAACCACTGCGCCACCAGGGAAGCCCGGCACTTAAGTTTTAACCCTGATGCTCACTGATTTCTCACATGCCCCACTTTGTTGTCCTCTTCTGTAAGTAAGGATAATTAGAGTTGTCCACAGGAAAACTATATAGTTATTTGCAGTTTGCAAGATACTTCTGATCCACAAATCACCCTGGGAGCCTCAAGACAATCAAGTAAAGTAGTGGCGAGGTGAACAGGCTGGGTCCCTTAAAACTAACTGGGTAACCGTGGGTCCCTTGCTCAGCCTCTGAGTCTCCATGTCCTCACATGTGGTAAAGCAGGCAGAACAGCACTGCCCATGCCACGGCTGGTGTGTCGGAGAACTGAAATGGCATGCCTGGCATAGAGTATGCCTCCATGAAAGTCACTTGTGCTATGATTATACTAGCAGTACCTGAATATGTAGCTTGTTTTAGTATGAGTTAACACTTTTTTCTTCCTGCTGCAGCAGAAAAATAAAAATGAGGCTTGTCTTTACCTCCAGGCAGATCATGTCCAATTTGCCCTCCATAGAAAGAGGAATACGCCCCTTGATGGGCCACCAAAGTGTAATGTGAATGAACCAGATGAGAGAAGAAGTGTCTTTGAAACCAGCAGGTGAGGAAAGGCAGGGTCTCCCGTGAAGGTCTCAGCAAAAACATTTATGCATTCCAGCCTTGGGAGCATAGCAACAGAGCACCGGCTTGGAGGGACAAGGACTGAGATGGTGGGCTTCTCCAGAGGAATCCTTTAGTGCTTGAGATTTAAAGGGCCAGTGATACCTTGAGACATCGTAAGACCCCAGTACTTTTGCACACCCAGGGATGGAGGGGAAAGGAGATGCATGTTTGCCACCCTAGCCAGGCAATTGAAAGAAAGGCATGATTACGACAAGTTCTTTTTTGGTTTTTGCTTTTGTTTAGTCCTCATTTATCACAATGCTTTTTCACTTATGAATTTTTACCAATTCACTTATGAATTTAAGACTGTCATTATCAAGTTATTATTATAAATTTTCAAGTCTATCCATTCTCTGCAAAGACATTCTGATAGAGTGAATTCTGACGCATTCCAAACACTGGTTCACAGGCCATCAACACATGATATGTTTTCTGGAGGCCCACAAATATTTCTTAGTAGTTATGAATTGTAATGTGCATGTATATACATACTGTTTACACTGGTTTTCTGCCCATGAGAGTGATACGAAGATTCCTTTGTAAATAAATTTATAAGTAGAATGAATCAACTAAAGGTAAAAATATTAAGTGAACAATAGGACAAGTAGCTCTAGGATGTGGCAAAAATCATGCAATGATTAAGGTTTGGGAAATCTCATTGCAGTCAAGAGCAATCCACCATGCTTAGCGATAAATAAGTGAGTGTCAAAACCTGTTCTCAATCTTCTTTTGGGCCATGGAGGAATAGAATAGCAAACCAAACAATTCTCATTTAAAATACCTTCTACTTTGCAGCCATCTCTTCATAGAGTTTTTTTCTCCTTGTCGTGTGGCAGCAAAATCCTCTCTCACATTCCACACCATCCAAGCACCTGTCTCCTCCAAGTGAATTTCTTACGGAGAAGATGCATGATACCTTAAGGAATGTGCTTACCCATCTCAGCTCCAAAAAGCACTCCCTTAGAGCAACCCCTGCTTCCTGATCTGAGCGTTGGCTGAGAGCTTTCAACTCATTCCCTTTTATTCCATTTTATAAATACTTATTACTAGGAAAATTAAAATAAATTACCTAGCATGTGCAAATTGGCACCATTTCAGATGTGGAAGAATGTAACTTCTGGAAAATATCTGATTGTTACACATTATGGTTTTGATTAGAAATGTTAATTAAACACATATGCTAACCTGAAGCTGTCAGTGGAAAAAAATGATATTTGTAAAGGATAAGTGATGCAGTGTGTTGTCGTGTGATTTGGCACAGAAGTAAATATCCTGGCAAAAAGCTTATGTTTGGTGGCAAACACGTCAGGCTGAAGTTTGCATATGTGAGTTCTAGTGCCATCTTTGCTCTGACTGTCTAGCTCTAGGCAAGTAAGTCTTGTCTCCAATCCGTGCCTCAATTTCTTCATTTGTAAAACAGTAGAGCCACGATCTCCTTCATGTGGTGGTTGAGAGGTTCAAATGCGAAAGCTTCCATTGTTTTTGCAAAGCCTAGGATATTCTCTGGATGCCTTGTCCCAGGCCGCCCTGGCTCCTGGGACTCAGCTCACAGGTCGCAGAAACAGATGAAGGGTTTGCATCCTCCAGCTCCAAGTGGAAAGGCAAATAACTCACAGCAGGGCTGAGAATTCCAAATATTAAGAGCCTTCTTGTGTTTGTTGCTCCTCTCCAGTGCTTGGCAAATATCAGGAACCCAGAGGGGAATTAACATTAAAAAAAAAAGTCCTGGCGTGCTCTGGTGTAATTAAGCAGTAAAATTAATGTCCTCGCATTGAAATCAACTGACAGGGAACACAGGCCACCAATTCAGCGACAGCAAAAGTGCCAAAGTTCATTTGTTCCTTCTGAGGTTTATCCATATTTCATGTTTTATGTCATTCTGCTAGAGTCAGAAAAACAGAAAAATGTGTGTATGTGTCTCTCTCGTCCTACCAGTCTATAATTTCCTGGAGGGAAGGTGTCGTGTCATGTTCATCTCTGCTTCCCTCTGGGCACCTACCACAATCCTGACATCTGATTTATCCTCCCCAAACTCAGGGAGGCCAAGTGTCTCCCAAGACTTTACTCTGGGAAGTCTTCACCGTGAACTGAATTTGCATACTTCCCTCTGATAGAAATGAATCTTATGGTTTTTCTAATTCTGAATGAAATAAATGTTCAATTTATTAATAACCCGCTGAAGTAGTCCCTGGCAATGGGAGCTTTCAGAGTGGTCCATGGGGACCACTGGGCATCCACTCATTTGATCATTCATTAAACAATTATTTACAGAGAATCTTTCATGTGACAGGTAATGTACTGGATGCAGGGGATACAGTGATAAATAAGGGTGTCTGGGTCCCAGCTCCCATGAAGCTTATATTCTAGAGAATACAGAGAGAAAACAAAGAAGATTCATGGTGATACCTATGATAAAGGACTCCAAAGAGAGGCACAGAGTACCTGGGGAGGGCCTATCTAAGGAAGAGATCTGAATGAGGTAAGAAAGGGGACCACAGAAAGATCCAGGGGAGAACACTTCCAGTTAAAGGGAGCAGTGTGCTCCATATCAGGGGATGAAGACCAGCTTAACAGGGACGAAGAACAGAGAAAGACCAAGTCACTAGAACACAGATAGGGGAAGAGTGGCAGAAGATAAGTTCAGAGGGACAGGTGGTATCACATCATAGGGCCGTATGGGCCACGGTACGGAGTATGGAGTCTGGATTGTATCCTAAAAGGAATGGCTGTAGGGAGTGATGCAATGTGATTTGCCTCTTTAGAAGCTCTCTGGACGCTGTGTGGTGAAATGACCACGTGGGACATGAGTGGAAGCAAGCAGTCGACTTGGGAGGTTGGTGGAGGAGGGAAATGATGGATGGTCTGCTGGACCAGATGGTGGAGGTGAAGATGGAGGTACAAGAATATGGAGCAGATTCCTATCCCAGAGAGACTGGACCAGATCCCCTCCCCGATCCCTTCCAATCCTAGGTTGTTACGGATTGTATGATTTTGTGACTCCCAAGTTCAGGGTCTCACTCCCCAAGGTTGGGTCCCCTTGTTCGTCTGACCATTTTTCTTAGAGCAGAGTGGTACAAGGATGAAACCTCATGACCCTGCCTCATCTGTAAACTCAAAACCAGAGTCTCCTCTCGTCATAGACTCTTCTTGTCATCATTGTCATGACTGTAATCTCAGGCTACCGACTCGGGCAGGCAAGAAATGCATATTTACTTATCTATTCACTGAATGTGGCAAGCAGAATAATGGTACCCCCAGGATATCCACATCCTGGTTCCCAGAACCTGTGATTACATAGTAGGGGGGACTTAAGGTTGCAGACAGAATTAAGGTTGCTCATCAGCTGACTTTTAAGATTATTCTGGATTATGCAGGTGGGCCCGGTGTAATCACAAGGGTCCTTATAAGTGGAAGAGGGAGGCAGACAGGGAAATGTGACTATGGAAGATCAGAGTGATTCAGTGTGAGAAGGACTTGACCCGTCATTGCTGGCTCTGAAGATGGAGGAAGGGGCCTCAGGTCAAGGATCGTGGGAGGCCTGCAGAAGCAGAAAAAGACAAGGAAGCAGATGCACCCCTAGCATCTCCAGGAGGACTGCAGCCCTGCAGACATCTTGGGTTTTGTCCAGTAAGAAACCATGTCAGACTCATAACCCACAGAACTGTAATATAATAAATTTGTGTTGTTTCAAGCCACTCAGTTTGTGATCTTTGTTATAGCAGCAATAGGAAACTGATAACTGAACTTAATCATCATTTTATGCCTCCATGCAAGTAGGTAGTAGAAACTTACACTCAGTCAATGTGATACTTCCCTTTTCCCCTGGACTGCTGCTAAGTTCTAGGGGCAGGGTTTATGGGTACCAAGAGATTGGGGTGGGGTCTCTTGTCCTTGGTTGTCATTTATCTGTGCTGATGTCCTTTAAAGAAGTGTATCACGTTGACTGATTCTCAGCTGTCAAAACACACAGGTTGAACCTGTGACATCCCTCACTACAGACCTGAGAGCCCCTCCCAGCCGGGGCTCCTGCTGTCAGCTGCCTGCACGCTCCTCTCAAGGCGGGGGGGGGTCGGGGTCAGGGGAGGGAGTCAGTACGTCTGCTATCCAACCTTACTCTGAAACCCCCAGAACTGCTGAGAAGCTGCCTCATGCCCTTCTTGCCTAGACAGGCCTATAGTTTTCAACTCAGCTCCCCTTCTCCAGGCTGGGTCCTGAGAACTCTGAATGAGAGACCCCATCCGAGAAGGAAGGCTGAGTCCCCTCTGGTCTCAGATCTCCTGGGGCGGGAGATTTTTTCTTAGGAAGACACCAGCTTCTATCCCCTTTTATTCCTGTCCAAGTCTCTCTCTCGGATTCGAGAATTTTTACATCCTCTGAGGCAGCAAATCCTGCCTGAAACTACCAGGTAGTCTTCTACATCTTTGTTTTAAGCCTGAACCTTAGCTATGAATCGGATTCCTTTCTGCTCTGATTCTGATGAGACACCCCTCTCTTTTTATTTTTGAAATTAAAAAAAATTTTTTTTGTTGGCTGCACCGTGTAGCATGTGGGATAGTTCCCTGACCAGGGATCAAACCCACGCCCCCTGCAGTAGAAGCATGGAGCCCTCACCACTGGACTGCCCGGGAAGTCCCGAGACACCCCTCTCTCGAAGACTGGAGGGTCCGTGGTTTCCTGCCGCGGCGGAGAGGGTCATGAGATAATTGGAAATATTGGTGGGAGCGAGAACACCTTGATGAATACTTCTGGATATTTCCCTCTATACCAGTAGTGGTGTCTGCCAGTCGCTATCACCTTCAAGAGGAAACTGGCCTGACCACCATGCCTGTGTCTGGGGTGTTCTCATTTATCAGGGAGATATGGGGTGCCCAAGCTTGAGAAAAAAACTGGCATAGTTGTCAGCTGGACCAGACTCTCCCAGTCTGGAATGTGCATCAGGAAATAGTGAGTCGCCCAGCAGGCTGCTCGTGTGTGGAAGGACCAGAGGACCCACAAAGAGAAGGAGGGATGCCGAAGCTCAGAGGCACACTAGTAGCGAAAACCAAGGGAAACGAGCCACAGCTCCTGCTGTGGAAGACCCCAGACGTCGGGTCCCTGAAGCTTGCTGGACCACGGGGCTGACAACAGCCATTCCTGAATGCCAAGATCTTGCTGTCCTCCTCGGGCTCAGGTGGCTATATAATAGTCCCATTATTTGAAGCAGCCAAATGAGGCTCTGACACATCATTTCGTTTCCTTGATTCCAAAGACCATGTTATGGCTGAGTTGTGTCCCCTCAAAATTCATATATTGAAATATTAACCCCAGTAATTCAGAATGTGACCTTATTTGGACTTAGGGTCATGAAAGAGGTAATTAAAGTTAAATGAGGTCTTTGGGTTGGGCCCTAACCCCAAAAGACTGGTGTCTTTATAAGAAGAGGAGATTTGGACACAGACATACCCAGAGGGAAGCCATGTGAGGACACAGGGAGAAGGCAGCCGTCTGCAAGCCAAGGAGAGAGGCCTCAGAGGAAACCAACCTTGCTGATACCTCAACTCCCAGCCACCAGAACTGTGAGAAAGTAAATTTCTCTTGTTCAAATCCCCCACTCTGTGGTGCTTTGTTATGGCAGCCCTAGCAAACTAATATGTGTCTTAAGACCCTTCATCCTGTGGTCAAGAGAGAGTGGCTCGGCAGGGCAGCATGAACCTGCCTCTTTGCCAGCTCCTGGGGTTCGCTTTGTCAAACATGTGCTTCCCTCCTCCCAGAGGAAAACCAGTGCCCCATTTCTCAGCCTACCTACTCTTCCTTACGCTTCACTTTCCTGCCTGGATTTCTGAACCCAAAACGCTTGATATCGTTCACTTGAAAGAAAGGTCAAGTCTTTTCTGGGGAGGAAATGCATCTCCAAACCCCATGCAGGGGGGTTGCTTCTTTCACACTCTGGCTTCGAATTCAAATCCTCTCAGCCACCAATCTTGTGCTGTGATTCCTCCAAGTTTTTCTGCCATAGCAAGTTCTTCCTATTGCCTCCAGATCAGAGTTCCAGCAGTTTCACACCTTCATTACTGGCTGTTCACAAGATGATGTTAGGTGATATGCAAAGAAACCTTTTCTCCGTTGATAGTTATGCGTTTATTCGAATGTACAGTAGAAAAAATAAAGCCCACACGTCAAACCTGGATTTCACAGATATTATTGTTCATGCTGAGGCTAACATAGATGCTTGAATGTACTAAGTAAATACTGACAAAGGGATATGGCAAAAATCAGGATGGGGGCATGAGAGTGGCTGAAGCTTCGAGGACCAGGATTGTCACGGCCAAGTGTGTAGGGCGGGGTGGTGCGGAAAGTCTTCAAGTCTGCCAGGCCTCCATCATTCGCTCCCTGTAATTGACCCAGGAAAACCCGACCTCTGCTGTCTGTGTCACAGGCTACAGCACACGTGGAAAGCTGTCAACGCACTCTTAGGGGAAGCCAGAAAGGTCCTCAAGAATTCACGCCGCTGTGGGACCTTTTGCTTCCAAATCGGTAGGTGTTTCAGAGGCTGGAAGGGGCTTCACTTTTCCCAGACTCCCTGGCGTTGTCCAGGGTGAGCAACCTCAGCTGTGAAATGAATTTGGTTCCCCCTGTTTGTGCGTTAGACAAATGTGAGCCCTGTCCATGAGCCCAGCCACGCAGCGGCACCCTGCAGGGAACACAACTGTCGCAGACAAACGGCAGAACCCACCCTGCTGAGCAGCTGGAGGCGGCATCCCGCGGAGGGCATAGGGGAGAGGCGGCAGGAGACGTGGGGGGCATCTCCAGTCAGTCTGCTGGGCACGGACACCCGGACAAGTGTGGAGGCCTGTGTCCCAAAGCACAGGGTGACACAGCAGCAGCCAGGTAGGACGGGGCTCCGTCTCTCTCTGCAGCCGAAAGATCACTTAGCTGCAAATGGTTATGACTCCCTCATCTGACTGAGTTTTAGCTTGTTAGTTCTAAGGAGCCTTTAAAAAATTGAGTATTATGGGAAAGCACGCAACTGTGTGGGCCCTTTCTGATGTAACTGTGCGTCTCCGGCTATATTCATCCAATGGCATTTAAGGCTCATTAAATTTTGAATCCCCTGTCACCTGCCTTGGGCTCAAAATAGTTCTCCATGTGCCTTTTGTCTCCCAACTCCATTTTAATGGAAATTGTTTCCATTCACCTCTCTGTTCCCTTCTTCCTGCCAGCAACACCGATCTTTAATAATCTCCAAAGCAGAATCATTCACTCTGTGAACCTGTCATTTGGAGAATACGCTGGACCTTGACGGATGTAAACCGCTAATGGTAACAGTGTGAGGATCAGGGTTGCAACGCTCCTCCCCTTCTCCTTCCTGCTCTGGCTATGCCTAAGGATGCCACAGCACCACCTGCCCACCCTCAGTGTTGCCACTGGCTGGCAGCTTCATCAGACCCTGGACCATGTCTTGTGTCTTAACCCAGGAAAGCTCCAGAGTCTAACACAGGAAAAGTACACACCAAACCTAAGGGCAGCAGCCATTGGTCATAATAAATAAACCTTATATAGTACTTAATAAGTGCAAAGCACTATTTCCCGTGCTTATAACTGGATGATATGAGGATTAGCCCCTTTCTGGTAGATGAAGTGACTGAAGCACAGAGAAGTTAAGTAAATCGCCCAAAATCACACAGCAATTAAGCTGTGCAGCTTGGATTTGAGCCAGGCCATCTGAAGCTGGAAGCCATACTTCTATCTGCCCTGTTATACCCACTACCACACCCCTCCAACGGTTGACTTTCCCATAGTAATATCAGACAGGCATTGCCAGGTCTTCAGATTTTTTCCAGAGAAACCAAAAATCTGAACTTTTACATAAAATATCCCAATGTTTAAAAATTGGCAAGTAAAACTTTCTTTTTTATTTTTGAACATTGCGAGGGACAAACAAAATGTCTATGTACAGGAACTGGTTTGTATGCAACCTGTGTGAGACCACCAGTTTAAACTAACTCTTTAAAGAGAGCTAAGTGGCCATCAAATTCAAACCTTCTGCGAAAACAAGAAACTTCCTTTCTTTGGAGCTGTTCCGAGAGCCCTAAGGGCAGGCGGAATTCAGTGCTGGGACCCAGGCTGGCTAACCCGAGTTAGCCAAGCAGGCAGCTCCTTGAATCGTGACAGTGACGTTGCTCTAAAGAAGGGTTCAAGGAGGCTGGCTTTGCGATTCGTTGACACCTGCACTGCATTAAATCAATGCAGTCTGTGTAGCAACTGACACAAGAAATGTCAGCTCTCATTAGCCTGTGGATAAATCTGCCTCCACGAGAAGCGGAATGAGAGAATCACAAGGAAAATGCCAGGAAGCGGGAACATATGCTGTTCACACAAAGAGAACCTCTGACAATGGGTGTCTTCCTTCACAGCCCAGGCACACGGAGCAAGAAGGCTTTGGTTTGCCTCCGTCCCCTCCCCACCTCCCCATAACAGGAGGCTGGGAAATGTGTTTTCTCATCCATGGTAGGAGGTTCTGCTAAGTGTTTGCTGACACAGCTGAACAGTCATAAAATGTCATAAAGAGTAAATGACTTGATAATGCAAAACAGTAATTAGGATGTCGTACATGTTTATGCTATTTACATATTTTAACACCCTGGTATTAACGAGTCTTCCCTGATAATACATAAATGCCTTTGTGCAACGCATCCCGGCTGCCACAAACAGACGTCCCTATAAGCGAGTGCCCCTTCCTCTTCTCTCTCTTCTTCCTCTATGTGCATTCCTGGGAGCCCACCTGGCAGGAAGTGGGCAGTGGATCACCCTCCACAGGACACACGGGCGTGGAAGCCATTGGAGGAAACTTACGACAGAAGGAAGTTCTGCCCTTGGCGAGAAATCCCACAGCCAGCTGTCTAAAGGGTCTGGAGGCCGGTAGGTGAGCTGATAAATGAGTAACAACGGCTCTCAAAATAAAAACAAAAAACTACAGTCCCTGATTTGTAGCATTTGCCAATTTCCGTGGAGTAACCACTCCCACCATGGCCAATTTTAAGCTTCCAACATAGAACACAGAGTTGGGAAGGGATGCACTCAGTCGGCTGTCAGAGCCAAGCTGTTTCTAACACTCCATCAGTCGGAGGCCATGAGCCACTATCTAACTGGCCTCAGCCACTGCCTTAACCCCTCTCTGCGCGCAGAGAATTATGAGAGGGCTGTAGCTACAGTACTTTGCTCCATTCCACATGTTTTCCAAGATGCCAGGACCCAGATCTTTTTATTGTGCCAAGGAACTTGAGTTGGGAAGCCGGAAGCCGGCAGTAAATCACATTTCTCTTGCTGCACGAAATGGGAAACAGCAGCCCAGAGAGGGGAAGAATTTCTACAAGGACACACAGCAATCTGGCCTCAGCATCGGGGGCTGGAGCTCAGGTTTTCTTATTGTCAACCCAATGATCTTTGCACTGTGACCCTTTCCTGTGTGTCCTGATTCCTGTGCAGTAGACACAGCCTTTTTCTGTGCCTCCAGCTTTCCTCCTCTCCAGCCCCTATGTGTTAGTGTGTGCGTGCATGTTGGAAGACCCGCCTGGCAGGCTTACAGAGCCCTGCATGGTGATGACGGTTGCCAGGTAACAGGAAGGCTTCATAGCGGGGAGCCTTCCTCGGCAGATACCGGTAAATGGGTGCAGCAGGGAATAGAGCCTCCCTGGAGAAGGAGAACTTGGCAATGTCTGGTGTGAGGGTCCTGAGTTAGAAATGGGGTATACCCAAGGAGGGGTGGCTGGGGAGACGTTGTGGCTCAATCAGACCTTGAAGAGGGGCTGATCTCTGCCCTCGTGTACTCAGTAGGGAAATTGAGACCCAGAGCTAGGAAAGGACTTGCCCAAGTTTATACCATTATTTGGTGTCAGAACCAGGGCTACTGAAAATGGATGAGGTAAGATCTGGAGCTCCCACTGAACCTCAGTAAATATGAAAGAAGCCTCAGAAGGCAAAAGCCGCCCCAACACCAAGCCAGGAGTTTGTTTTTTTTTTTTGGTAGTTGTTGGGGGTAGGAGTTTATTAATTAATTAATTAATTTTGCTTCGTTTCTGTGCGAGGGCTTTCTCTAGTTGCGGCAAGCGGGGGGCCACTCCTCATCGTGGCGCGCGGGCCTCTCGTTGCGGAGCACAGGCTCCAGACGCGCAGGCTCAGTAGTTGTGGCTCACAGACCTAGTTGTTCCGCAGCATGTGGGATCCTCCACAGACCAGGGCTCGAACCCGTGTCCCCTGCATTAGCAGGCAGATTCTCAACCACTGCGCCACCAGGGAAGCCCCCAAGCCAGGACTTTTAACAATAACCTCCGTGGCTGCATGTTCAGGATGCGGTCCGAGGAGCTGTCCCTGCCTACGATGGACCCTTCCCTTTCCTTCCCATCCTGGTCCCCGGGGGAGGGGAGAGAGCCAGGAAGCAATAAGAAGGACGAGAAGGAATGATGCTGATGTCATGGGGGGCCGTGAAGTTCTGAGGGGGTCACTCGGCTGAACAGATGGCGGGCAGATATTGGTTTTAACTCACACATGGTTGAGTAAATAATGTTTACTTTTTTCTTGCCAGCCTGGGGAGCCGAGCAGACCGCACTGAGCGGAGGTGCCTCCACCTCCCGCCCGCATCATCTGCTCTTCCCGGGGTTTTCATTTCCTACCCTGTTTGTGCTTTAGGGCATGGCTGGCTGGTCAGGAAGCCGTGCCCTTGGAGGCAGGAGTGTGTGTACGGAAAGAGGGAGGGAGGGGGCGGAATGGGGTGGGGAGGCAGCCTGGCACTTGATCCCAACATGTGCCTGGGTAGGACCTGTCAGGCAAGATCACAGTCAAGGGCATTACCGGCAAATTGCCTGGGGGGACGGGGGTTGGTCGTTTTAATTCTTGATAACAGAGAACCTCACAGGACCAAGGGATGCACTTGGTCTGCCTGCCAGTAAGATGGTCTCTCCATCCATCGATCAAAGAGCCAGGTCTGGTGAAACTTCCGGGGGGACGCCTGGGTTCTGACCCTGACTCAGCCACTCACTGGTTTGAGGCACTTCCCTTAATTCCTCTGAGCCCTGGTTTCCCCAGGTGTCCAGTGAGGATGTTGGCTACCCTCAAGGGAAGAAGGGTTTGGATGAATGAAGTGTGCATGAATGGAAGAGGAAGAATGGGGACTTGGGTGGTGGATTAGCCCACGAGTCCCTAGTGCAGCAGAAATGAATTCGCGCCATCATTTTTTTTTTTTTTTTTTTTTGCGGTACTCGGGCCTCTCACTGTTGCAGCCTCTCCCGTTGCGGAGCACAGGCTCCGGACGCGCAGGCTCAGCGGCCATGGCTCACGGGCCCAGCGGCTCCGCGGCATGTGGGATCTTCCCGGACTGGGGCACGAACCTGCGTCCCCTGCATCGGCAGGCGGACTCTCAACCACTGCGCCACCAGGGAAGCCTGCTCCATCGTTTTTGAGCACCTCCTCAATCAAGCCTTGAGACACAGAAACGAGGGATGCATGGCCCCCATGCCCAAGGAACTCATCTCTGAATGGGGAGGCAGACAAGAGAACAAAATTACAAGAGTGCTGGTTATGAATGGGCTCTGGGGTCAGACGGCCTGAGCTCACATTCCTGTTTGTTGCCTAAAAGGTGTGAACCCTGCACTGGTAACCTCTGTGCCTCAGCTCCCCCATCTCTAAGATGGGCATCATAAGAGTGGCTACCTCACTGGATGTGTGAGGACAAAAAAGAAGATGCAAGCAAAGCCAGTAACGTGGTGCCTGGCAAAGGCTTACAAAGGCTTACAAATGTCAGCTGTTGTTATGAGCAACTGCTGTGCCAGCGACAACCCAGGATGCCAGGAGCACCAGGAGAGATGCTCATCCCAGCCTGGAAGAGCTGGTCAGGGAGGGCTTCTGAAAGTAGGGACTCAGGTGAATCTTGAAGAACATGTTAAGAATCATCCAGGAAGAAGCAAGTTCACTGAACAAATACTGTGGAGCAGTATTTGGCACGGGTGGAGAGCAAGACAGACAGGGTCCATGCTTTCTTGCAGCTCATTCTCGACCTGGGGTCAGCAAACTTGTCCTATGAAGGGTCAGGTAGTAAGTATTTTTGGCTTGGTGGTCCATACAGTTTCTATTACAACCACTTAACTCTGCTGTTTTGGTGTGGAAACAACCTAGAGGTGGGATAGGGAGAGTGGGAGGGAGACGCAAGAGGGAAGAGATATGAAGATATATGTATACATATAGCCGATTCACTTTGTTATACAGCAGAAACTAACACACCATTGTAAAGCAATTATACTCCAATAAAGATGAAAAAAAACAAACAAACAGCCTCAGGCCATACAGGAATAAACAGGCATGCTGTGCTCCCATGAAACTTTAATTCTGAGTATGTTAACTAGACTTACCATTTCACAATATATAAAAATGTGGAATCATTACACTGTACACCTAAACTAAGTTAATGTTATATGTCAATTATATCTCAATTTTTTAAAAAACTTAATTTTGAAAGCTGAAATTTGAATTTCATATAATTTTCACATCATGAAATATCACTTTTCTTTTTTTTCTTTCCCACTTAAAAATGTAAAAAACATTCTTACCTCCTGAGCTATACTGAAAATAGGCCATGAGCTGGATTTAGCCCATGGGCCATAGTTTTCAGACTCCTGTTTCAGGGTAACAATAGGCATGGAATCAATAGAAACATGAAAATTTTGGATAGTGGCCAGCGCTAAAAAGATAATCACTCTTTATATTCAGGATGGGGAGGGTCCTGATTTAGTTAAGGTGGAAGGTTCTATGAGGAAGTGAAATTTGGGCTGAAGTCAGAATGATGAGATTAAACCAAATAGTCCAAGTTCTGGGCAAAAGGCGGATCCACTCAAAGGCAGGCTCAAAGCCTGGACGTGTTAAGGGCAGAAAGAAGACCAGTGTGTGCCTGGAGCATATGATTCGTAAGGGAATTGGCTGGAGAAGAGAAGAAAGACCCAGAGAAGTAGTGAAAGCTTGAGTTTATAAAAAGACTACATGTAATTAATTCAATATCTATGGAAGTGGCCTTGGTTTGATTGACGGAAAATATTTAAAAAGGGATTCACTATGTAAATAGATTTTGTGATTTCTTTTTCTATGTACAGACAAAAGGAGGAGAAGTATTAAAGCATGCTGAAATGCTCAATCCGTGTCAGCTGTTATCATCTCCAACTCCGATGAGTCTTTTTCTCCCTCAGAGGATGGGACCAACCTGAGTTCTCCAGGATCTCCAGGCATGGGCGGTGTGTGACTTCTTGCATTAGTAGGTGGTTATTAATAGGTCGTTTCCCACTTATCACAGTGGAAACGCTGAACTCTGGAGCCAGAGCCCCCTAGCACCCGGTTTTGCTAATGCCTGCCTTGGTTCTTGGGTGGTGTCACCAAAACAGGGTGATAAGAGAGATTTGAGCAAAATGTCAGCTTCCAAAGTTGTGGACGGGGGGGAGGTATTCTGGTATTTGATGCTCTTAGTGATGACATGAGACCTGATCCCCTTTCCTGTTGATCTCTCTTGCTGATCTTGCTGCTTTGGTGAGAAAGAGAATGAAATGTTTCAGAAAGAAATTATAATCTAAAAAATCCGTTGAAAAAACCTTTACTACACATCCCTGGGTTGCAGAATAGGGTGGAGAGGATAACTCCAGGCTTGGGCAATTATACCAGCTGAACCTCTAGATTCTGAGAGTTGAAATATCTGGAATCCCACCTCTCCTCACGTTTATACTCACACACGCGCACGTGCACACACACATATAAACACACACACACACACACCCCTCCCATAATTCCAAACTAAGTGGTTGCCACAGCCATACCCAGTTTAACTGGAGCTTCATCAATTAAATTAGTACTCTTTTTGCCATTCTGCAGCTGTTGCCATCTGCCTAATTTCCGTCAATAAACTTTTACTTAAAAACAGTAAGTTTCTTAACGCTGCAGCATTGGACCAGTTGTACAGTAAACTGTGAGTGTGAAGGAGACAAATCACGCTCAATTGCCTTTCTGGGGAGCAAAGCCACTGTCAGAGCCACATCATCCCAAGAATCTCAGGCACGGAGTGAGGTAAGGATGGCTGAAGGGCCTGGAAGGTGACTTCAGCCCAGGGCAGTAATAATACCAGGCCTGATAATCCCCTGGCTGCATGGCACCCAACTCAGGAGCCAGGGCAGGAGATTGGAGTGGATTGCTATGTAGACAGAGCGGGTGTTTCACTGGAGGAGGGGGACAGCAAGGTGGATTTCCAGACTGAGCACTGGAGAGAAAAAGGGAAACGTGGGGGCTTGGGCAGAAGGTGAGGGAGGAGGGGAAGGCCTGCGAGACCACAGAGGGAGGGGTGTTAAAGGCTCAGGGGAAGAATGGGGTGCTCCTCCCCAACCCACAGCCTCCGGTCAGTCTGCAGACACGGCCTGGTCTTAAAGTTGGCAAAGCACAAGGTTTTAGACTTCAATCTAAACGCCACCCATGGTCTGTGAGGCCCATGGAGTCCAGCACTGCCCACCTGCCGGCCTTTCCTCGCATGGCTCTCATGCCCCCTCCGGCTGCTCTGGCCACACTGCCCTTGGAGGTGCTCTGCGAACACTCCCAGCAAACCCCACCTCAGGGGATAGCCTTCAACGTGTGTTCCCGCCTCAGTGTTCTTCCTCCATGGCTGGCTCTCCCTCTTCACCTGACCCTGCTCAGCCTTCCAGGAGCATTCCCTGAGCACCATGTCTAACTTTGTCTTCTCATGTCTTTATTTGTAACCAAAATATCACTTCCCATCCAATTTGTCTATATGCTTAGTGTGTGAGACGGTGCCCAGCATACAGTAGGTGCTCAGTAAATGTTTGTTGTGTGAATAGATGGAACTCCTCAGGCTGGCGTCTGGGCCTTTAGTGGTAACCACCCTCCTGCTTCCTGGCCTCGTCTCCAAGGACTTCACTGTGTGCCTTTGCCCTCTGACTGAAGAGACCTCCTTGCCCTCCTTGCATGTGCTGCCAGGCCTGCTGTCCCGGCACCATCCCTGCGTGAAATACCCACCAATACCCCTACCCCATGCTTGAGCTTCCCCTCCTCCAGGAAGCCTTCCTTGACCACACCA
This sequence comes from Phocoena phocoena, assembly GCF_963924675.1. Classification (NCBI taxonomy): domain Eukaryota; kingdom Metazoa; phylum Chordata; class Mammalia; order Artiodactyla; family Phocoenidae; genus Phocoena; species Phocoena phocoena. Next base: position 24,800,919 of record NC_089238.1, on the reverse strand, counting down.
ACCTCCAGCAATCGTTTCTTCCTCTGAGTTTGAGCACCATGGACTCTCCATCCCATCAGAATTACTCAGGAACCTTCCAGCAGTCCAAATCCCAGCACCCTGTCCTAGATTTGGATTCAGGGAGCCAGGGTGGGTCTGGGACACATATTTAAAGCTCTCCTGGTGGTTCTGACTGTCCATCAGGTTTGCGACTCTGGTCTGGTGGTTCTACTTGGCTTCCAGCTCATTTGGACTCTCCCAGTGAGATAATAATCAACTGAAAGGTTGGCAATGTCATCCGTTCCCTCCCCAATATCCGTCACATTCAAGCAAACAGGAAGCGCTCCAATGATGCCACTTAAGGAAACACAGCAGGAGCCTCCCTAGTGTGGAGTAGAGTGCTGGGTACAGCATTGTCAGGAGACGAAAATGTGTTAGGAGTCGAGCAGACGTGGGGCTGAGTCCTGGCCTTGACACTTACCCCAGGGTAACTTCGGGCCCCCAGCTTCACTGCCTGAGCTCCATGTCTTTCATCGTAGAGTGGGGACCTCATGGGCTTGTGGCAAAGTCTCTTGGTGCTATCTCTCAAGAGTAGAGCGTGGCATAGTGCCCGGCATGCAGTAAGTGCCCAATGAATGGTTGCTACTCTTTTGTTACTAAAGCAATTTTTGCAAAGAGGCAGGGGCCTCTGCCCCCCTCCATGCGTGACCAGAGCTGACTCGGCAGCAACACGGGAACTGTGTTGTAATTGCCCAGCCCCTCGTCCTCCCCACTCTCCTCCCCTCCAATCCCAACTCAAGTCAGGGGGCTACTCAGGCAGCTGCATTCCACCCCAGGCGTCCACTCCCACCCTACCTGTCTATCATGCCACGTGGCCACACACCCCTCCAACCCCCGCCTGAGAAGCCTGGCCGTGCAGCAGCTTCACAGCACGCGCAGGGTTCACACATGCTCGCCCTGCCGCCCGGCATGCAGGCCCGTGTGCTGCCATGGCGCAGTGCCCACTCCCAGGCACAGTGAGGCCAGTGCACGGCCCGGCAGATGGCAGCAGGGTGGGGGCCAGGAGAGAAGCGAGAGCTCCTGCTGGTGCTTGAGGTGAGGAGTGGGGTGGAGGCATCGGCAGGGGGAGGGAAGGAAGCTTGGCAGGCAGGCCAGAGATGCGGTAATGGCTTGTTTCTGTGGAGCGGACTCCTTCACTGCAGTTCCTGGCTGGGTTTTCCCGGAGTCCTGTCTCAACCCAACCCTGGTCATGACATCAAGGCCATCGGCTGATGAATTGAGGCCTGCAGATAAGGACGATTCTGGGATTGAGAGTCCAGGGATGCTCTATTCCTCTTCTTCCAGATCTGAAACCCATCCTCATCTCAATTCAATCCAGAAAAATTCAACGATGATTTCGGCAGGGTCTGCTCCAGCCCCAGCCCCAAGAACCAGCCTGGTGTCCCGGCAGAGGGCTGAACTGAAGTCAGGGCACTCGGGGCCAGTCCCAGCCCTGCTACTGGACTGTCATGTCTTAGCCCCAGAGCCTTGGGTGAGGCATCAGCTGATGAGGTGGGGGTCACAGTGACAGTGACGATAGATGTGCATGGCCTTGACAAACTATAGGGTGCTTTAGAGACAGTGGGCTCAGTCACACATCCTTGAGGAGAGAAGCAGGAGAAACAAATGTCTGACTGGCATCTCCGGTTTGAGGAGGAGTGGTGTGCCATGTGGGTAGAGCTTGGGGAAGCTCCAAAAATGAAGGAGAGAACTTTTACAGAGACTGCTTCACAAGGTGGTCATGAACTTGGACTCCAGAGTCAGACACACCTGTGTCTTCAGTTCTGGCTCTGCCACGTGTCAGCTGTGAGACTCTTAGAAAGTCAACTGACTTCTCTGGATATCACTGCCTTCATCTGAAAAATGGGATCAGAGGAGTTCTTACCCCTAGAGTCCTGAGGATTTCCTGAGATTCACAAGCACAGGGTCTGGGACACAGTCAGATGCTGGTTTCTCTACTATCTTTCCAAAAGGACAACAGAAATCAAGAACTTACCTCCTTTAAGAAGCCCTCTTAATAGTTAACACAGTTCATTAAGCATAACCAATAACTATGGCTAATATTTATGGAGCATTAGTCCACGCTAGGTGTTTTTAGAACTCACTGAGGCATTTAAGCCCCACAATACTTGGACAGAGTGGATACACTATTATTCGCCTTTTACAGATGAGAAAAAAAATGGAACCCAAGTTATGTAACATACTCAAGACTGTGTCATTAGAATTTTGACCGTGGAGATTTGAGCACAGCCCATCAAAGTTTCTCCATCCTTCACCACCTCATTGCACTGGCCCCAGAGACTGTTCCTAGGCATCCCTCACCTAACCCCCTTAAACTACCAGTGGAGCAGGTTTCTCTGGGGAACTGGCACTGGGAAGTCCTGGCCCCCAAGGACTTCAGAGGAGACGGAGGAGAGGCCAGTGCTCCCCTCTCCCCATGGTCTACACGGCCGTCATGGTCTGGCCCTGGCTGACCTCTACAACCTCTGCTCTTCTCCCTGGCTCCCTCCAGCCCCTCTGGCCTCCTTGCTGTTGCCCAAACTCTCCAAGTTCCTTCTTAGCCAGTACCTTCCTGGCAGGGGCCTTTGTCCTTGCTGTCCCTTCTACCTGGGATACTTGCCCTGGTCTTCACGAGGCTGCTCAGCATTTAGTTCTCAATCCAAGTGTAACCCTCAGAGCTGCCTTCCCTGACCCCACCCCATGCCACTGTGTCCCTCAGATCTGAAATGATCTTGCTGGCCTGTCTCCTTGGAGAATAAGGTCCTTGACCTGTTGACCTAGTATGTGCTCTCCAGCACTGAGGGCAGTGCCCATCACTAAATAAGTGCTCAATTAAACCTTGTCAGTTGCTGTCCTCAACACCAAGGCATGGAGGAAACCAGGGTTGGGGGGAATGCGCCCTGCACATGGCCCGGAGCAGGCTCCCCTGGAGGAGCTCTGGGGCTGCCAGAGAAGGGCACCTACGCCAGGAGAAGCCTGCTTTCGGGCTTGCATTTCCTCCTCTGAAGCTGCGGCACAAAGTCTGGGTCAGGGTGACCTGCTGGAGGGGTATAAGGAACACTTCTGGCAGCCAACTCTCTTCAGATGCCTGAGCCCTCATCCTCCTCTCTGGTCTGAGCAGGCACAGAAGGGAGGCTGTTGGGCCCCATCTGATGCTCCAACCTAAGCACCATCTCCAAGCCCAGGAAACTTTCTCCTGTGAGGCCCTTCTGTCAGAATTATATGCTGGCTATGTTGGAAGCTGAAGAGGAACAAGGGCTCTTTGGAGATGCTAAAGAGTCCTCCAGCCTAAAGACACAACTTGGGAGAGTGGGTGCCTCCTTTGGCACCTCAGTATCCCCGCCCTCACAGCAGGACTCTGCCATGGGCGTGGGCAGCTATCTTACCATTGCATCCTGAGTCTCCAAACACCCCCAGCTCAGATGCAGGCACAGGGAACCACATGTGATTCCAAGTCATTTTACTTTGCTTTTCTGATGGTTTTCTGCCTCCTTGAATTCTCCTCCCTCTGTGCTTCTCCTTTGTTCCAGAATAAACCTACTATAAAACAGTTTCTAATTAGTAGCTGTGTGATCTTGGGCAAATTACTTAACCTCTCTGTACTTCGATTTCTTCACTGTTAAGTGGGAATATTAATAAAAAGACCTATTTCATAGGATTGCAATGGTTTAATGTGATAATGCATGTAAAGCACTTAGATCAACGCCTAGCACAGAGTAAGCACTTAATAAGTTATTCTTGTTGTTAGGGTTGTTACTGTTAGGTAAGGAAATGATAATAAATAAGTCCCCAAATCTCAGTCGCTTAACAAAGTAAAGGCTTGTTTCTCGTTCACATCACAGTCTAGTGCAGGTATCCCCCCCACACAGTGACCCAAGGATCTAGGCTGTTTCCATGATACAGCTACAACTTCCGAACCTCATTATTCAGCTGTTGAAAGGGGAAAGGAGACGGAAGCTGTCACTTTAAAGAGTTCGGAGAGTAAGGTTTAGAAGGACTATTGCTTCCACCCACATTGGCTGGAATTCAGTCACGTGGTCTTCCCTGACTTCAGAGAATGCTGGGAAATGTAGTCCAGCTGAGAGCCCAGGAGGAAGAGGGGTGGCTTGGTGGACAACTGGTCTCTGCCATCACTACCCTTTTTTCTCATCATGCCATACTCCCACTCAGAGACTGTTCCATAACACTTCCACATCCACAGATAAAGCTCCTACTTACATCAGCCTACCTCAGTTTGACACCACCCAACCTCTTAACCCCACCCTCACTTTTCTTAATATACACCTGCTCCAGACAAACCAGCAACCTGCATACTTAATGAGGGTGCAAAAACTGTGGATTGAGACATGAATACAGGAACCATTTCACTGTGGCCACATCTCGTCATGGGCAAAAGCCATGCCAACTTTATCTTTGTACTGCCACCTCCCAACACCGTCCTAGGAGTAGTCGCTAGCGAAGAAATGTCAGTTGAATGAATCAATGTCTTTATCTCAAAGACATTCTGAATTATTTGATAATTGATCTGAGCAGCACAGCATGATGGCAAATGGCACTGATCCACATCTTCAGCATCCGGGAGACATTTGGGAATGGTGGGGACTATGGGGAACCCACGACACTCACAATAACTGAAAGCACAGCTGCTACTTAATGCCAGCTGATTGTGGCCATTTAGAAGCCACACGTCGCTAAATTTTGTCTTTTTGTTTTTAAGGCAAGAAAGGTGGAATATTTATGTGAAATCCCTTGGCTTTTAACATGTAAGTTTAAAAATGCTTAAAACATAATATGCTAAAGAGAACTGCAGAAATACAATGTGGGGAAAACCCCCACAGTGTGGGCCAAACAGAACACATCTTCAGGACGATGCCAGCCTAAAGCTATCACTCTGCAACCTCTGCTGTGGACCATGTCTACATGTAGTTGAAGAAATGGTGTAGCAATTTCAATGGGCCAAAATTGCTGTATATTAAAACAGACAAATAAAACAGGGAGTGCACGGAGAAAACAGATATTGGCCCTTTGTGTATGATCCATTTGTGTATTCAAGTAAGGATGCTAAATATTTCTTTTAGCTCTTCCAGATGTCAAACTTTTTTTTTCAGATGCCAAATCATCACTTTTTTTTCTCTCCAACTCATAGACATTGTATATATATATTGGTTCTGTTTCCCTGGAGAGCCTGACATTTATTTATCTATCTATTTATTTATTTACAAAGAGGTTTATTGTAAGGAATTGGCTTACACAATTATGGAGGCTGAGAAGTTCCAAAATCTGCAATTAGCAAGCTAGAGACCCATAAGATGTACTGATATACTTCCAGTCTCAGTCTGAAGGCCTGAGAACCAGGAGAGATGATGATGTAAGCTCTAGTTCAAATTCCAGCAGGCTGGAGACCCAAGATGAGCCATTGCTTCAGTTAAGTCCAAAGGTGGGAAAAGACCCATGGCCCAGCTCAACAGTCAGGCAGGAGTTCCCCCTTTTCAGCCTTATTGTTCCAGCCAGGTCTTCAAATGATTGGATGAAGCCCCTCCCATATTAAGGAGGGCAGCTACTTTGCTCAGTCTTCTGATTCAAACGTTAATCTCACCCAGAAACACCTGGACCGACACACCCAGAATAACATTTGACCAAACGTCTGGGCACCCCGTGGCCCAGTCAAGTTGACACATAAAGGAAACGACCACAGGAAACTATCAAGGCTCCTACCTATCTGCCTTCAAATTTGGAGACAGTGTGACGCAGTCCAGTGCTCTGAGTTCTACTCTCAATTCTGTCACCAACTCGCTCTGTGACCCCAGGTACATCTCCCAGTCGCCCTGCCTCCCATTATTCATACCCGTGAAGTGAGGAAGTTGAATTCTGTGGCTCACAAGGTCTCTTCTGCCTTAGCACTTCCTGCTGCAGGCTGCTGTGTGGGCTTGAAATCAAAGCAGACCACATTTACCAGACACATTGCTTGAGACTTTATTGAGTAATTTGTACAAAACCTCCAAGAATAATTTATTCACCCAGTGGTGTGAGACCAGGGAAAGAAAATCGATAGAGCAGTGTTTCAGTCATTTTTTATTTTCTAAACCTTGAAGAGATTTTTATTCCATTTCAGAGTTCTTGCAGGCACCTTACCCTACAATGTGTCTTTATGGCCAACTATCAAGATGCCTAAAGAGACTCATTCCAGGGACTGAAGGCTTGCCTCTCCTGGAAACCACAAGAGAGAGTCCTCCGGGGATCAGACTTTCCCAAGGCTTATCGTGACACTTGAGAAATTACTGGAGAAGAAGAGGGGAGAGGGTTCAGAGGGAAACCAACATTCCCTGTCTCTCTGCCTCATCTCAAAGTCATTCTGGGAAGAAATTTAAAGTCCACTTGTTTCCATTCAATTACCGTCTCTCCAACAAGTTAAATTCTCTTCCATCAAGATAATGGGCAAACTGACACTTTGCTTAAACAGACTTGCCACTCTGGCTGACTGTAAAGAATAGCCATAGATCTTTCGGTTTCTTTTCGGCAGGAAGTGGAGAACATCACCAGCACGGGAAGATCAGAGCTTCTTTTATTTTCTGGCTCTAGCAGGTCAGGTGAGAAGCAAAATGAGCGGGAAAGGCTTTGGATTAAGAAGACCTGGGTTCTGGTCCTAGCACTGCCACTGACCAGGTTTGAGTAGGAGACTTAATCTCATCCAGACTCAATTTTCTCATCTGTAAAATGTGTATACCACTTTCTACTGACTTTCTTCATGGAGTTGTATGAGGATCACATAAGCTAACAGCTGTACCTGCTAGGTTTCTTGGTTGTAAGCAACAGAAAACAACTCTGGCTGCCTGAACAGAAATAGATCCACTGGTAGCATCAACGGGGTTCACAGGGTCCATAGAACATTGTAAAATCAGGACTGGATATGGACAGACCCACAGTTCTTGTACCACATATCACACCTGCTGAGTCCCAGCTGCAAATCCGTGCTTCTGTACTCTGTTCTGTGATGCTGGAGCTCCAACTTTCCAAACTACACCCTTCCTGTTGAGTTCTGCCATTAGAGGTCGCTAGAGGGAGAGTCCCCTCTATTCCTTGTCTCTTAAATATCCCTCTGCTTTTCTCTTATAAGGATACCTGTCATTGGATTTAGGGCCCATCCTAAACCTAGAATGATATCTCAAGAGCCTTCACTTAATTACTTCTGCAAAGACCCTTTTTTCCAAATAAGATCACATTCACAGGTCCCAGGTGAACCATTCAACCCACTACAAATAGGGACATCTCTTTCCTTTTTCTGCTTAGTTGCCCAATCCTTCACCTTTATGATTAGGAGAACAGTCACAATCTCTCTCTTAAAGCCTCTTCCAACCGTGGCTTTTCCTAGGGTTAATAGATGGTCCACATGGCTCTCCACATGGAAGAAACTCTAGAGGTGGATCGGTCCACTGCTGCTGTGGACCATTCACCAATACATTGAGGGCAGCTCATACCCAGGATGCTGGTTAGCTGCTGCAACCCCTCCCTAGTCTATATCCCTGTTGAGGCCCTCTTGTTCTTGGGGGAGGGGCAACAGTGTCACTCCTTTGGTGCCAAGCTTGGCCCAGGGCTCCCTAGAATTGGGCGTACAAGTGTGCAGCTCCTTTTCCTCCCCAGCCCACCATGTCTGGAGTTTCATGCAGCTCCTGGGACCCTGGGTCAACCCTGGATCCTTTTGTCACCATCTCTTAGAACCAGAGCCACCAACCCCTACCTCCCAGGGGTCCTCCCCCGTGGAACAGGATGTTTCCCTCTTTATCCTCAAAGCACCAAGTGTCTGACTACATTACCCTCCTTCCACAGACCCTGGGCCGTAGTCCTTCCTCCGAGATGAGGCTCCCAAGTGAATCCAAGCTTTCTGCATCTTCTCTTTGGAGGACAGAGGACATGACCTTCAACAAGTCCAAGGTGGTTCGCTGGCTCTGAAGCGTGGGAGGAAATCCCACAAGTTTAATCTCTGGCAAAGCGTACCTCTGAGGACTCATGTTATTATGGGAAAAATCCAATTGCAAAACAGCACAAAGAGTGTTGTCCCATTTCAAGTAAATAGATGTAGATCTTAGAACGATATCTGTTAAATTATTTACAGCAGTTCTCTCTAGGTGATGCGATTATGGACTCTTTTTATTTTCATCATTTTCTTATCTACATTCTCGAAGTTTCCCCCAATGAACAGATATCATTTTTGTAATAAGACTTTTAAGGTTATATAAAAATGATACTACTACCTTGCAGTCACATCGTGCTTCGCCGTGTCTCACATCTCTAATCTAATTTTCTATCTGTGAGGTCAGGAAGGCAGGTATTTTTATCCCGATTTTATAGACGGGCACTCTGAGGAATGAAGAGTGTGGGATGTGACTTGCCCGAGGTCTGAGAGCAGCGCTAGGACCAGGACCCAGGTACGGCTGCCGATTCTCAGTGCAGGTGACTTCACCTGAGCCTAGGGCAGGACAGCAGTGGGTAGGAATTCTCAAAGAAGGGCTCCAGAAGCTGTGAATTTGTAAAGTCAAGACACCGCAGTGCCAAAGGCAACAATGCTCCTGGCTTTGGCCAGTTGGGAAGCTGGTAGGATGGTGTGAGAAGCAAGCCTGCTGATTCTGGGTCCCCAGAAAGGGAAGGAGGCCCTGATGCTCAACAGAAAGGAATGGTGGCAGGTGGCTCCCCAGTTGGGATTCTCGTCTCATGTAAAGGTGAGCCCGAGGTGTGAGCCATGAAATGTCCAGGTGCTGTGATGTTCCAGGGGGAAACCGCCAAGTTCTCAAGTAAGTAGGAGACTGCTATGAATCCACTGCCTCCTTGGCCCATCAGGGGTCCCAAGAAAAGGCAGGTAGGAAATGCCCTCCTTCCCCAGACACGCCTCCTGTTTCTTCCTCGTCGGAGCTGGGATGAAGATGGATGAAGGTGTATATAATTCTCAAAGCACTCTGCATGAATGCAAAGCGCCAGACTCACGGCAGCGACTCGACAAAAGATTGTTGAATTCATGGATTCTTCCATCCAAACACAGAGTCCCCGTGAGACATGCATGACATGTGGTATCATCTCCACTTTACCAATGAGGAAACTGAGGCCCAGGCCATGACTTGCCAAGTTCACATTCATGAACAGCCAGGCAAGGGTTTGAACCTGGGTCTCCTGGCTCCCGATTCAGCACGCCCTCTTCTCCACATGTTGAGCTACCTCTCAGAGGACCACTTCAGAGACACCTGCGTTTGCTCTTTTGCTACTAAATTGTCCTGAGGCAATGTTACATAAACATTACAGGAAAGGACTCCAACTGCAATTAACATCCAGGGATTCAGCATTCCACCCAACCTAGAAACCGCTCCAGGTTCTGAGCTACCCCACAGCAGATGTGGAAATAGAGGGTAAGGACAAAGTTTAAGGCAAAGGTCTGATGGGATGCAAATGGGCAGGAGAAAGAGAAGGTATTGGATTGATCACTGTTTTAATTAGAATTTGTTTTGTTGCAAGTGAGAGAAACCCAGGCCAGATCGGCTCTGGCAGGAAGGAGAATGTTCAAGAAGGATGAGGAAGTAGCCTCATGTAACCCTGGGAGCACTAAGGCTTCATCCGGGTCTCGGGGCCAATTGGAACAGGGTGTGAACATCTCCAGGGCTGGCTTGCTTGCTCTCTCTCTCTCTTTCCCCACTTTTTATGTCCATTTCTCTTTGCATGTGTTGGTTTGATTCTTTCCTGCTGCAGACCAGCTCCCTCTGCCTGGGGGAGGGGGAATCTTGGTGCAGCTAGCTTTGGGCCTCACTTCTCTCAGCTCCCACCACCAGAGAAGGGCTGGTCTGCTCTCTTAGGTCTTGTACTTTTTAAATCTCTTGAAAGAAACATGATTGGCTTATCTGGAATCAGGTGCTCACAGGCTGGCCAATCAACAAGGTCAGAACAACAGAGTCACACCACCGGGGGTACATCTCTCAGGCTAGGAGTATCCAAAGAAGCCTCATCATGGGGTGACCATATTTGGCTTCCCATTGGATTTCTCATCTTTGAAGACCATTTGTGTCATGGGTTCGTTTCCCGCACGATCTCATCTGTCTTCACAACCACCCAAGTGGCGATCATCACCCCAATTAACAGAACTGAAAACTGAGACCCAGAGAGGTTAGGTAACTTGCTCCTATCTTGCAGCTGGTAAGTGATGGAGCCGAGATTTAAAATCATTTCCACTTGGCTCCAAAGCATGTTTCCTTCCCTCCACCACGTTGTCTCACCTAATGTGTGCAAAATCCTGCCAGGCATACATAAAGTAATCTGAACTGGCGCCTGCCTTTCTAGAGTCTATTTGGATGACCTCACTCATCCCCAAGAAGGTGTAATAGCAGCAGAGGAGTTACACACAAGGTACCAGGGGCCACACAGTGGAGGGAAGGAAAGGAAGTGTGCACTTATTGAGTACTGACTGGGTGCCAGGCCCTGTGCTAAACATTTTCGCATTTATCCTCTAGACCCACACTAATAGATTAGCCACTAGTCACGTATGGCTATTTTAACTTAAATCAATTAAAATCAAATACAATTTAATTGAATTTCTGCTTCCTGTCACTAGTCACATTTCAAGGGCTCAATAGCCACATGTGGCTGGTGGCTACCATACTGGGCACACAGATATGGAACATTTCTATCATCATGGAACGTTCTATCAGACAGTGCAGGTCTGGAGCGGAAATTCTATGAGAGCATTTGCTAGGTCTGCTTTTTACTCTCCATTTTATGTCCAGAGTACCTGACCCATAGTAGGCACTCAAAAGTTACATGAATGCATGAATACATATATTTTATAGCCAAAGACAATTTCCATTAAAAGACTTACCATATATTTCATTATAACTTTCTGTAAAAAACACAAAGGAAAAGAGGCAGTGGGATACGCCTGGATTCCTTGCGGGCAGCACATTTTGGGGGCAGGCTGCGTATTGGGGAGGGAAAGCATCCTGTATTGAGCACCTATCACTTTCACACTCAACTTATTATATTTGTAATTTCATTGACTCCTCTCAACAGCCCTATAAGGTTATATCCCCATTTTACAGATTAGGAAGCTGAGATTCAAAAGACTAAGTAGCTCACTTACAATCACACACAAAGTAAGTCTCAGAGCCTTCAAAGCCCATCCTGTCACGCATCACAATGTTCCCACTCCATTTCTTCCCTGTACATCTGGGGCCTTGGGGTGAACCGGCCTCCCCCACGGGCAGGCAGATGTTCAGTTCCCTTTCAGTGCCCCCAAGCCCAGCAGACAAAATCATTGGCCACACCTGGCCCAGAGGTGAGAGGTCTCCCAGGTTTGCCGCTCCACGCAGAGAAAAGTGACTCTTCTACGCCCCCTCGTGGCCAGGTGAGGCATAAGCTCAGCGAAATCAGGCAGCCCCTCGTGCTTTAATTGCAGAAAACCACGGCGGTGGTCTACGGCAGCAGAATCAGCAAGGCTCTTCCCCATACTCAGGGTGTCTGGGTTGGGGGTGGTAAACGATCTTGTCCAAGTGGCCCTGTTTTCTTTCTAAGTGTGCACTTTCACCCAAAAGAAAAAGCAAATCACCTTTCTGTCAAGGGCTCTCATCTGGAAGTGTGCAGGGTGTTTCTTTATCTAACAGCTCTTTTCTTGCTTATTTATTTATTGCCTATATTTGATTAAAACGTATTCTATTCTCAGGAGTCTCCCTCCCCCCAAAGTTCACTCTCCACAAGCTCAATTTAATTAAGGAGTGCCGACTTGAGTATGAAAGGTAGGAAACAAAAGGTCTTCCTTATCCAATCTGAGCCCAAATAAAATCATATTAACATTTCACCTTTTGTTCCTTTGCAAGAAAAAGCCTATGGTGCATTGTATCAAAAGTTATTGAAATCGTTAGGGAAGAAAGAAAAGTAGTAGATGGCTATGGCAGTGAACTTGGATCTCCCCAAGTCCTAACAGGAAAGAAAAAGGAAGAGAAAGAGAAGGAGGGTGAGGGAGGAAGGGAGAGAAAGAGAGAGATGGAGATAGACACAGAGTGAGAACTCTGTACCCTAAGCCTTGTTTTAAAAATCAAATCAAGAAAAGACAACCATTTTGCATTATGCATGTGAATATATGCCTCTGTTTTCAGATGGATCCCAAGAATGTAAACCCCAGAGAGCACAAACCCGATCTACTTTGCAGCAGGCTCTCACCAGCCCCTGGAAAAGCACCCGGCACATGGTAGCAACTCACTAAATATTTGTCAAACACACTAAAAAACAAAATCCAGGCCAGCTGGATTCTCACTGCGTCTGTCTGTAACTCACTCCGGACCCTGAGGCAAGTCCCTGTTCCTCTTTGAGCCCAAACAGCTCCATTTGCAAATAGAAGGACAATCCCCCTTGTTGGGCTTTCCTGGCGGGGAAGCTGTGACGATAAAACGTGCACGTGGAGGCCCACTGGAAAGGTCAGAGCGTCACACAACGTAAGCCACGTCGTTATTACCATTTCCTCACATGCCGCCCAAGTCAGATCCACAAGCCCACGTGGCTACTCCATCATCACAGATGAAACATCAAAAGAAAGAAAGAAGGGAGAATATAATTACTGCTGCAGAGGGACAGGAGAGGGACAGAGCAAACACCAAACATAAGCAAAGTCTTCCTATTGTCCAAAGGGAGACAGTGGCTGGGTGGTGTGCTTTTACATCTCCAGTGCTAATCAAATCGCAGCCAACTCTTGCCTGAATTCTCAAGGCAGTAAAGAAACAGCTGGGACACAGGGAGGCTCCCGCAGAGGGTAAAGGTCCCCAGGTGTGAGCAACTGCAGTGAAGAGTTTATTAGAGGCCTGGCAGATAAAACGTCCCGCAGGCGAAGAGCTTGTCAGCATCACCCAGCATGACCCAGGTGGCTCCACAGCCAGGCCAGGCTTTCAGCCAGTTAGAAGAGGCTCACGCGGCTTTCTTCTCCCCGACAGCAGAGGCTAAATACAGATGCGTCTTGTGTCTTCTGCCTGCAACGGGGAAGTGAAGTGCGCTCCTAAGGTTGTGGGTGACAGTACCTGCAGGATGGGTAAGCTAAACTCGCGGCAGCCAGGAAGCGAGGAGGAAACCTCTACCGGCCTTCCAGGCGGGTCTTCTCCCTCGGGGGCCGTTGAGTCAAGCCCAGTAGCTCCATGTGTCTGACTCCTGTCCAGCCTCTACTTCAATTCTCTGATCCCGATTCACGGGTCAGGACAATTTGTTCTTGCTCAAGACAGCCTCTGCCTTCGTCATTCAGGGAACATGAGAGAGAGCTGGTCCTTTTCTGCCGTTCATGAGTGTCCAGGGAGTGAAAATGCGGCTCCCACCCGCTGGCTGCCAGGTGCCTTCTCCTGCTTCCTCTGGTTTGCCTTGCTCTTCGTGGCAGCCCCCCTGAAATAACGCCCTTCCTCTCTCTGAGCCTCAATTAGTTGTTTTTCTTTCTTTCCTTTTTTGCGGTACACGGGCCTCTCACCGCTGTGGCCTCTCCCGTTGCGGAGCACAGGCTCCGGACGCGCAGGCTCAGCGGCCATGGCTCACGGGCGCAGCCGCTCCGCGGCATGTGGGATCTTCCCGGACCGGGGCACGAACCCGCGTCCCCTGCATCGGCAGGCGGACTTCCAACCACTGCACCACCAGGGAAGCCCAGTTGTTTTTCTTTATCATTAACATCCTGATAGGCAGAGAAGCTGACCAAGAGATGCCACATTTTTGGAGGAGTTTAGTTCCCCTAAATGATAATGAACATGTTAATCCAGACAAGAGGTTTCCACTCTCTGGTCCACAGACACTGGAAGAACTCAGGCATTACTGGGCAGTCCCTTTGGACATTTGGCAAATATTTATTGAGCACCTGATATGTGCCAGGCACCATTCTGGACATTAGGAAGACACCAAGAACAAAACAGAGCAAGACCCCTGCCCTTGTGGCCTCCATATTCTAGGTGGTGGGGTGAGAGAGCAGGAAATAAACAATCGGCATTAGAAACAGACTATGTGATGCGTCATAGGTGATAAATGCTATGGGGGCAGAAGCAGGAGAGCCGGCTTAGGAGAAGCAGGATTCTGGCAGCCAGGATGCATGTTCTTGGGACAAAGAGGTGCAGAATTGCATATCCTTGAGGTGAGGTGTGGCCACGTGACCTACTTTGGCCACTGGAACAAAAATAGAAGTGTCACATGTCCCTTCCAGGGGAGGCAATTAAGAGCTGGTGTGCTGTCTCCACCATGGCCCTGCAGCTATGGGCAAGGCTCCCTCAGCCTGAACTGTGAACTCACAGCACACAGGACGGTTGCCCTGGACAGTTGCCCAAGACTGAATCGGCTTCATGTGAATAAGAAATAACTTTTGCGGTACTAACTCAGGGACTTTGGGATTGTACTTACTGCAGCATAATTTACCTGCTCATGACTAACATGAGGATTATTTCAGAGAGCCCATTCCTCAGCAGACCTCAGTCTTATTGCTAGAGGTTGGACAGAATCTTCCCAATCTCAGTGCAACTCATGGCTCCTTGCTCTTGCCCAGCCATGTCCTGTGTCCTGTGTCCCATTACTGATTGATGCCAGGAGCCCTGATATTCTCCAGAATGCCTCGAAACTACTTGAGCCTCCTGTTTTCTTTCTTTTATCCAACAGTGCTGTGAGGCAAGAAAAGAGTGACCACAATGACAAAATTTTGCAGATCAGAAATGGAGGCACGGGTGAGCTAAATGACACTGCCAAGGTCACAAATCTGAGGAGACACAGGGTTGGGCCTTGAGCCTGGGCCTTCTAAGCCACTGTTACTGAGGGGTGGGGGATCCTCTGAGATGGAGGCCACGCACTTCTAATCATTCTCTGACCATAAGGGTGACCCTCCATCCTCCACACCCAGCTGCAGCTGAATTGGAGGCGAGGAGGCTGGGGTGCATTGATGTACTCTTCGCCAACCCCATCCCGCATCTGCCACCTACCCTCCATCTGCCCAGACACTGTGGCCACCTGACAACTTTGCTCACAGCTCAGGCTGCTCCCTGCCTCACAATGTCACACAGGCTGTTTCTCGGCCTCAAAAACTCTGCCCCTTTCCTGGTCACCGATTCCAAATCAACTCTTACTCATGCTTCTGATCTCGGCTCATATGTCATCTCCTCCAGGTAGGCTTCCCTGATTGCCCAGAGAGATGCCATGTTACTGACTCACCTGCTCTCATACCCCCGTCCTTCCCCTTATGACGTCCTTCACCAACGCGCTCACTTTGGCTAACATCCTCCTTCCCTTCTAGGCTGTAAGCGCCATGAGGGTAGGGTCCTTTGCTCCTTTTTTGCATCCCAGAGTTTTGAACTTAATAAGCCACACTAAGTATTTGCAGGTGGAATGAAAAACTGTCAAAAGCTGTACAAACAGAAGGGATTTTTTTCTGTCTATACTAAATGGAAATTCCACTTTCCCCAGCTTAGGCAGAATTTCACAGATCCTCTCACTGTAGGTGCTTGACTGCGTTTTAAATAAAAAGACCCAGTCCCCAGACACCATGGGCAGCCGCATCAGAGCCTTTCCCCAGTAATGAACTTCCCTAGCATTATTGCCACATTAAATTGTGTTAATCAAATGGGAAGTGGTAAGCGGTTTTCTCCCTCCATAATCCTTCCTGAGCTGTACATTCTCAGTGGGAAAATAAAAAGGCCGGTGCAGATCAGAGTCCAGAATGGATCAAAGAAACGCAGTTTTGATTTGTGTTAATTTTGCACGTGCAAAACCCCTTCTTGTTTTTCTTTATTAAAAAGAGGCAGAAGCATGATAATAACATGATGTTTGAAGAGTGACGATCGAAAGCAGAACATTTTGCTCAGACACTCAGAGGCCACTCAAACGTGATGCCACTAGCTTGCTCTGTGCCGAAGAACAAAGTGCCTTAGCCAAACCTCCCTTGGAAGGAGGCGTATCTTCAGGTGTGTGTGTGTGGCTGGGGGCATCGCTTTCCTTTGCACAAAGCAGCTATCAGTTCAGGATTCAAATGACCTCATCCTTCAGTGTGGCTTCCAGTGGCCAATTACTGAGCTCTGAGTTAGGAGGAGAGAGATGGCAGCTTGGTGGTCCTAGCTCTCAGATGCTCCTGGTCGGCTGGGAGGGTGGAAACAAAGCAGACACATGTGCTACAAAGGAGAGAGTGCTGTTGTCATGGACTGAGGCCCCAGATACTGGCCAAGGGAGTGGGGACACCAGAGCACGAGTGGATGTCAGGCAGGAGGGTTGAGTCCCCAAGGTCCACACTGTCCTTCCCCAGTAAGCCTGTGGTGGGTATGGACAGTCAGCTTTGGAAAGTCCCCTTCAGGATCAAAGGGTCTCCCAAATTCTGGGCTCCAGAGAAACGTCACCAAACCTAAGTGTCCTCCCATGACATCCAGTGTCAACTCACATGGTCAATTCCAAGTTGGCAAAGATTTTGCAAAACAAAACTTGAGAAGGTAAAAAGTCCCACTTATATCTCCCTACACTCTTATCCCAAAAGGAGGCCAGAGAAGCTGCAAGATCTCCCCCCATCAGCAAAGACCACTGAGATGTGCAAGATATTGGAGAAGGAAGAACTGGCGAAAGGGGAACAAACCAAATAGGTGAGGTGTGAGTCAGGTAGAGCTCACCTTGATTCCAATGGTGTGCTTTTCCCTTGAAAGTGGGACGTTTAGAAGGTAATTCTGAGCACAGTTGTCAGCTGGGATGGATGCACAACAAATCCTCTGTACTGAGCCCTCACTATTCGCCAGACACAAGGTGCCCATCCTTTCATCTGTGATACCACATTTAATGCCCACGTGTCCCTATTTCACAGGTGGGGCAGGTGAAGTTCAGAGACTGTCACGTGCCTGAGTTCACAGAGTGACAAAACCAGACCCCTGATTAGTTCATCCCCAAGCCCATTTTATTTTCACTGAAGGCTGCTGAGGGCCTTTGGGTATCTCCTGCAGTATTTTGTGTTGTTTTATAAAAGCTAGAGAATGGCAAAGCACAAGTGGCCTGGTTGCCCAATATCTTTAAAAAAGCAATTACGTTTCTCAGACTGTTAGTTGCTATGGCAGACTGTGGCCTTTTGGTATTTGGGATATGTAAGAACCAGCAAGAATGCAAGGCCACTGTGGCATTTCATGTGATGCTAAAAACCCAGACACTTCTGATGAGGGGCTCAGAGCCTCAAGTGGAATCAGGGGCCCCAGATGCTCCAGAGTCATTATCTCTGAAAGGACAGGGCTGTAGGGGCAAGGCATTGGAAGGGAAGGTCGCTGGGATGGGAGTAATATACCCTGGCCCGAGATCCCCCTTGGCCATTAACTCACCTTGGGCCTTGAGGAGAAAGTTACATTTGTCCACATTTGTCCTTCAGAAAAATGAGGTGACTTGTGCCTACTAATTGTGAGGACATCATCATAATTAGTGATCAAAAATGATGACTGTAAACAGCCCCCAAGTAGGAATTGCTCCACAAGCGTGGAAGAGCAGCAGGGTGAAATGGATCTGGAGTGAGCCACAGGGAAAAGGGGGAAAATGCACATAACTTAAAGGCAAAGTAGGAGCAAGAATGCAACTCACATATAAAGAGAAGGACCAGGTTTCATAGATGTGTACATACACACATATATACATATATACATACACATATGTATAATATATAATAGTTACATAATATACATATGTATATAATACTGACATATTAATGATAAAATATACTTTTTCCAATTTACTTATTTAAATATTTCTGAGTATTTACGATGTGAAAATACAGTAAAAATAGCAATAAAGAAAAGAAGCAGTGTTTGTTGTCTCATTGAGGTTATATCCCAGTGGGGAGATGACAGACAACAAAGGAATTAATATAGATCATCAGCTCCTTCCCATGGCACTCCACATTCTTCCTCAGAAAAAGTTTTAATGGTTGCATAACATTTCATTGTTTGGATAACCATACTTTAGCTAACCAGCTCCCTATTCCTATTGTTTGGCGTTTAAGTCTTTCCAAATTTGGAGGATTGCACAAATGTATGTGTGCATTCATAAATATTTCCTTAGGGTACAAGCAAACAAGTGGAACTGTTGGGTCCAAGTATATGAAAATTTCTAAGGCTTTTGCTACAGTTATCAAGATACCCTCCCAAAGTATCCACAATTTCTACCTCCAGCTGTAGGGCATGAGACTCAAATCCTAAACATCTTGGAATTAAACTAGAAATCAATAAGAAAGCTATCTGGATAAAGTCCTCAAATGCTTGGAAATTAAACAACACACTTCTAAATAATTTGTGGGTCAAAAGGAAATCTCAAGGGAATTGGAAAATGGTTTGAACAAATAACTGAACAAAAATAAAATGCAATATATCAAATGTATGGGATGCAGGTAAAGCAGTGCTTAGAAATTATAGCATTAAGTGCTTTTATTTTTAAAAAGAAAGATCTCATATTAATAACCTAGTTTTTACCCTAGGAAAAGAGAAAGATAAACCCAAAGCCAGTAGAAGGAAAGGGAAAGTAATGGTAAGGGTGGAAATTGATGAAACTAAAAACAGAAAAATAGAGAAATCAATGAAAACTGAAGTCGTTTTTTTTTTTTTTTTGCAAGTATCAGTAAGATTGACCAACTGACAGCCAGACTCTCAAAGACATAGAAGAGACACAAATACCATTATGAGAAGTGAAAGAAAGGCTGTCAGTATAGACTATACAAACATTAAAAGTTTAATGAGAGAATAGTACGTACAGCACTATACACATGAATCTGACGGCTTAGATGGAATTGCTTAATTCCTAGAAAGACACAAATTACTAAACTTGCCTAAGAAAAAGTAGGTAACCTCAACTGTCCTACCTATAAGAACCTGAATTTATAGTTTAAAACCTTCTGAAAAAGAAAATTCTAGGCCCAGATAGTTTCTCTGTGAATTCTACCAAACATTTAAAGAAGATTCTACACAAATTCCTCCAGAGACTAGGAGGGAACATTTCCCAACTTATCCAACTTATTTTATGAGGCCAACATTACCTTGATGCCAGAATGTAAGAAAAGACAATACAAGAAAACTACAGACCAATATCCTTCGTGAATACAGACACAAAATCCTCATCAAAATATTAGCAACTTGAATTCAGCAATATACAAAAAAGTGTTAATATTGATACATCACAACTAAATGCAGTTTATCCCAGGAATGCAAGGCTGGTTCAACATGTGAAAACCAGTCATCGCAATCTTCACATTACCACATTAAAGAAGAAAAATCACATAGTTCTATCAATTGACACAGAAAAAGCATTTAAAAGTTCAGCGTCCAACCATGATGAAAACTTTCAGCAAACCAGGCATAGAAGAGAACTTCTTTAACCTGATAAAGGGCATCCACAAAAACCCTATAGCTAACATCATATTTAATGGTAGAAAAAATGCATGCTTTCATCCTAAGATTGCCAACAAGGAAAGGGTGTTCACTCACATGACTCCTATTCAGTATCATACTAGATAGCCTATCCCAGGCAATAAGAACAAAAACAAAAAAGGCATAGAGACTGGAAAGGAAGAAACAAAACTGTCTCTAATTTACGGACTATATGAGTGTCTACTTAGAAAACCCCAAGGGAATCTACAAAAAACAAAGACTAGAACTAATAAGTGAGTTTAGCAAGGTCATGAGGTAGATTCAAGGGCAACGTAGAAAACATGCACTGTATTTCTATAATCCAGAAATGAGCAATTGGAAACTGAAATATTAAAAATATAGCATCTACAATTGCTCCAAAAATAGAAAGTAGCTAAGTAGATATAAATCTAACAAAGATGTGTGCAGACTATGTGTGCTGAAAACTACAAAATACTAATGAAAGAATTCAAAGAAGATCTAAATGATTGGAGAGAAATATTGTGCTTGTGGAATGCAAGACTCAACGTAGTTAAGAAACCAATAATTCTCTCCCAAACTGATCTAGATATTTGATGCAATTATAATCAAAATCCCAGTAGGACCATAGTTATGACATATTACTTCTAAAATTTAGATAGAAAAGCAAAGGAGCTAGAGTAGTCAAATCCTTTTGAAAAGAAGAGCAAATTGGAGAATTCATACTGTACAATTTTAAGACATTATAAAACTACAGTAAACAGGATAGTATGGTATTTATTGACCAATAGACACATAGATCAATGGAACAGAATGGAGAGTTAGTGACAGACCCACACAGGTATAGTCCATTGATTTTTTTTTGATTATTTGTTCTATATTTATTATGTATCCTTTGAAGAATTTATGTCGCCCCTAAATGGTGGATCCTTGTCAAAGAAGCACAGGGAGATCAGCTTGGTGCTTTGTGACCACCTAGACAGGTGGGATAGGGAGGGTGGGAGGGAGGAAGATGCAAGAGGGAAGAGATGTGGGGACATATGTATACGTATAACTGATTCACTTTGTTATAGAGCAGAAACTGACACAACATTGTAAAGCCATTATACTCTAATAAAGATGTTAAAAAAAAAAGAATTCTATATTGGGATTTTTTTCTCTTTTTCATTATGGTTGTTAAAAAATTTTAGCAAGGGGTTTACATAAGAAATCCAGTACCAAAATTTAAAGTAAAACATACCCCTTTCCTTTTTTTTTAACATCTTTATTGGAGTATAACTGCTTTACAATGTTGTGTTTAGTCCATTGATTTTTGACAAAGATGCAAAGGCAATTCAACGGAGAAATGGAGAAAATTCAATGGCAATTCAATGTTGGCTTTTCAACAAATGATATAGAACAATTGAACATCCTTATGCCAAAAGAAAGAACAAACAAATGAAAAAAACAAAAAGAAGGAAAGAAAAAGGAAGGAAGAGAAGACCAGAAGGAAGGAGGGAGGGAAGGACATTGGTGTACACCTCACGCCTTACACAAAAATTAACTCAAAATGGACCACAGACCTAAATATAAAATAAAAGACTATACAACTTTTAAAGGAACATATAGGAGAACATTTTTGTGACCTTGGGTTATACAAAGAGATTTACACTAAACACCAAAGCACAAAAGAAAAAAAACAAATAAATTGGACCTCATTACAATTAAAAGCTTTTGCTCTGCAAAAGACACCATTAAGAAAATGAAAAGACAAGATACAGACTGAGAGAAAATGTCTACAAATTACATAAGTGCTTGTCCCCAGAATGCATAAAGAACTCTCAAACTCAACAATAAGAAAATGAAAGCTCAATTAAAAAGAGGGCAAAATGTTTGAACAGACACTTCACAGAGAAAAGATGTGGATGGCCTAAAAGCACATGAAAAGATAATCAACACCGTGAGTTATTGGGAAAGGCAAATTAAAACCACAGGGCAATGCCATCTCACCCCTATTAGAACACCTTAAAAGAAAAACCCAAACCCTGATAATACCAGGTACTGCCAAGGATGCATAGTAACTGGAACTCTTATACATTCTTATGCAAGATGGTACAGCACCGTGGAAAACAATTTGGCAGTTAAACATAAACCTACCATATGACCCAGCAATCCCACTCCTAGGTATTTACCCAGAGAAGTAAAAGCTTGTCCTCAGACAAAATCCTGTATGTGAATGTTTACAGCAACTTTGTTTATAATCACTACGAAACTGGAAACAACCTAAATATTCTTCAATGGATGAATGGATAAAGAAACATCGGTACATCCATATCCTGGAATACTACTCGGCAATAAAAAGGAACAAGCTATTGATGCCTGCAACAATGTTCCTCCCACAGGCGTGATCCTAAGTGGAAGGACTGCACACCGCAATCCCATTTACATGACATATGAAAAGGCAAAATTATAGGGATGGAGAGCAGATCAGCAGTGGCCAGGGATTAGGATAGGGTCAGGGTTTCACCACATCGGGGTAGCATGGTGGAATTTCTGGGGAGAGAGAACTGTTCCGTAACTTGACTGTAACGGTGTCTGTGTGTTCAAACCCACAGAACTGTGCACCCCAAAGGGAGGAGATGGTTTTACTGTTCATAAATTTTGTTTTTCAAGTTAAGTCTCTTGCTCAGTCTTCTTCCCACCACACTACACCATGTCTCCAAAGAGGACAGGCGTCACTCAGAGCAACTCAGAGCACAGGGTGGGTCCTTCACAACTTCCCCTTGTAGAGTATAAGGCACAGCTATTCGTTTTGTCTCCTAGAAGCAATTTTCTGCCTTAATTACCAGTGTATTTCTAATGGAGAAAATCTTGCTTTGCTATGTCGGTGTTCTGGGTGGAGGGGTAATTAGTTCTGGCCATGAGAATGCTGTTTTCTTGTGTCCTGCACCTCGACCTGCCCAAACTTTTAGGCTCCTGCTTGTTTCTAAGCCTTGTCCCACCCCTTCTTTTCAGCTAGCCCGCTCATGGTTTCAAACAACAGCCTTCAAACAATATGGAGGTTTTATTACCTCACATGACCAGTAGTTGAAAGCTTTAGCGGTTATCAAGGCGGGTTAATTTTGTGAACACACATCCATAATCAGGGCTCTGTCACCCAGGAGAAAGGTGATGGGGGACATGATTCTGACATTAAGCAACCAGCAGTGCCTCCCTTCTCTTCTCCCCTCCCTAATAGTCTTCCGATAAATTGCCCTTTGCTGGAGGTAAACTGCATCTGTTCCCGTGGCTTGTAAACAAGGAATCTTAACTGACGTGCAGACCTGATGGGACCCTGCGCTACTGCTGGGATATTAACCCCCGGAGGGCAGGACCACCACTGTATCCCCAGCACTGCCTGGCATAAAGGAGCGATCAGAAATTTGATTGTTAATGACCCGTCAACAAAATGACTAGAATGTAGGCTGTGTGAGGGCTCACATTTTTGTATGTTTTGTTCACTGCTGTATCCCTAATACCCAGAGAAGTGCCTAGCCCCTGGGTGGCACTCAGTAAATATTTGTTGAATAAATGAACACATTTTTGGAGCATCTGCAAGTGGCCCTGGTCCTGCACTAAAGTCTGGAAATACAGCTATAAACAAGTCAAGCAAATTATCTCCAACTCCCCAGAGATATTTGGGACACACAGACACAGAAAATTAGCCTTAGAAGCTTACTTCTAACAACTGTTCTCAAGAACAGAGAATAGGAGTCTGAGAATCCAAGGGCAAAGCAGACCACTTTCCTTAGCAGCGATCTGCCCTTTCTTATTGCCATCTGCTCCCCTCAGGATGTTCCTTGGGAAAAAAAGAAGAAACCAAATAAAATTAAAGATGTTGCCAGATGCTCCCTTCAGAAGTAACATCTTGGGTGAAAATTCCCTAGGCCCACTGATACATTAATTGGTGCTGGGAGGTTGGGGATATCAGGATGAGGCAGATATAAAATATGGGTTTGTCTAGAGACAGTCTCAGGGAGGAAGGATTGAGGACCCCAGTTAGAGGTCACAGCATCACGCCTCAGAATATTGTCACAGCGCATTGCCCATCTGAGACGGCTTACAGGGCACCATCTGCCCTTCCTCACTCTACACCCTGGGTTCCTGAAGGGCAGACCAGTGGTTCTATTTTCTACACAAGAGATTTCATTCTGTGGCTGGTGATCACCCTGTCTCTGTTCCATCCCATCAACAGTTGTCCCTGGAACATCCCCATCAGAAAGTCCAGAAGGCTGTTCTAAGTCAACAGATCTGAAATGCAGCTCTTTACTTCTTCCCGTCCACCACCACCCATCACTACTGTCTGCACTACCTCAAAACTGGTGGCGCACCCAGTGTTCCCAATCCTGGTTTCTGCCATCACTAGTCACTCCACCCCCGAGCCCCAGATTGCAGTCTTCCCAAACCTGTCCCTCTTCCCATCCCCTACGTATGGTGGGTCTCCCAGGGTGGCTTCTGAATGCCTCTACAGCCTGCCCTGCCTTTTCATCCTACAGCCACAGCCCTAGCCTGGCTGTCCCCACCTCTCACCTGAACTACCTCAATGATCCCCCACGTGATCACCGTGTCCGGCAGCTCTGTTCTCCCCAGTTATTCCTCACGATTCCGCAGAATCCACCCTGATCTTGTCACTCCCCCGCTCAGAACACTTCGATGACTGCTCGGCTTTGTTTTCAGGGCATTGAGTGCCCATCCCAACCCGGGGCCACCCTGCCCTTCCAGCTCTGTTGCTCTCCCTCTCTTCCTCTGCCCCACACCCTCCAGAGCCCCTCCCATGCTGAGTCCTACTAGAGTACAGATCACATTACCTGACAATGGTTCATGCCCATTTCCTCTCCCATCTGTGACTCCTGGTGATCCAGAACCATGACTAGTTCATGCATGTGTCTCCTTCAATACCTTGCTACTCCCGGCCAAGCAAACCACTCTCAGCCAACTCAGCTGGTCTCACGGTCACCCTCACACATGGTACATATTCCCACCTCCATTCTAACGCCCCTGCTATTGCTCTACTTCATAGTCCTCTTATCCTTTGTTCCTAATACCCAAACCTTACTCATTTTATAAGCCCCCTTCATCCACGCAGCCTGCCCTGATGGCTCCTGCACTTTCTGGTTTGCTCTATTTTTCTGGAATATGAGTTCTATGTGAGCCCATATTTTGTCTGTCTGGTTTACTGCTCCCTCTCCACTGCTTAGAACAAAACATATTTTGTTGAAGAAAAAGAAAGAAAGGGAGGGAGGGAGGGAGGGAGACAAGAAGGAAGGAAGGAAGGAAGGAAGGAAGGGAGGGAGGGAAAAGGAAGACAGGCCTCCCAGACTGAGACCTTGCTATGTCCTACTCTTTGTTCTTCCTTAGTGTTTATGCATTGGTCTGGTCTACACTACATAAGAGGTGAGAGAAGGGAGAAAAATCACTATTACTCAAAGTGATCAGAGGTAGCTTTCTGGCATATGCAGGGCTTACCATGCATATACCAATTCAACTAAAATTTATGGGGCACCTACAGTGCAAGACACTATGTCCAGTGGTAACCAAGATGCACACCTGGTCCCTGACGTGCATGAACCCAGCAATCAAGGACATTTGGGATAAGGGGAGAAGCAGGACAGACACACAGTCCATGCACACTGGTGGAGCTGTATCGGTTTTTAAGACCTTAAAATAATTCCATTCTTATTTTTATTTATTTTATTTTATTTTTTTTTTTTCCATTCTTATTTTTAAATAGCTATGACCATGCACTTCCCCACAGGCTCTTCTGAAACCCCAGCTGCCTTGGGCCATCTTCTGAGAGTCCCACATCTCTCCACAGCCCAACAACTGAAGGGTTGACACTTGGCAGAGCAGGGCCCTGGTGCTATAGCTGACTGGCATACTATCTGATTAGCTAGTGCCCCTGCCACAGAGCTTGCTAAATATTTTGAATATCATCTCTGGGTGGAAGGACAGCTAAGACAGCAGGGCGGATTAGTTAAGTGTGGGCTTAGCGCTGTGTGCTGAACGGATGGTCTGCAAGAACCACAAACGGGCGTGATTCAGAATCTGCACCTCCCCAGGAATTGCTCTATGGAAGTGATAGCTCAGTCATTGCCAAGAAGGTGAGGAGAAAGTTTAAGAAACTCAGGGCTTCCCACCTTGAGGAAGGGGTCCAAGCCCTGGTGTTGAGGTTCATTGGAAATTCCTTAGTGTGGCCTCAAATCCTTGATAAGCTGGCTGCATCTCCAACGTCCCACACCAGGATTCAGCTGTTTAAAAACCTTGGGTCAGGTCTCTCTGGAGTTTGTCTATGCTGGTTACCACTGGGAAGTCTCCTCACTTTCCAGTTCTTGCTCACAGACGGAGAGGAGATTTAAAAAAAAAAAGGCAAAACAAAACATTTGGGAAAAGCCAAACGTTGGGAGCTTTTATTTCATTTTTGTGTCAATGTCAACATCCCAGTTATGATAACATTACAAGAAGTTACCATTGGGGGAAACAGACAAAGTGTACAAGTGACCTCTGAATGTTTTCTTACAACTGCATGTGAATCTACAATGATCTAAATAATATTTTTTTAAAACTTGGACTCAGTAGCTTCCTCTCACACTGAGGACCCAAAAAGTCCCTTGTATATTGAGCTCTAGGCTGGAGAAGGTACGAGGATAGGACAGGCCAGAGGTCCTTCTGCTAAAGAGGCAAAGAGGTCTTTGGCAGCTATTGGAGCAACCTCAGCCTGAAGGCTCAGACCCCAGCAGTGGGGTCTCATCTACTAGGACCACTAGCTCCGTGGCACCTCCAGAGTCCATAGGGAATATCAGTTGTTTTGCCTGACAACATTTCCATCCTGCAAAAGCCAACGGCTTCTACTGGTGAATTCCCCCTTTCCCACTCCACGTGCTCTGGAGGGGCTGCCAATCACACTGCCCTACCTCAGGGACCAAAGAATGGGCATGACACAAGCCTGGCTTATCACAGTCTCCCTCCCCACCGACAGCAATCACTGCCTAGAAGTGGGTCAGTCAGAGGACATCATGGATTTCTTTTTCTTCCAATACTAGCTGGAGAAGCACTCTTTCTTTGGACATTACAGAAATAGATGATATTATACCTAGAGCTGGATAAGGCAATGCCTACTCGCCCTGCACTGCAAGGAGAGAGTCCCTCAGTGGTAGGAGAAATTGAGGCCAACACTTGGAAAAAATCTAAGAAGTGAGAGAGGCAGGGAGAGAGACAGAGAGAAAGCAACATCACCCGAGCCTCTAGAGACTGCCCTGTGGCCTCCAGTTATATGAGAGAGTTCATCCTTTGTGCTTGAGTCATCTTGAGTTGGGTTTCTGTCATCAACTCACTCCTTAACCCTTCATGAACGGGGCTGTGGATTTGTGACTCTAGGCCCCAGCTTACACCTCTGGGTGGTTGCCTCCAGTGAAAGTCCACCAACTCCTCCCCCAAGACGCTGATACTGAAAGTAGAGACATGTTTCTAACAGTGACAAACCATTAGTTCCATGGATGATGAATGACACGAGGTGCAAAAGGGCCATGCTGGGCCAAGATGCTGTAGCCAACTCTCCTGTATAGGGAGATCCTGAGCTGAGAGCCTTTTAGCCCCTCTGCCAAGGCAGCTGTCTCTTCCAGAAGATTAATATTGTTTACATGAGCTATTAGTCTTGATGCAGGAAAAGAGGAGCCTGGGAGAGGAGAAGCATCAATGTAAACAACTGCATTTATGTCTCAGGGTGTAGGTTACACATCCAGGCACTTAATTCAGGGATGGTTCTCTCAGTACCAACTAGGTGCTGAACAGCATCCTGGACATTGTGGGAATGAGAAGATGAGCAAGACCTTGGTCTTTCTTCCAGGAACTTGGGCTGTTGGGGAAGACAAGCACTGACTAGGAGGAGTGCAGTGAGGTTATAAGCAGGGCTCTAGAATCAGAATGTCCGGGTTCAATATCCCAGTTTAGCTCAACCTATGAGTGTCCAGGAGGCAGATGTAGACGTCAGCTGCATTTCTTTAGCAACCTTCCTTCCTTTCTTCCTTCCTTCCTTCCTTCCTTCCTTCCTTCCTTCCTTCCTTCCTCTCTCTCTCTCTCCCTTTCTCTCTTCCTTCCTTCCTTCCTTCCTTCCTTCCTTTCTTTCTTTCTTTCTTTCTTTCTTTCTTTCTTTCTTTCTTTCTTTTTATCTTTCTGTCTTTCTTTCTTTCTTCCTCTCTCTCTCTCTCTCTCTCTCTCTCTCTCTCTCTCTCTCTCTTTCTTTCTTTCTTTCAGATATTGGTTTGTTTATTTGTTTTGGCCATGCCACTCAGCTTGCAGGATCTCAGATCCCCGACCAGATATTGAACCAGGGCCACAGCAGTGAAAGTGCCAAATCCTAACCACTGGACCACCAGGGAATCCCTGGTGCTGCTGTATTCTTCTCAGCGGAATGAGGTAACAACAGTGCTTACCTCAGAGATGTAGTGAGGACCGAATCAGATAATGCATGTAAAATTCTCGGCAGGTAGTATCTGCTTGGTAAATGGTATCTGTATTATCACCGTCATCATCCTCCATCATTACTGCTATCGTTATCACCAATACTACAATGAGGACTTTGGTATAAGCCATGAAAGAGGTCAAAGTTCTGTGGGAAATAGGAGGAAAACGCTTAACTGGGGAGCCAGAGAGGTTTTCTGGAAGAGGTGGCACTAGAGTTGGACCTTGAAGACTAAGTGGGTGTGGTAGGTAGGATGTTCTCAGAGCTACAAAGCCACCAGGAATTGAGAACTAGAGCCAGGTTCATTCCCACCGCCCTGATCTCCCAGACTTTAGTGCAGACCACCCCGTAGAAGCAAGGGAGATGCCCAAGCATCCAAGAACCCAAAATCTGAGTCACATCATTGCACACGATCTTGTCCTTGCTGCTAGATCTACAATGCAGTCCTGGAGGCTAGGAGATTCTAACAAGCACTCATGTCTCTTCCCAGACTCCTGGGGTAGGCAGCTTGCCATCTCCTCTCTCTGGGTCAGAACTTCAAGCCCCATGGAGCTGTGCTTCCCAAGCCTGTTGTCCAGGGGTCCTCAATGCCCAGCCTGGGCAAGCTCAGCCAAGCATAGCCCTAAGTGTGGTGCCTGGCATGTAGTAGGTTTTCAGCACATAGATTATGAATAAATGAGTTGCCTGAGCATTTTCTTGTCTCATTTAACCCTGAGCTATGGCCTCCATGAGGGGATGAGATAATGAAGGCTTGGCTGACCTATAAAATGTCTGATTCAATCCTATGTGTGGGCAGCCAGGAGCCCAGAAATGAACATCAGTTCCTCCAGGAATATGCTTTCTCCTCTGGGTCGTTTCCCTTCCTTGGGCCCCAGGAGTCTTTACAAAGAGGTCTCACTTGGTCATATGGTTCTAGAAGTACCTAGGAAGTATTTCTTATCAGAGAAAGTCTTAGGTAATGGTTACCTACCATCACACACACACACACACACACACATACACACACACACACACACACACAATCTAAGAGCATTCAGTGGCTAACTGTTGTTTCTGCCTGCCCAAACTCATTCTCCCCTTGTTCTGGCAATGGTTATTTAACTGTCCTCTAGAGAAGGGTCCATTCCCCACTCCCTATCCATGTGGCTAACACCCCATGCCCACTTATTCCAAATGTCAGCACTTAACCTAGACTTAGCCAACCATCACATTCTATCCTCCTGGCCACAGTCATCTGTTCAAGGGTGAGGAGGATCTCAACTCATCCAATACGGGTAATAATTGGAAATTTTGGGACTGTTGGCAATAAAAGTTCTCTTTTCATAGATGTGGGCCCATGGCCCACTTTGGTACCTCATGAGGAGAGCCTATTTGAGGGTGAAGCCCATGCAGGAGAGTAGAGCTGGGATATGGCCAAGAAGCATTTGAGCTGCTGAAGCCAGCCATGCCTGAAGCCAATGTAATCAGGAAAGCCAATCAATTCTTGTTTTTGCTTTAACCAATTTAAGTTGGGTTTTCTGTCACTTGGGACAGAGGGTCCTGGTGGCATGCATAGGACAGCAGGAACAAATGTCCAATAAAACCCTGCCTTGGACCCTTGGAGATCAAAGAGTTTTTGTCCCTGGGGAACTTGTTGTCTTTTCTGTTCATTCAACAAACAATGAGCCCCTAAGAAGGGTGCTGAGAAATTTGCTCTCTAAAATCACAAGTGTGATTGATGCACTGATTGTCAGCGGTAAACAGGGCTGAGTCTCTGGGGAGGTGGATGGTAAAGGAGACCTAAAGAGGTGGAGAGATTCAATGTTCAGTAGGACATGAGCATGGGGGTGGGGCGCGGGGCTTGGGTTTTGGGTACCGGCTCTGCCATTCACCTGCTGCATGAGTTTCTCGGGCAGGCACCTTGAACTCGCTGGCCGTCAGTTCTTCTACCTTTAAAATAAGTGTAATATCTGTCCTGCTGAAGACACCTAGTTGTTGTAAAAGCAAACAAAAAAGGTACTTCAAATTGTGAAAAGCAATATATATTTGGATGAGAGAAAATCATTTTATAAATTGATATGAGGCGGCACTTTAGCTTCTGGTCAAGATAAAGTAACAGAGACCAGATTTATCCTCCCACCTTCGACGGCTAAAAGTCCAGACAGAATATATGAAACAATGGTTTTCAGACATTGTACTACAGGTGGTGCAGGATTCCCGTGAAAGGGGAAACAAAATGAGCGTACTGCCTGAATTGAGTTTCCAGGATGTAGCGCAGGGAGGGGCATCCAAAGCAGAGCCTGGTGGTCTCTCTGAGTTGAAGAGATATAATTGGAAGTCTGGAGAAACCAAAGGAGCTAGGGTTTTCAGAGCAGAGTACTACAGAGGAGAGATCTGCACAGAGGGGAAACTGGAGATTTTCCCTCTAGTATTCAGCAGAGTACAGAACTGCACGTACATGTAGGGAGACTATCCAAGGCTGGGGAAAGAACCACTGCAAATGAACATGAAGAATAATTTCTAGAGCCCAAACAGCACTGAGAATAGTTCATATTTCTAAAAGCCAGAATAGAGAAATCTCATAATACACAGGGCATCCAGTGGAGTACTCAGAAGGCCGTTGCCTCATTAGTAAGCTTAAATTAGCTAATACTAAAGACTTGTGGAAGCCTAACAAAACTTAAGGTAAGTCTTAACAGGGCCAAAATGTTTCCACATAACTTAAATAAACCTCTGAACAAAGCTCAAAAACATTTAAGGAAATAAAAATAATTCAGCACACAACAAGGTAAAATTCACAATGTCTGACATTCAGTTAAAAATTACCAGACATGCAAAGAATCAGGAAAATACAACAAATAATGAAAAGAAAAATCAACCAACAGAAATAGATCCCAAAATTATACAGGTGATATAAATCGTAGACAAGGACACTGAAATATCTAACATAAATATATTCCATATGTTCAAGAAGGTACAAACAAGCGTGAGTATATTCAGGACATACATAGAAAATATAAAAAGACCCAAACTGAGCTTCCAGAGATGAAAAATACAATGTTTAAGATTAAAAAAAAAAAACACTGGCAGGAATTAAATTGACATGAAGGTGAGGGGCATCCTAGTTTGGGTACTTTGCAAAGGTGGAATGAAAGCAAACTGTTTGGGTATGAAAGTGGAATTGTAAATTCAGAGCAGCTGCCGGAACATACTGGGTTTTTGTGAAAATTATATAAAGACACCCCAGCTGGGAGGACTAATATAAAAAGAATTATTTTAAAAGGCACTCCTTTGTTAGGGCTGACAGCTCTGAGCTAGGGCTACACAGGGTGGTGGTAAGCAGAACATCAGCTACATTTTAGTTCCATGTGCCCATCAGCCAGACATTTTGTTTCAGATCATGATCTGTACACTCATCCCACACACAGGGGCTCAGTCTAAATCAAGGCAAATAAAAGAGAAAGAATATCACAGTATCATGGACCAGTGCTTTCTTAAAGACCCATGGACTGAACCACAGTTCCAGCTCTGCCTGAGAGCTCTTTAACTTGCTTTCTAAGAATCAGCAGAAAATCCACCGGCTAACTGCTCCTTCCTCCTTCTCTCCCTCTTTTCCTCCATCACAATCTCTGTTCCCCTCTGCCCCTCACTTCTTTTTTTTCTAAAGGTAATTATTTTTTAATTTTATATTGGAGTATACTTGATTTACAATGTGTTAGTTTCAGGTATACCGCAAAGTGATTCAGTCATATGTATACATATATCTATTCTTTTTCAGTTTCTATTCCCATATAGGTTATTAAAGAACATTAAGTAGAGTTCCCTGTGCTATACAGGGGACTCTAGTTAATACTTGTTGTCCTTGTTGATTATGTATTTTATATATAGTAGTCTGTATGTGTTAATTCCAAACTCCTAATTTATCCCTTCCCCCCACCTTTCCCCTTTGGTAACCATAAGTTGGTTTGCTAAGTCTGTGAGTCTGTTTCTGTTTTGTAAATAAGTTATTTTGTATCATTTTTTTATATTCCACATATAAGTGATATCATATGATACTTGTCTTTGTCTGACGTACTTCACTTAGTATGATAATCTCTAGGTCCATCCATGTTGCTGCAAATGGCATTATTTCATTCTTTTTTATGGCTGAGTAATATTCCATTGTTTGTATACCACATCTTTATTCATTCATCTGTCGATGGACATTTAGGTTGCTTCCATGTCTTGGCTATTGTGAATAGCGCTGCTATGAACATAAGGGTGCATGTATCTTTTCGAATTATGGTTTCCTCTGGATATATGCCCAGGAGTGGGATTGTTAGACCATATGGTAGCTCTATTTTTAGTTTTTTAGGGAACCTCCATACTGCACCAATTTACAACACATTCCCACCAACAGTGTAGGAGGGTTCCCATTTCTCCACACCCTCTCCAGCATTTACTGTTGGTAGAATTTTTTTTTTTTTTTTTTTTTTTTTTGCGGTATGCGGGCCTCTCACTGTTGTGGCCTCTCCCGTTGCAGAGCACAGGC
The DNA here is from genome assembly GCF_963924675.1 of Phocoena phocoena. NCBI lineage: Eukaryota > Metazoa > Chordata > Mammalia > Artiodactyla > Phocoenidae > Phocoena > Phocoena phocoena. Next base: position 24,768,563 of record NC_089238.1, on the reverse strand, counting down.
TCCGGACGCACAGGCTCAGCAGCAATGGCTCACGGGCCCAGCCACTCCACGGCATGTGGGATCCTCCTAGACCGGGGTACAAACCTGTGTCCCCTGCATCGGCAGGCGGACTCTCAACCACTGCGCCACCAGGGAAGCCCTGTTGGTAGACTTTTTGATGATGACCATTGTGACTGGTGTGAGGTGATACCTCACTGTAGTTTTTTTTTTTTTTTTTTAATTTATTAAGTGTTCAGCTGCGTTGGGTCTTTGTTGCTGCATGCAGGCTTTCTCTAGTTGAGGCAAGTGGAGGCTACTCTTCATTGCGGTGCGTGGGCTTCTCATTGCAGTGGCTTCTCTTGTGGAGCACAGGCTCTAGACATGCGGGCTTCAGTAGCTGTGGCTCACAGGCTCTAGAAAACAGGCTCAGTAGTCGTGGCTTACGGGCTTGGTTGCTCCGCGGCATGTGGGATCTTCCTGGGCCAGGGATCGAACCCATGTCCCCTGCATTGGCAGGTGGATTCGTAACCACTGTGCCACCAGAGAAGTCCCCTGTTGTAGTTTTGTTGCCCCTCACTCTTCTATCATCTAGGAGTTGATTTCGCACTGGCCAAAGGCAGTTGCATGCACCAGCCCTCTGACACACAGAAGGGATGACTGAAGGGGCTACTCAACACCGTGGCTAACCAGGGGACAGGACTCCACAGAGGCCACTACCAAGATTTAAATGCTGAAACAATATATCCAGGAAAAGTCTTGATGTAAATCCCACCCTAACAAGAGTCAATGGTTAAAAAAGATGTAAGTAGAAAAACCTTTGAGCTGCCACTGGGCCCCTGAATGTCAGCACCAAGAGGTTGCACAGAACCTACCCAGAGAATCTACTCACTTCATATTTGCCAAGAAGATACCCTTGTTCTGATTCTATTCAGCCTGGTAACCCCAGGGAATATTCAGAACCCCAGAGACAGAAACAATATAAAGACGGTTACTTCTCTCTGAAATAACAATTTGTATTTTCATATATTTGATACACAGTCTAATACTCAAATCAATAGGCCAATGGAGATTCACCCAGAGCAAGTTTAATAAGAAAAATAGTTTTTTAAAAAAAGGTTTGGCAAGCTAGAGCTATATCACCTGCAGGTGTGTTAGATTGTGGGTGTGGGGTTAAGTCGGCTCTTTCCTTTTTCCCTAGTGTAATGCAACAAAGAAGCTAAACCTCTGAGTTGATTACAATCACACAGAAATTGGAGCTTCTGTCTGTTTTCTGCTCCCCGCTTCTCTCCTACCCTTGCCCCCAATCAATACAACAAGTTTTGTCTTGGCTGATGAAAACTCAACTTTCTGGCTGTTTCTGTAATTTAGGGTTCCTCATGTTTGGTCTGGGTTTGCAGGCAGGCAAATCAGTTTCCAAATTCAGTGCATGAATTTTGGAAACCCAAAGCAAAGACCTATTCCAGAAGGAGGGTAGGAAACTGTGGTAAAAACAGGATCCATAAAATAGAATCTTGACAGGGTTGAGAAGGCCCAGAGAGGCTGGGCAGCAGGTGGCAGCTTGCTCTTATAACCCCTTTCCTTTTCCCACGGCTGTGTCTTTTCCTTGATGGTGCTATGATTCTCCTGATGTCAAGGTCAAGCTCAGTTCACCAAGGCAACAGCTCCTGTCTCCTTTAAGAATAAGAAATGTGGCCACGAAGCCTCCATGTCAGTGCTTTGATCAGAAAAATTACTTTCTAGGCTCTATCTATTCAATAAATATTCACCGAGTACCTACTGTGTACCAAGCACTGTTCTAGGCCCTGAGGATACAGCAGTCAATGATGTAGACTAGCTCATAGAGCTTATATTCTGGTTTAAGAAACCAGAAAATAAACATATACGCAAACAAGTAAATAAGACAGTATCAGATACTGAAAGTGCTATAAAGAAAATCTTAAAAGGGCTACAATAGACTGGAATAGCATTTCTGAAAAAAAACAAAGGAAGGGGAGGTGTCATTTGAACTGATACTCTGAATGAAAAGAAGGAGCCAGCCATGCCACGCGAAGAACTGGGAGAAAGCCATTCAGGCAGAGGAAACTGCAAGTGCAAAGGCCCTGGAACAAGCTTAGTTGAAAGAATAAAGAAATATTTCTGTATGGCCAGAGTGTAGTGAGTCAAGGGAGAGTTGGAAAAGAAAAATTAGTCAAGATAAAGATCATATAAGAACTGGTGGACTTTTATAATATGAAGTGGGAGATGTAATTGGAAAAATTTCTCTGATTTACATTTTAGGAAGATCTTTCCGGCCGCTGCATGGGATGGACTGCTGGGGGTGAGGTGGCATGGAAGAGTGGAAGGAGAGAAAACAATTAGAGGCTGCTGCTGTAGTCTAGGCAGAGTATGAGGGACATCTGAACAAGGATGGAAGCAGAGGGAGAATGAGAAGAGGATGGAATCGGGGTATATTTTGGAGGTATGCATTACATAATGGAGAAATAGAAAGGGAGGATTCAAAGATGACCCTTAGGTTTTGCCTTGAGCTGTCTACCCACTCCTGAGATGAGGAAGACACGAGAGAAATCAAGTCTTGTCTTAGATGTCTGATGTTTGAGATCCTTACTTGACCTCCAAAGGGAGCTGTCAGAAAGACATTTGGATATAGGAGGCAAGAACTCAGTTACAGAGGTCTAAATTCTCTGGACCAGCCTTCCACCCATCTAACTCTGAATTTTGCTCTTTCGGTTGGCACACTGTTCACTTAGCTATCATTCATTGAGTATCTCCTGTGCTCGGGGACCTGAGCTCAGTGTGACTGAGTTACAGTGAAATGAATATGACTTGAGGCAGGACCCTGTCATCAAGGACAGGACCTTCAGCCCTGGATTCTCGGTATATCATGGGGCAATCTAGAGTTTGTTTCCTGCTGAAAGGCCACCTCTGTGAACATCAATGTTCTACTTATTTATTCCAGGAATTTCCCAATCTGGTATCCCAGAAGCTCATTTAGGAAGGAACCTTAAAAAGTTATTATTCATATTTCCTCCAAGTGTTTGCTTAGATCAGACTTGAGTACCCCCAGTGAGGTAGCACTCACTATCTGTACTCTGTGGAGAGTCTCTGCTAGGTCTTTGGAATTGGGCTTCTTGAGGGCGACAGAAGGCATGGGGTCAAATTGCCAAATTTTGCAGCTAAAGGGGTAAATCTTGGGACTCTAAGCAGCCACAGGGCTGCTGTGAAGGGTCTGCAGGTGGCTTCCAGACTTCCCCCAGGGACTTAAATGTAGCCTCCCTTCTTATCTCTGGTGAGACCACACTTAGAAACTGTTGGGTTATGGCCCCAGCTGCAGTGTTTCTGGAAGAAGACAAGGGAAGAATGCATAATTGTGTATTGGAGATAATTTTGCTCACATTCCCAGGTGTCTGCAGAGATGGGTCTTGGTTAAGATTTATTAGACTCCCGAGACTGTCAGAGCCACACACAATACCCACAAGCTTTATATACGGACTTTCTTCCCTGGCCAGAAAGAAAACAGTAAAACCCTCACTCCTCCCAGGTGGAGAGCAGGGATGTCAATCCTTGGCACCTCCATCTTTGGCACCTAGGAGGTCTGCCCGGGCCTTTCTCCATCTGCCTAGAGATGTTAGCTGTTCCCTCCACCACTCATCCTCCGTTCCCACCTGCTGTCACGTCTCAGCTCTCCTGAGTCACTGAGACTTTAATTGGGACTAATCTCTACTCCTGACTCAGGTAGGTGTGGTGGTGGTAAATCAAAACGAGGACACAGCTGTCAGTAATATAACAGGAGAGACTTGTCAGTCTAATCAACTTCATTAGCCGAGAGTCACAGGAAAGTCTCTGGTAGCTTTTCCTGATGCCTCCCTTTGGTCTCCATGAAGTTGCCAGCAAAGCAGATACAACCGAGTTGGAGCTGAATTGGTGATGGGGAGGTGGGGGTGGGAGGCTCCGTGGGGCACCCCGTGGATGGCCACAAGAACTGCTGTCATCAGGGCGGACAAGGATAGAGGCAGCAGCCCAGCTTTTATAGGTGGCATTCCGAGGGTCTTCTCCCCCTGTGGATGGTGAAAATGTACAGTTTAGAGACCCAGTTTATGCTCTCTAGAATCCTGCAGCTAGGCAGGATGGAAAGACCCCATCTAAGCCAACTTTTTGCTTTGGGGCAGGAAAAGGTCTTAAGCTCTCCGCAGACCAGAGGGTGAGTGCATGTGAGAAAGAAAAGTGACCTTTGTCCTAGAGTTTGCTGAGGCCATGCTTCTTGCACTGGGGTCTCAGACCTGTGTCCTCAGGATGTAGCTTTTCCTTTCTGCTTTAGTAGCTTGAGTAGGTTCTATTTCGTGCAACCACGGCAGCCTTGATTAAGAGAGTATATGAAAGCACAGTGCTTTGCAACATGCACAGACTGAACAGGTCTCCAATCTAGGTTTTCTCTGGGCCTCAGAGCTGTACATCCAGCTGCCTCATGGGCTCAAGACATGGGGTCCTACCGGTCCGTCAACTCAACAGCAATCCTATTGTAAACATTCAAGCTTTGGAGGTAGAGAGAAAGCCCCCTGAACCACATTTTTATTCCCAATCCTTTCCTTGGAGGTCAATACCATTGTCAATTGACTTGTATGCTGCCAGACATTTTTAAATGCACTTACACACGCACACAGATATATAGATATACATGTTTTTTTTCTACAAAGACAAATATATTCTACATATCATTAGACAACTCACATTTTTCCTGCTCAATATGTCTTGGCCATCTTTCCACATCAGAATATTTACCTTGGTCTTTTTAACTGCTGTGTAGTATTCCACAGACTGGCTACACCATGATTAATTTAGCTATTTGTTACTACAGAACATTTAGGCTGTACCCCCTTTTAATTTTTTCAATTACAGACAGTTCTGCAGGGAAATTCCTTGTAAATTCTCTTTGGGATACATGCAAGGGCTCCTCTGGGACAGGCACTGAAGGCTGGACCAGCTCCCAGTGAATGGAGCCCCTTCTATCTCCCTGCTCATCACGCAGCCCAAGAAACCCATGAGTCTTCCTTCTGTCTTCCAGCCAATCACCAGTGCTGGCCTGGGTTTGTGACTTGCCTTCCAAATTTGCCTCTTGCTGTCAGCCTCACTGGCCCCTCTCCCCTTCATATCCACTCCCCCCCCCGCCTAGACCACCACCAGCACCTCGTCACTGCCTGCTCCCCAAGCCTGGGCGTGGCCCCTTCTGATCCACCTCCACCCTCTGCAGGAGAGACCCACAAAGAATGGAAAGGGTGGTGATGGGTGGTCTGCTGCCTGCCCACAGGCTCCCCAGTGTCCCAGAGGAAAGTCCAAACTCCCCAGAGTGGCATGCGTAGCCTTCTGTGGCCCGAGCTCCCCCATCCAGGTCACTTCTGTGTCACTTCTGCCTTAGCTCTCTAGAAACAGGGCCTGGCTGTAGTTCTCCACCCACCTCTACTCCGCTGTTTCTCGACTCTCACTTGTGTGCATGTTGTGCCTTCTGCTTGGAACACCTTCATCATTTCACCTTCCTGACATTAACCCCTATTCATCCTTTAAGACCCAGCTCAGGTGCCCCTCCTATGTTCTCTGGAAGCACACTCTGCCCCCTCTAGCACTCCTCTGCTTACCTGTACTGTAATTATTTATGTACTTATGTATCTATTCTCCCACCAGGCTCAGCTCTGTGAGGGCAGACGCTTGTTTCAGCCACCCCATGCCTGCCGAGCACAGGGACAGCTCTTTCCCACTTTTAATCCATGTCCCTTTGAGGTATCTTGCCCCACTTTCCATCTCCAAGTGGTTGCTGTGGGACCCAGGCTTGCGTCAGTCAGTAGGAAGGGGCATCAGGCCCAGGACTTTTTGTTCAACTTTTTGGGGAAGAAAGGCTCTCTTGTCAACTGGACTTGGCATTGAAAGGATATAAAGCTGCAGCCATCTTGCACCTTTAGGAGTTCACCCATGTGAGAATGGAAGCCAAGAGAAGGAAAGCTGACAGCATCACTTTTACTCCTAGATCCAGTCATCATCAGCTGTTAAGAGAGACACCTTGGAAACAGGTCTTCCAGCATCAGTCAAGTCTTCAGAAGATTGCAACCTCAGGAGAGACCCCCAAGCCAGCATCCCCAAGTAAACCCCTCCCAAATGCCAGACCCACAGAAACTTTGGGAGATCATAAATAATTATTGCTGTTGAAAGTCACTAAGTTTGCAGGTAATTTGTTTCACAGCAATAGATAACTAATTCACCTCCCAAATCTGCTGCCCCAACATGGAACCCCAAACCCCAAAAGCTCCTCAACCTTTAAACGGTACCAGCATTCATCCAGATTTTCAGGCTACAAAATACAGTCATCCTGAATCCTCTAATTTCCTCACAACTCACATCCAAGTATTAATCCTGTTGGCTTTGCTCCAATCTATATCCAGAATCCCACCGTTTCTCTCCATTTCCACCTCTATAACCCCGGACCAGTCACCGTAATCTCTCAGCTTGACTGACACAATGGTCTCCTGATTAAGCCCATATAAAAGATTCTTCCTGGGCAGAAAGCCTAAACAGACATTTCTCCAAGGAAGACATACAGATGGCCAACAGTCACATGAAAAGATGCTCAACTTCTCTAATTACCAATTGTAGTTTTGAATGCAAATCAAAACTACAATGAGGTATCACCTCACACTGGTCAGAATCGCCATCATCAAAAAGTCTACAAATAATAAATGCTGGAAAGGATGTGGAGAAAAAGGAACACTTCTACACTGTTGGTGGGAATATAAATCGGTATAGCCACTGAGGAGGACAGTATGGAGATTCCTTAAAAAACTAAAAATAGAACTACCATATGATCCAGCAATTCTACTCCTGGGCATATACTCAAAGATGGAAATTTCCCATCATCCAGGCAGGGTGGCTGTGGCTTAGACAGGGCTAGTGACACAGCCCTGAATGTGACACAGCCAGTCTGTGTCAGGCAGCGAATTTGAGTTTCACTCTGCCAGATCTGAGAAGCTGTGAGTTGGAGGAGAGGCTGGAAGAAAGGGCTGGCAGAGTCCGACTGTTAAGGGAAGTGGAATCACCATGAAGATGATGAAGCTCCTGGGTCCTCGCACACACCAGCCTCTTCCGAGGACCTGGGAGAGGCAATACCAATGGTTTCCTTGCTCAGATATTTTTGTAAGACTTGAAAAAGCAGATATTGGAAAGACACCAGTTACTATTACTGCTTCCTTCCCCTGCAACATGCTCTTATCGGGCAGAGTTGGCGAGCTGCAGGCATTCGGGGATCTGGCTAAGGAGAGTTTGGAGCTACATTTAGCATGAGTATAATGGGTAGATGTATATTACTTCCCGTTAATTTCATTTAACATTAAGCTATGGTCAGCTGTTCTGGTGTGGGAACGGTGTCCAAGGATACCCTTCCTCTGTCTCTTATTGACTCACCTTGCATCACAATGTGAAAATATGAGGCCAGGGGTCATATCACGAGAAGAATGTGTCCAATGAGCTCAATGCCAGAAGAAAGTGAGGCAAAGGGCAGAGCTAGAAGCCAGCCTACCATGGGACATGGTTCTAAATCTCAGACACGGAACATGGAACACAAAGGCGTTGGTCCTTACCAAACAGACCTTTCCATTCTTCCGATCCTCTCTCTAGAAAAACCATTTTACCTAATCATTGTCATATAAAGAGGCAACCAAAGTATGATGAAGACAAAAAATGTAGAGAATAAAAACATATTTTAGAGCTGTGCCAGCTGTTAATTCAAGGATGGTTATTTTTGTCATTTCTCTGTTATTTGTGGGGCTTGTCAGTGTTTCAAGTTTTCTTATTCATTTTAATTAATTTTTTTCACTGTAAATCAATATTCACTTTCCGATGTAAATTTGTGTTCCTTTTTTCTTTTTTTAATTTTTCTTTTTAAAATTTTTTTAACATCTTTATTGGAGTGTAATTGCTTTGCAATGGTGTGTTAGTTTCTGTTGTATAACAAAGTGAATCAGCTATACCTATGCATATATCCCCCATATCCCCTCCCTCTGTGTCTCCCTCCCACTCTCCCTATCCCATCCCTCTAGGTGCTCACAAAGCACCGAGCTGATCAGCCTGTGCTATGCGGCTGCTTCCCACTAGCTATTGGTTTTACATTTGGTAGTGTATATATGTCCAGACCTACTATAGAATGGACTTGAGGATATGGGGAGGGGCAAGGGTAGGCAAATGAGAGAGTGGCATGTGTTCCTTTTTTCTTAAAGAGGATCCTGAAGTGTACCAGCTTCCCCAAAGTTCATCCTCACACCTGATTATCAGCTTCCACGAGTACTTAGATGAGGAGGTAGTAGGGGGCAGCTGGAGCTTGTGAGAGATTCAGGGTGGGGTCCTGGGCCCAGAGGTCTGTTCCGGCCAAAGCCGGTCCCGTTTTGCACGGACTAGAACAGCTGTCTTCCCTCCTTCAGCACTGAAATCCTCATCCCTGCAGCCCTCATTTTGAGCTGAAGCCAACTGATTTCCTGTGTTTTCTCTGTTTATCAGCTCTCTATTATCAGGATGGCCCGAGCCACCCACTCAATAAAACAAGGCAAACAAACTCCCACAAACCCACAAACAGCTCTGAGCTTACAGGCCAGATTTTATTTCCTAATTAACAAGCCATCCTCAGCCAATCGGCTGATTTACTTGTTTTCCCTTTTGGATTTGTGGGCGAACGAATCACCCCTGGGCCCCAGACAGTAGCTCCTGGGTTGGGAGGAGGGAGGATTTGGAGGGGCCTCATCCCCTGCTCTTGGCTGTGCCTTCCTCCCTCTTCCTGGTCCCTCTTCTTTCTGTCTGCAGAGTTAACAGGCTTGCAGGGCTGCCTGTTTTCGGGCTGCCGAGGCCAAGGCGACTGGACTAGTTCCCCGGGAAACCCCTCTCCCCTTCAGCTTCACAGCTCCGTCCTTTCCCCTTGCTCCACTTCTCAGTTCTGAGTTTCTAAAAGGGGACATGGCCCCACCCCAAGCTCTATTTTTTTTTTTTTTTTTTTTTTTTTTTTTGCGGTACGCGGGCCTCTCACTGTTGTGGCCTCTCCCGCTGCAGAGCACAGGCTCCGGACGCGCAGGCTCAGCGGCCATGGCTCACGGGCCCAGCTGCTCCGCGGCACGTGGGATCTTCCCGGACCGGGGCACGAACCCGTGTCCCCTGCATCAGCAGGCGGACTCTCAACCACTGCGCCACCAGGGAAGCCCCCAAGCTCTATTAATGCAGAGAATATGCAGGCAATCTCTTCACGATAATTAGATCATGGACAGTGGCTGCCCTTTCCAGAGCCTCCTTCATCGGGCTGGGTAAGGAAGCTCCGGGACACCTGGGTGAGAAGGAGAGGCATCCCACCTTCCCAGAGGGCGCATGGGTCCTCCCAAGTGCTTCACTTGCCTCCCTCCCCATCACAGCTCCCTGCTTGTCACCAGCTCTATATCCTCGGGCAAGTTGCTCCCAACCCCTGGGCCTTTGTCTCCTCACCTGTGAAAGGAAGAGGTAGGGGAAGTTTGAGGTCCCATAGGGCGAGTTCTCACACCAGACCTGGCCAGCAGATGATCTTTGAGGACTCCATACAATGCTTTGTCTTCTTTCTGTATTTGAATTAGTTGCCAACACTTTAAGAATATACAGTCATCATTTTTTTAATGTAGATTTCAGGCTGCTTTGAAAATACTCAGAATATCTGGCTTCGTAGAACCCACATTCCCTCATGGCAACAATTAAGAAGAGGAGAAGTTGCCCCTGAGAGATGAGGCGTGTTCCCTCCAGTTCACCACAGTCCCCACCACTCTCTATCATCTACCCAACACACTTTACTCATGAAAGTTAGTTGTGTGGCCCTGGAAGGCATGTAAGTTTGTGAATACAGTCCTTTTCTTGTCTACTATTCTGTACTTTTAATTCTGCATTCCTCTGCCCCTCTCTCATGTTCCTGGTCCTGGGCTAGGAACTGAGAAAGGCATACAGACTAAAAGGTGGCCTCCACCCTGGAGACCCTAGAGTTTAGTGCCAGGGACACAGGGACTGGCTAGATAAGAATCCATACCGATGGAGGAAGCCTTTCTCCCCAGTGTGGGGAAACACAAGATCAGTTTAAACTCTCTCTCTCTGCTTGTCCTTGTATAACCATACGACTAACATTTATGTGGCCCATGAGAATTTTCAGGACACTTCCCTATCTATTTGATCTTGGAGTCAGTACTACAACCTAGAGAGGTAGATACGATTTCTAGATGCTGACAGATGCTGCTATGGTCTGAATGTTTGCGTGCCTCCAAAATTTATATGTTGAAAATGTAAGGCCTGGGGTGATGGTATTAGGAGGAGCCTTTGCGAGGTGATCAGGTCATGAGGGCAAGCCCTCTTGAATGGGATTAAGGCTCCTATAAAAGCGGCCCCAGATAGCTAGCTCGTCTCTTCCACCACATGGGGATACAATAACCCAGAAGACAGCCCTCACCGGAACTTCATCATGCCAGGACTCTGACCTCAGACTCCCAGCCTCCAGAACTGTGAGAAATAAATGTCCATTGTCGATAAGCCACTCAGTCTCTGGTATTTTGTTATAGCAAACAGACTAAGACAGAGTCAAGTGACTTGCTGTAGTTCTCCATGGGCTGTGTGCTTAACATTCAGCACAAACACCCCAGACATAATTTTAAAACTGGGCACCTGCCATTCTGAATGCTTGCAGTGCTGTGCCCATCACACACTTTGTCCTGGTAACTGGTCTCTGTGCTCCAGGAAACAGCCCTGGTCCACAGCCTCAGGAGATACTAGAGAAGTATCTCAGTCAAAGGCAGAACAGAGAGCTAGTTCTCTGCATGGCACCTGCCTCTTAACTCCCTACTTTTTCCCAGGTCTGCTTGTATCGCTGACCAGCGTTGCAAAGGGCAGCAGCCAAGTCCTGGTTTCCAACTTCCTGTGGCCCAGCAAGCATCCCACTTGGCCAGTCCTCCCTGATCACGTGTATGTGGAGGGACAGTTGCATTGCATTCCCACTATGGACTGACCAGAGAATAAGCGTCCAGGGTCATTGTGAATGACAGTCTTCCAGTTCTAGAGAAATGATCGAACTGATCTTAACAAACTATAGGAGATAGTTTGTGATATAAATGTCCCTCTCCCTCAGAGGACAAAATTCTGAGTTCTCTTTCTAGGCTCCATGCCAAGGGTCTGAAGCCTGCTTGACCCTGAGTGACTGCCACAAAGGGGGTGAGGGGGTGGGAGATGACCCCCTGACAGACTTCCAAGGACACTGTGAGCTGGACCACATCTTCACAGGCATGGACGACTTTCCTCTTGTTACAAACTTCTCCCTAGTTGAAAGTCATAAATCTCCTGTGATTGAATTGACAGTCTGCTGGGATCATTTCCTTTGGCATAGAGAGGAAAGATGAATCCAGTGGAATCTGGACTGGGAGGAATCCATCAGACCTGAAGCCTAGGGTTTTTCTAACTGGGAAGGACATGGGAGATAGACCCTGTTAGGGACCCGAGGTTCCTCAGCTAGTGGATGGAATGGTTATGATACAGAGCCAGGCCCTGGACTCCAAATCAGGTATCATTTTTCTCCATCAGTCTCTCATTCTTCACTTCTATCTGCATGTTCTCCTACCTCCCCTTAGATGCCTGAGAGCCCATGACTTAGCATGTCCCCGTCACCCAATTGAGCTGCCTCTGTCAGGGCCCCAGACACCAGACCTTTTCTCTCCCATCCTCTTATCCAAACTCATCGGACCCATCGAAGGGACACAAGCTGACTCACTCCCTGGTGTTAATGCCTAAAGTTTACCAGGAATCGTCCACTCATACAGAGAGTCACTTTGTCCCAAATCCTTTCTCACCCTTCCCATATCATATGGGCCTAGAACTGGCCAGACTTGGATACCAGTCAAAGAGATGGACCGAGATAAGGTAAGGAAGGGAGGTTTCACTGAGCCTGGGACCGGAGGGGACCATGGAGGATGCTCAAGTCAAAGGGGGCGCGAAACCCAAGCTCCTACCCAGTGCATGACGTTCTTGTTGGATGAGTGAACTAATGAATGAATGAATCGAGACCTGGGGTAAAAACTCAGGAGGGTTGCTTGTAAGTGCCAAATCCAGCGAATGGAAGAGTAGAGCAGGGAGGATAGAACAAAGACAGGTATAGAACTTCAGGATCCGTGGTGCGGAGATGCTGTGGATGCCCAGTGCCCATGTCCCTTTCCTCTGGTGACCAACCTTGATTTTCCCTCTGCATCACTGCATGCCGTCTGAGAGATCCTGGCCATGCCAGGCACATCACCCACACCCAGCAAATTAGTCCCTCTCCCTCTTGAGCACCTGAACATTGAGTAAGAGTGACACAAGGACAGAGAATGCTGGTTGCTGACTCATCCCACCAGAGGTGCCTTGAACAGACACCTTGTCCACCAGAACTGTCCTAGTTCTGTCTCCTCCAAGCTCTGTGGTCAAGCTTTTCCTATGAGTAACCCCCTATGCTTGTAATGCATTTCTTATCTTTAATTTAGATCAGCCAGAATGATTTCTGTCACTGGCTACCAGAAAATCCTAAATAATACAAGATCAAGTGTCAAGAAGGTTGGAGGTGGCAGGGTCTTGGGCAGTTTTCTAGATATCCCCTTTGGAAACTGTGGCTTGCCGTGTAGTCATTGGTGACCTAATGTGCAGGAGAATCTGCCTGGTTTTTGAGACCCAGAGAAATGACAACAGTATGTCCTTCCCCAAGTGCTGTTCCGATACGCTGAGTCAGTAGGGTGGGGGCAATCATTGAGAGCTCTGCCCCGGACATGTGTGTCTCCAGTCTCAAAGCATCAAGCCCACCTTGGACCCACTGGGCTTTGACTCTCTTAAAAGGGGGCCTGGGATATTCAGAGCGCAGCACTGATGGAACAAAATGCCTTCAACACATTGAGCACGATTAGAGATTTTCCCCTCTGCTTCTGCCAAAGACTGACAGTCCAACCAACAGGACATAAGGTTGGTATAAAAATCTCCTTGACAGGTTTCTTCAGGAAACTCTCTCTCTGACTCTTTATCAAGTAAAATCTTCCCACGCCTTTGTCAGGCAGAGTTTTTAAAGAGCATTGCCGCTTCACTGTCCCACTCTGAGAAGCTCTGAAGTCTCATTTGAGAGAATGAGAGAGACCAAGACAGACAGATGGAGAAAGAGGGAGGGAGGGGGGAGGAAGAGAGAGAGAATGGGGAGGGGCAGGTGACGGGGGAGAGAGTGAGGTTCTGAGAGGCACCTCAGGGCTCCTCTGATGAGGGGTTGGACAGGAAGGGCTCTGGAGAAGTGATTTAGTTGGACAGGGAAGAGTGGCCAGTTCCCTAATGAGCTGATGTTGTTAGCAGAGGCTTAGCATCACCAGGTGCATTCATTCGGTTTTTTGGCTTCTGGGGCCACAGTCGTGTTCCAGTCGCTCCCAGAGGTCACATCACATTCACGTTAGGATGCAGAGCAGAGTAGGTAATGCTGTACGGCCCCACTCCAGGACCCAAGACAGACAGGGGCTGGTAGGGGGCAACTCCAGCACCTGGACCTCCTGTTCCCCCCTCACCCGACCCATCCTTTACTCCCTCGTCCCAAGTGTTTCTCTCCATTGTGGGGATTCATCCACGCTCACCTCTGCTGCCACCATTTCCATCACCACCACCTCTGTCTTCCCTTTGTCTTCTGTTCCCCCCTGATTTCCACTCCTTTCTCTCTGTGGCTCTTTCTCAGACCTCACCTCCTTCTACCAAATTCTCAGTCTCTAGAGTCAAGTTCCAAGTCCTCAAAAGGGAGGATATGACAGATCTAGTCAATTGCCATGCAGTATAGGAAGCCCTGGCAGGCAGAGCTTGCACACCAGACTTTTCTCTGGTTTCCTGGACTGTCTAGGGATTGGCTGCCCTTGCTGATCCAACCTGCTATGGCCAGAGTGGCAGGGTCGTGTGGAGTTGAGCAGATCAGCTCACTGGAGATAACCCACAGAAGGAGGTGAGGTGGGGCTGTGTACCTGGAGGACAGTGGGTCCTGCTTGTCTGCTGTTATAGCAGAGACTTCTGAATGTTTCATGCAGTGGGCACCTCTCATTCATACCAGGGATGAGAGGACCACGGTTTTGGAGCAGCAAACAGTGATCATTTAACAAAGAAGACTGAACACAGAGCTGGTCGTCTGAGATCTCAGAAACTTTAAAGCCCAAGAGGACCTATCAGGCAAAACCCCTCCCGTGCATCAGTGGGGTGTTTGGACACTGCATGTCAGATGAGAGAGGGAGCCCAGGCTGGAACTTCTTTCTAAGCAGGCAGACGATGAGAAGAGGCCTCGGATCTTTGGACTCTAGGTTCTTGTCTCTGTGAAGGGTTAATTATAGCACTGACAACATGGGGTTGCAGGAAGAGTTGGTAAGATCACAAACGGATGGTCTACTCAAGGGTGTGGTCCAAAGCAAAGGCTTCATATGGTTAGCCTTTTAAAAGTGGTTTTGGGCTTCCCTGGTGGCACAGTGGTTGAGAGTCCGCCTGCCGATGCAGGGGACGTGGGTTCGCGCCCCGGTCCAGGAAGATCCCACGTGCCACGGAGCGGCTGGGCCCGGTGAGCCATGGCCGCTGAGCCTGCGCGTCTGGAGCCTGTGCTCCGCAACGGGAGAGGCCACAGCAGTGAGAGGCCCACAAAATAAATAAATAAAAGTGGTTTTTACCCACAATAAAATGATTTTTATTTAAGATTTAAGATATTTAATAAGATGGTGATTGCAGCCACTGTGGAAAACAGTATGAAGTTTTCTCAAAAAAATAAGAATAAAACTGCTACATGATCTGTCTATTACACTCTGAGTATTTAGCAGAAGAACACAAAAACACTAATTCAAATAGATGTATGCACCCCGATGTTCATCTCAACATTATGTTCAGTAGCCAAGATATGCGAACAGCCTGTGGTGTCCGTTGATGGGTGAATGGATAAAGATGTGGTATATTTACACAATAGAGCACCATTCAGCCATAAAAATGAATGAAATCCTGCCATTGCGACAACACGGATGGACCTTGAAGGTATTACGCTAAGCAAAATAAGTCAGATAGATAAAGACAAATACCATACGATCTCACACATATATGGAATCTAAAAAAACAAAACAAATGAACAAACAAAATAAAACAAAACAAATGCACAGATACAGAGAACAGATTACTTGTTACGAAACAGGACGGGTGTTGGAGGGTAGATGAAATGGGTGAAGGGGGTCAACTGTAAGGTGATGGATGGTAACTAGACTTGTGGTGGTGGTCACTCTGTAGTGTATACAGATGTCGAATTATAATGCTGTACATCTGAAATGTATATACTAAAATAATAATAAGACGGTGAGGGGCTTCCCTTGTGGCGCAGTGGTTAAGGATCCACCTGCCAATGCAGGGAACATGGGTTCGAGCCCTGGTCCGGGAAGATCCCACATGCCACGGAGCAACTAAGCCCGTGCGCCACAACTACTGAAGCCCACGTGCCCAGAGCCCGTGCTCCGCAAGAAGAGAAGCCATCGCAATGAGAAGCCCGCGTACTGCCATGAAGAGTAGCCCCCGCTCACTGCAACTAGAGAAAGCCCACACGCAGCAACAAAGACCCAACGCAGCCAAAAATAAAATAAAATTGAAATAAAGGTAAATAAGACGGTGATTATTAGCCAGACCCATTCCCGAAGAACAGATCTGAGCAGAGTGGGAGGAGGCTAAGGAAGTGATTCTGTGAAGAAAACAGTCTGCCCTTTCTTCCTTCCCTTTATTTGCACCCACAGATCCCCTAGTTAAGGGCACATGAAAGACGTCATAACAAGAGTCACACAGAGAATTATTAATCCTCCAGTTTCAACTGTTGCAATGTAATGCTTTGCTCCCGAGTTGCCTGAAGCCAAGTTGGCTGACCTCTGGGGTAGGACTTTTCCACTGCAGTGAAAACAGCATTCTCCTGGGAGAGGAGCAGCCCCAGGCTACTGGAAAGGCGCCATGTGGGGCAGGGGTCCTTTCCACCAGGCTAAGTCATGCTCTCTACTGGCTTGTGCCCTGACCAGAAGATGACTGTCACTGATGGGTGCTGAGCAGGGGAATGGTGGGTGGGCAGTGGGAACACTGGCAGCAGAACCAGCTCCTTGTTATGCAAGAGGTTTTCAGAAGGTTTGCTGACATCACAGACATGCAGGGTGGATCAGAAGCCCTCCTTTAGGGAGGGTCATCTTTACGTTTTATTTTGTTTTGTTTTGTTTTGTTTCGTTTTTGCGGTACGCAGGCCTCTCACTGCTGTGGCCTCTCCTGCTGCAGAGCACAGGCTCCGGACACGCAGGCTCAGCGGCCATGGCTCACAGGCCCAGCCGCTCCGCGGCATGTGGGACCTTCCTGGACCGGGGCATGAACCCGCGTCCCCTGCATCGGCAGGCGGACTCTCAACCACTGCACCACCAGGGAAGCCCTAGGGAGGGTCATCTTTGATTCTTCACTCCTAACCCTAACCATCTCCAAACAGAAGCGCCTTCCTCAAGATGGTCTCTCCCCCCTTTCCCTCTTTCTTTATTTCTTCATATCCCTTGGCTTTTAACTCAGTTGACTAGTCTGCAGGCCTAATAGAGTCATAGAATCCAAGGGCAAGGCCGTTTTGTGCACAGGGAAGTCAGAAAGGGGAAGGAACTTGTCAAAGCCAAGCATAAGCAGTGACAGGGATGGGGAAAACCAAGGTCTCCAGGTAGGGCTCCAATCTCAGGTTCTTTCCCCTGCAGGAGAGTGTACCCTGGCTGGATTCCACCTAACACTCCTGCCCAGTGCTAATAGAGATGAAATCCAAGCACATAGGTCTGTGGTCAATTATCTTGGGTACAACTGAGTTGAAATAGGAACAAGGAACATGCTGGCTGAATGCAGGACTTTCCAAAACCTCTGATAAATTGTGGTACACAGGAAATCGGCTGATCTGGGGGGTGGGGGAAGGTGCTAGGACATACAGCATTTTCCAAACTTATTTGATGCTTCTTTTACCCAAGGACCATCTTGCAGACCAACACGCGGCAGAGCACATCAGAAAACTCTTTGCCACGTGATGCAGCCCCATGACCCGGCCCCAGAACGGACACCCCTTCCAAACTGTGCACCCAGGGAAGAAGCAGCTGCTCCCACGCCAAGAGACCTGTCTGGGTTTTTGGAAAAACGAAACTTTAAAAGCAAAGCTTCAGCATAAAACAAATCCAAACTAACAAATCCTTTTTCTTTCACCTTATCTTAGTTCCAGAACTCCACATTTAATGAAATACTTCAGGATAGAAAAGGCGAGGAGATGGACTGTCTCTCCTGCTGCTGAGACTCTCTGCCACACTTCAGCCCAGAGCAAATTAAATCGGGGGCTCCTTAGACAGAAGTTCTGTGATGAGAGGAGAGAGCAAGCTAGGAGGGTTCGGGGCTGAGCCCTCGCCAACTGTGGTAATAAAACACAGTGCATGGACATGGAGGCTTTGGAACAAAAATACCTTGTAGCTATTATTTTCATGAGTCTCTGCCCAAGCACACCCCCCCCCCCTCATTCTTTTAATCTGGAGCCACGGAGAATCAGTATTTTTCTCACTTTTGCAATATGAGAAACAAGTTAATTAAAAATCGCTCCCAACTCCAGTCTCAGAGTGTCCCTGCTTTGGCTGCAGATCTATCGACAGTGTGTTTTGATAGCGGTGCATGAAGCTGGTTATTCGGAGACACTGATAATTGCATTAATTTAGGAGGCATTAGCTACATCCTACGATTAATTACACAGGCAGCAGACAGAGCTGTAACCCACCAGATAGCTGGATGAAAAAGCTAGAAATGCCAGCTCCCTTTTATTCAGATCCAAACACCCAGAAAACTCAAATAACCAGAACTGTTTGCACTGCTCACAGATGTTTATAAAAGTGACCCTGGGAAACACTGAGACCTCAAAGGTCTTTCTACAAGAATCCTGCAAGAGAGATTAGAAGCCTATTTGCATCACGTTCATTTTAAGGGAATTTTATTGTACTCTGACTCTTTGAAAGCTGGCCATTTATGAGGGGTATTTGTGACATAGCTCATGGAATCAAAATTTCTAGTTAATTAGTTTTGATCCCATTTCTCCACTTATTAACCAATCTGAAATAAATAGAAATTAGAAATTCTTTCTTGCTCTCTCTCTCCCTGTGCGCCCCCCCATTTTCCACATCTCTCTCTCTCACACACACACACACACACATACACACACACACCTATCTTTCCTATGAATATAAAGACTACATGCAAGTATATACATAGGTCAATTTTAAATATAGAAAAGGCAGTGGAATATGTGGGGACGTGGGAGGGAATATTTCTGTTTCTCCTGTCATTGTGCCACAGTTCCCCTCTCTCCACCCATTTCTTTTTTTTTTTTTTTTTTCCCACCCATTTCTTAATGTCCAACTCAAGAGCCTGGCTTTTTCTTGAAGAGTTTCACAAATGCCTGATTAGGATGACAGAGTTCTGGGCCAGTGCCCGAAAAGTGTTTTAGGCAGATTTTAGGCCTATTATCTGCCTCATAAGTGAAATTTGAGCTAATACTAATGTAGCTTTCTGGCAAGGGTGTGGTTTCAGAAGGGGCTCCCTGAGATGGGTGTTAACCCAATCCTGCAGGTGAGGGACCCAGGCTCAGAGATGTAAAAAAATATATGTAGCACTCATGACTGCCTGACTCCAAAGCCCAGGATCTTGGTCATTGTGCTGCCCCCCCACTCCCAGCAGGGACTCTTGGCACCCAGTGGGCACGGAATGATTCCATCTTGCCTGGGCTCTAAGGCCCACTTTCTCCATGGGGCCATGGAGACCCTTTGGGGACCACCTGGTTTAAGAACCTCATTCTTTGCGTCCAGCTTGGCTACTGGCTGTGGAAAGGAAACAATTTTTATTTGTAGCCCTCAAGTGAAATGTGAGTGCAGTCTCATTAGAAAAGATTCAGATGATTAGAAGTAAGCCGGAAAACCCCAAACGGCTCTTTACCAACTTCGACTCCCTCTCTTCTCACTAGGGCTTACACTGTCAACAGTTTGGTTCATATATTCGTCTGATCATCTCTAGGTACATTTACATAGATCAGAGTTTTGTTCTGTTTTATGATCATACCACATTTTATAAGATGCTGCTTTATTTAATAATATGCCCTAAAAATCATTTCATAGTGGTACATATAGCTCTACCTCCTTCTTTTTTTTTTTTTTTTTTTTTTTTTTTGCGGTATGCGAGCCTCTCACCGTTGTGGCCTCTCCTGTTGCGGAGCACAGGCTCCGGACGCGCAGGCTCAGCGGCCATGGCTCACGGGCCCAGCCACTCCGCGGCATGTGGGATCCTCCCAGACCAGGGCACGAACCTGTGTCCCTTGCATCGGCAGGCGGACTCTCAACCACTGCGCCACCAGGGAAGCCCTACCTCCTTCTTTTTTAATGCATAACATTCTAATTTAGCTTTCTCCAAACATCTTCTAAAATACCTCTTTATGAACACATGCAAGTAGATTGCCAGGCTAGATTCCTAGAAGTGAAATTTCCAGGATTGAACAGTGTTCCCTTCCCCAAATTCCTATGTTGAAGTCCGAACCCACAGTACCTCAGAAAGTGAACTTCCTTGGAAATGAGGTCATTGCAGACATAAGAAAAGGTCATTATGGGGGCTTGACCCAATATGACTTCATAAAAAAGGGACATTTGGACACAGAGCCAAGCCGACAGCAGCCTCGAATGCCAGAGATTGCCAGCAAAGCAACAAAAGCTAGGGGAAGAGATTCTCTCTCGTAGCCCTCAGGAGGAGCTAACCCTGCCCAAACCTTGACCTCGGACTTCCAGCCTCCAGAACTGTGAGACAATACATTTCTATTGTGTAAACCTCCCAGTTGTTGGTTCATTATTATGGCAGCCCCAGCAAACTAATATGCTGTGTGTGCACTTTTAAGCTTGATGTATAGTGCCAAGTCACTCCCCACCCCCTGCAAAAAAAAAAAAAAAAAAGTTTTTATCATTTCACAGCTCCAGGTATAGTGTGTAAGAATAGTGAGGGTTTCAGAACCTGCAGGTGTCATATGCATATGTGTTATCAGCAGTAAAGAAAAGGTCTAGGTCATCACCTTTGTGATTCCACTTAGCACTGGAGCTGAGTCTGTCCTGATTTCACATCTACCAACTTGGATTTTATTAGCAATATTATCACAACATTTTTAGGGTGAGAACGGGGAGAAATGCCTCACTACAAGATAGTACAGGCTAAGAGCCAAAGAAATCCAGGCAGGAAAGTCTCAAGGTTCAGAGAACAGAGAACTTAATTCTAGCTTGCATGACCTATGGAGAAATGGGCCTTAGAGCTTGTGAGGATGGAATCACTGTTTGCCTACTGGGTGCCAGGAGTATCTGCCCAGAGGAGTGGGCACAATGGCCAAGAGTCCATGCTTTGGGCTCTGGCAGTCATGACGTGTTTGCTTGTCTCTGAGCCTGGGTTTCTCATCTTCCAGTTTGGGTTAACACTCATCTCAGGGGGCCCCTTCTGAAACCACACCTTGGCCAGAAGCCTACATTAGTATTGGTTTACATATGAATGTGAGCACTTCCCTTCACCATGTCCTTGGGTTTATATTTGCTAGTTATCTGACACGACTTTGTTTAAAAAAGAGAGAAAAACAAAAGAAAGCTGGTGATGACACTGATGATGATCAGGGCCGACTGAAACTGCTCTTTCTCCCCTGGCCTATGTTGAGGTTTAGTGTAGGGGGTCACAGGGAGTAGTGTGGACACCCTTCCGATGTGTTTGAGAGAATAACAGAAATGGTGATTAGCTCCAGAATTATGTAAAATGTGCTGAAGGTAAAAACCACTACATGAGCATTAAGTTCTGTGATTAAGTATTACACTAAACTGTACCAAGTCCATTCAACAGATGGACTCAAACTTACCCCCATAGGACACCTAGGGCCATAGAAATATTAGTGGAAGTTGATGTGTCTGTAAATATGGCCAATATCAAGGGCAGCGTGTGACAAAGTGTGTCATCAGCAAGTTGAGATCAGCTTTGTTTTCTGCCAAACTATTGCAAGAGAAGCATCACGTAATCAAGGCTCTCTGGTTGCAGGGATTGAAGATCAATTCACATTAGCTCAAGCAATCGAGGGAATGTATGGTCAGCGTGATTTGGCCCCTGTCCCCTTCCATTGTTCAGCTCTGCTTTCTTCTGTGTCAGTTCTATCAGGCAGGCTCTTCTGTGGTGGAAAGGAGCTCACCAGTGAGTCTTGGTTTATATACTTCTCTGAGTAATTCCAATAGAAATCATAACTTCTTTTGCAAAAATAATCAGTAACCATGCAGGGATAGCAACTTATTGGGTCAGCTTGGAACACGTACCCATCCTGAACCAATCAGTGTGGCCAAAGTGATGGGCATATGCTGATGGACCACCTGGACCACATGACACCCAGACTTGGGGAGGGGACTGAGAGCTGGGGAGGGTGTCGTGGTCTGAGGGGCTAATAAAGAACACTCCTCCTTTTCTCTGCCCGAGTCCAGAACAATTGAGAGATGGACACAGAGTCAGGCAGACAGAGCTCAAAACACTACAGTTATTACTGGTAAAACGAAGTTTGGAGAATGTAACTTCAGTGTTCAGCAGTAGTGAGCTTCTAAATACTAACATCCCCAAAGCAGCAGCCTATCACAGGCAGAACTGGTAACTGCAGGTCTCCCTAACCCTTGGGGCCCTGACCTGTAAAATCATGGCTCAGAAGAGCAGGGGCTCTGTAGTTCCTGAGGGAGAAGTGGGAGGAAAGGGTTGAGCAGTGCATGCCCAGTTCCTTCCCTAAAAATGCACCAAACTGACAAGTCACTTCCTCTCCCTGGGGAGGGATAGAGGACAAGTGAGAGGCCAGGAGTGTTACTCTGGTGGAAACAAGCAGAGTAGAAACTAAGAGCCCTGCCCCTTGCCCCACAACTAATGGGGGACATGCAACAGGAAGTCAGGGTGACGTCATACAGGAAGTGGAATGGTCTCAGAGCTGGTGAAAATGGCGGAACTCCACTACAGACATAAGTGATGAAATGCCTTCACCCACTCTCTTTCCCAAGTAACAGAAAGGTGTACACTCAACACTTTAGCATATGTAAGTAGAGTTACATACTCCAATCTGACTTTGAGATGGTCAAGATCTCAGATTTTTTTATAAAGTCCTTTTTAGTGAAAAAATTTAAAGGCAAAGTAGAATGAGCCACCAGTGTGATCTGGGGTCAAGTACTAAAAATCACAGGCACCATCACACCGTCCTGGACATAGACTCAAGAGAACTGAACTCTGGCTCAGCTCGCCCCCGCCAGCAGGGTGCCCTGGACAAGGACCCTCACCCTCCTGAACTTGAGTTGCTTCCTGTGATGAGAATTCTAAGCCGATTGGCCCAGCTGATCTTGTAGTGCTGTGAGGGTCAAGTGGGACTGGAGGAAGAGCACTTCAAATGATAATAATAATAGTTAACATTTGAAGCCTTTCCATATGCCAGGCACTTGCCTAAAAATTTCACATTGTTAACCCCTCCAATCTTTAAAACAACCCCACAAAGTAGGTACCTAGTATAGGTTCCATCTTATAGATGAGGATACTGAGGCACCGAGTGGCCAGGAAGCTTGCCCAAGGCCTTGCACACTGTAAAGGATGCTGCAGCTGCTGTCACAGACACTGCTGACAGGACAGCTCAGGGGAGCAGCCTGAAAGGACAGAAGGATGTTCAGGCAGATGGTGGGAGTGGTGACCTTGCTGGCCCTGTGCCTCCTCACAGAGGGGTTCTGAGCAAAAGAACCTTGACACTTGGGCACAGGACAGAGTATCTAGACCTGGACGGGGGCTTCATCCATGTCTGGTCTATGCATGGGACTGGCAGAAGGTGTCAGTTCCAGAAGCTGACATGGGTGCCCAGCACACAGCCTGCCACAGGCAAGATGCTCAGGAAATGTGGTACCAGCATTAGCACCTTGGCATGGACACCAGTAAGCCCACTGCTCACAAGTTAACCCCACCTGGCTACCTCCTCTTCTTAAAGTAGGGAGACTAAGGGGATCCGAGGCAAGGGGACCCTATCCAGGCCTTTCAGGAAGTGAGCAAGGTGACTGAGGATGGGCCCTAGGTCAGTGATACCAGCTCCACCGTGCAAGCCTCATGTACCATTGTATAGAAAACCTGACTCTTCTACTAACCAAACATATCCCTGAGTTTTCTCAGCAAATTTAATATTAGGGCTGGAACAATTTTTCTCTTGTAGGGTGTCCTTTCTGGAGAGAAGAAAAAACATTCTTTACAAAGGCCTCCTAGCTCCCCAAAGACAGAAGGATATAGATGTTCCCTCTGGCTAAGAGAGAGAGTGAGAAGAAATCATTTTTTAGCACCTGTCCAAATTCTGGTATACCGTATTAGATGATTTAACTTTGCATTTCAACCTACGTTT
Organism: Phocoena phocoena; assembly: GCF_963924675.1. NCBI lineage: Eukaryota > Metazoa > Chordata > Mammalia > Artiodactyla > Phocoenidae > Phocoena > Phocoena phocoena. Next base: position 24,745,096 of record NC_089238.1, on the reverse strand, counting down.
GATTTTTGCTTGAAGATTTATAGTAAAGCTATAAAAAGATTAGTCATGGTGTTTCCTTTACCCAAATAAGGATGGCAAATAGTTACCACACACAGCCCTACCTTTCCCTCCCATGTCAGTGGTAGATACTGCTAAGCAGTCATGATGCTTTGTCCCACTGACCCCAGACATGGCCTTCAAAGCCTAAATGTAGCTCTCGACGCTATCTGAGCTGGCACGTGAGATGAAAACCATTCGCTATTACTGCCAACGAAGGAGGGTGAGCTGGGAAGAACAGAACACAACAGAAGAGACAGACATAACATCAGGTGACTGGGAGAAAAAAATACAGAGAGGGAGAGCTGAGAGCTTTGCCAAGTGGATGGTTCTAAGAGACAAGTGATAGAAAACAGGCATGGAGAATTGAAGAGAGCTGTTGATAAGCTGTAACTCTGGTAATCAAAAAGAAAGTGTTGCTGTGACACGTAACACATGGTCTGTAACTCTTTAAGGGTTAAAAATAAGCTGGGAAAAAGTCAGAGCTGCAAAGGGAGCCAGAGACAGTCAGCAGTATTTGTAGGATAAACACAGCAATTGCTTAACCCTGAACTTTATGAGTGCCGAATAGCTGTAGAACTAGATACAGATACAGATCTACCTACACGCAACCCCTTTCTAATAATATTGATAATAGCTGACATCTGAGTGGTTACCATGTGTCAGGCATTGTGCCAACTGTCTTTCATGCAGTTTGACATAGGGATGATTATGATCCCATTTTTTACATATGGAAACTGAGGCTTGGGCAGGCTAAATAACATAAGATCAAACGGCTGGAATTTAGTGGAATCAGGATTGACTCTAAGCCATATTACGCCAGCAGCTTCCTAAATAAACAATTAAAAATCATATTTGATTGCAATAAAACGACTCACATGAATTTTTTGGTTTCCCCGTACATATAAAAGTTATGTCTACTCCATACTGTAGTCTACGAAGAGTGCAATAGAATTAAGTCCAAAAAGCAATGTACATACCTTAATTTAAAAAATACTTTATTGTTAAAAATGCTAACCATCATCCGAGGCTTTAGTGAGATGTAATCTTTTTGCCGATAGAGGGTCTTGCCTCAGTGTTGATGGCTGCTGACTTATCAGGGTGGTAGGTGATGGAAGTTGGGATGGCTGTGGCCGTTTCTTAAAATAAGACAACAACGAATTTTGCCACATCAATGGACTCTTCCTTTTAAGGAGGATTTCTCTGCAGCATGCAACGCTGTTTGATAGCATTTTGCCCACATTAGAGGTTCTTTCGAAATTGCAGTCAATCCTGTCAAACCCTTCCACTGCTTTATCAACTAAGTTTATGTAATATTCTAAAATAATTGCCTTTTTTTAGCGACAAAGTATGTTTGAATACCACAAATCTTCAATTTGTAAAAAATGCAGTACCCGTGAAGCACAAGAAAACAAGGTATGCCTGTATACATTTATCTAAACCCATAGAATATATAGCGCTAAGAGTGAACCCTAAGATAAACTATGGCTTTTGAGTGACTATGAGGTATCAGTGCAGGTTCATCAGTTGTGACAAAGGCGCCGCTCTGGCGGGACATGTTGACAGAGGGGAGGCTGTGTGTGGGGGGGAGCAGGGGGCATATGGGAAACCTCTGTATCTTCCTCTCAATTTTTCTGTGAGCTTAAAACTATCCTTAAAAAAAGTCTTTAAAAAGAAACCAAAAAAAAAAAAATCTATATTTGAACACTGCAATATAGAGTTTTCCTAGGAGAGAAGCTGGCCCAGGTCTTCCCGTGTCTGCAGAATTTCTGTCTTATACATGTATGGCTTGCTCATTCATTCATTCACTCATCCACAATATTTACTGAGTGCCACTGTGTGCCAGGCACTGTGCAGGCACTGAAGATGCCAGATGAACAAGACAGTTGCAGGCCCTGAACTCACAGAGCTTTACTGCCCTTTCCCTGAAAGTAAAGAATTTCGCAGCAGCTAGGATAACTTATACCAAGCCCTTCACACTGTAACTGGGGAAGTGGGATTGGGATTGAGGGATGAGAAGGGGACCAGAGGGAGCCCAGACTCATCTCATGCAGTTCTGAGCTTAACAGAATCAGCTCAGCCCATCTCACGCCCAGCACTTGCCTTGGCCCGGTCAGTGGGAGCTGTGGCTTCTTCTGGGTTGAACTAGGAATCAAATCACCTCTTTGGTCAGAAGGGTTCCTTTGCTCCGGATGATTCTGGTGTATAGTTGAGATTGAGAACCACTGAGGAGGAAGTTTCAACAAATACATCCATCTGAAAACAGAAGACGACACGGCCCCTCCCCTCTGGATGTCCTCCCCCACCTCTAACATGAGTGGCTGGGGCACACGGGTGTCCAAGGTTCTTTGACCTGTGATGTTCCCTGGTAGGGACCACCTTAGAACTGGTGCTATGGTGATTCAGGGTCTCACCACTCCTTGGAAGGCCTTGCAGAGAGGCACATGGGGGCTGCACAGGACTGACCCCTGGGCAGCAGGCAAAGGGCACAGGATGAGCAGGGGGTCCCAGAAAACCAGCCTGAGGACCCAGGGTCAAGAGTTGTTAGGGTTGATTTCAGAGACTATTTTGAGGACCTGGTTCAAAAGCTTCAGACAGTTTTGAAGTTCATTATAAGGTCATACTGGCTCAGTGGATATTAGGGTCTTCTGATGATGTTTGAAAAATAAACTTACCTTGGCTCAGTTCACAAATCTATAAAGAGAAAAAATCTGACTTGGTTTTGATACAGTTCGGGCTTTTGAAGGTGAATGGATGGTTTTAGTTCATGGTTTCACAGGTTCAAACCCTGGAGTACAGCCTTAATGGTCAACATCAGTCCAATTGTCCCAACCAGGGTGGGAGGAGGGGCTGTAGCAGCCATTAACCCAGACTCCCAGAGCAAGAAGTATTGTTGCGGAAGGTGAGGAAGATTCTGTAAAGGAAAACTCACTTCTCCTGTGTCTCTCCTTTACTACTCACACAGAACACTTCACTTCTTATACTTCTGGTCAGCCAAATGTGTATGGAATTTTCTCCTACCAAGCCATTCTCTGAGACATCAGCTAAGTATCCTACACTTCAATTCAATTCTGACACTAACCAGAGTTAGTGCAGACCCCACAGCTTAAGGGCTCAGTCCCAAAGACCATGCCCACTTCAGATGCCAATCCCAAGTAGTGGGTCCTCAGGTTACCCACATCCTCTGTCTGGCTTGGCTACAAATCAGAGATTCCCATGACCCACCCCCCTGGATTTGATGATTTGCTAGAATAGCTCACAGAACTCAGGGAAACACTTATTATGTTTACCAGTTTATTAGATAATAAAGGATATGATCAAGGATACAGAGGAAAAGCCAGATGAAGAGAGACATAGGGTGACGTCTGGAAGTGTCCTGAACGGAAGAGTGTCTATCTCTATGGAGCTGGGATGCACCACCCTCCAGGTGTGTAGATGAGTTCACCAACCCAGAAGCTCCCCGAGCCCCATACTACTGGGATTTTTATGCAGAATTCATCACGTAGACATGATTGATCATTAACTCAGTCTCCAGCCCCTTTCCCCTCTCTGGAGAATGTGGGGTGGGGCTGAAAATTCCAAGCTCCTAATCATGGCTTGGTCTTTCTGGTGACCAGTCCAAATCCAGGAGCCATCCATGAGTCACATTAGGACAAAACACTACTATCACCCAGGAAATTCCAAGGGATTTATGAGCTCTGTGTCAGGAACCAGGGTCAAACACTAAGAATAAAAGATGCCTCTAGCAGCCCTATTTACAAGGGTTTTAGGAGCTCTCTGTCAGGAACTGGGGGCAGAGAGCAGTACATATATATATATATATATATTTCTTATTATGTCACAGGTTCCCAAAGAAGCAACTCCCGCCCCAGAGAACTCCAGAGAATATCACCCTATGACAGTTACCACAAATCCCTCTGGATCTCAGGAACCCTGGAAGGTAAATGAAGTGTGATTATAAATAAATGCTAGTGGAAAGTCCAAGGAGACAGTTACAAAGCGAGGCAGCGTAGAAACACAAAAGTGAAAAGCAGGGGAAGGGGAGGCCTGAGGCTGACTCGGACAGGTGTGAAGAGTTGGAGTTGACCTTCTGCTCCGTCGACAAGTGACCTTGCAGGCAGGTGACTCACCAAGACTCCTGGAGGGGAGAGAATGGTCCCCCGGGAGTGGAAGAATGAACCAGCACTTCTTCCTGGACAGAACAGATGGAGTTAAATTAAGACTCTTCCCTCTCTCACCAGGTTTTATTAAGTCTGGCTGCTAATTCACTCCTTTTGTAAGGATTCCTGGCTGACCTAAGGGAGAAAGAAGTGTCTTTCTAGGGAGGAAACCCCTAGAAATTTCATGCCCTGCTCGGGCCCCCTCCGTGTGGCCATGGGAGCGCACTGGGCCCTGGACACTGACTTAGGCCACAGAAAGATGCTGCCAATCACCCCATCCCCAGCTCCTCTCCATCTCAACGGGCTGGGTCTGACCTTCAGGACACTTGTCATGGTCTTGCTTATTTATCTTCTTCATTTATTTGCATTCTTGTTCGTGGTCTGTTGCCCAGATTTAAACTTAAGAAGACAAAGATCTTTTCTGACTTATTTTCAGTTGAACCCCCAAGATGTAGAACAAGGCTTGATCCATAAAAGGCCCTCAAAATTTGTTCAAGGAAATGAATGAATGAGTGAGAGAATGGATGAGTAAAGAATCCAGAACTCCATCCAGAGATGTCACAGAGTGGATGAGAAAGGAGCCGCAATCAATGACTCAAGTAAGAGAGGTGGGATGTGGTAAAAGTTTGAGGGTCCGAGCTGTTGTGTTCTAGTCTCTCTCCTGGGGCATCCAGTCACAAGGGGGTGGGAGGGAGAGAGAGGGGGCTGGTTTAGGGGACTTGCAGTGGTGTGTAGAAAGGATTGTCAGGGGCATAGGCAGGAGGGGAGAAGGTGAGGGAAGAGGCACGGAGGAAGGGAATCAGTGAACCTGGAAAGGAAAGCAAGACCTCCCAAATGAGGATGGGACAGGGAGACCTGTGGGAGGGCTCCATCTCTCTGCCAACAGACTCACCATCCCAAGTCCCACCTCTAGCCCTGGGGCAATAAGTCACCCTACTGAGCCTCAGTTTCCTCATCTGTCAGATGGGGTAACAACAGCCCTCTCTGTTAGGGCTGTGCTGAGGATTTAGAGAGGTGATGTGGGTAAGAACTTGGCACCGGGCCTGACAGGTAGCTTTTTTCTCATGTCAGAAGCCACAATACTAAGCCAGCTTCTCGAAGGGCCTTCCTGAACCCCTGGCATAAATGTGCCATCTCCATCCTGCACAAGCATCCTGCCTTGAGAAACTCACCTAAGGAAGGAGCTGGGACAAGAAATCACTCAGTGCTAACAGCCTAGCACTTGGGTGGGCTTGAGGAGGCAGAGCCCATTCTGGTCCACTCGAATAGGTCACAGGGTTGTCCTTGCACAAAGATGACCGTCGGATGCCAGTGGCTTCTGTCTTCTTTACTGGTTTGCGACACTAATGAGCATTTCTGGATGGTACTGACCATAAGCCCAGGTAAGTCGCCCTGGCTGCGGGCAAGCTCTAACCCCTCACAGGACAAGTTTCTGCCCTTGGAGCCCTCCTTCAGAGGAGCAGGCTATGAGAAATCCTTTGCCCCTGCCTTTCTGAGTCATGGACACTCCCTCCCTCCCAGGGCCAGAAGGATCCTATGCCATAGGTCAGAGGATGAAGTTGTGAGAGAGACACAGAAGCTTTTTCTTCTGTTGAACAGAGTGTCCCAGGGAGAGTTGACCGCCCACACTCTCTAACTGTCTTAGGGTAGACGGACAGCCTGGGCAAGCCCACAACAGCTCAAATGAGGACTTGGCTGCCTCCCCAGCAGGTGGTCTGGGAGCTTGCTCTGCCTGAAGGTGGGTGGAGGTCTGCGGACCAGGCTTTTGTTACCCAGAGTGTGGGCGGTAGCAAGGTCTTGAGTTTTCAAGAATAAGTTAAGTATCCATAAATTTTCACCAAACAAAAATTCCATTGCCAGGCAGGATCTTTCGAGAGCTGTTTCGCAGTCAGAGATGCTTAAGACATTCTATGATCCTCTCTTGAGAGTTTCCAGGATTCTTGGGGTTCTTCATTCCCCATCCTCTGGTTGGGCTGCCCCAGCCTTGGGTGGAGGGAAGACGCTGTTCACTGGCTCTGAGTGGAGGTGTGCATCGTGGAACAGTCATGAGCAGGGAAAACAGAGGCGAGAAACAGTCGCATCCAAACTAGCTCAGGTAACAAGGACCTTGAAAGGAAGTGAGTGGCCAAGGACAGGAACCCAAGAACAGCTGGACCATATAGGGTCTGGGACTGGACAGCCAGTGTCTCAGACTGTGTCTCTCTCTTATAATGATGCTCACCCCTCCTCTCTACGTCTCCCTAAACATCTGCTTCATCCCCTTGATGTTTGCTGCAAACTTCCATTTTCTGCTAGCATGTGACCTCTCTGCTCTTCCCAAACATCAGCTGCAAGGTGGTTTGGCTTACCTTAGTTGAAGTCCCAGGTCACCATACTCCAGATGATGCAGACTTGGGACCAGGAGGCCTGGATTCAGATTCTGCTCTACCTGTGTAACCTTGGACACATTACGCCTCAGCTTCCTCCTCTGTACAAGTAGAATAACCAGTGTTTCTGTCTCGTAAAGCTTGTGTGAGTATAAAATGAGTTGATTGATGAAAAACACTTAGCACGGTGACAAATAAGTGCTTAAAAACAGTAGCTGCTTCTGTCAACTCCACGAGGGACTAAAAACTCAAATGCTCACCCAGCCAAGGAGATTCCTGAAGTCATTTTCATAGTGAAATGGGCCCCAGATTACCAAAAAAAGGGAGGCATAGGGCTGGGGAACAAAAATAACATTTATCCATTCCATAAAGATTATTATTTCTAAAGAACTGCTAGACAGCTCTGTCTGTTAAAAAATATATATACATATACATATATATGTATATATATGTGTGTATATATATATGTGTGTGTGTGTATATATATATATATATATATATATATATTTGGATATTCAGCCAAACCCTGCTTGGTTTTTCTGCCCATTCTCTCCATTGCTCTTAACTCTGTCCTTGAAGAGTCAAGGAGAAAAATTCTGCTGTCAGCATGGGTGTGAGAGTCAAACAACCCTGGGTTTCAACCAGATTTGCCCTTTTGCAAGTGACTTGGTACAAACTACTCAATCTTTCTGATTCTCAGTCCCCTCATCAATAAAATGGGGATAATAACTCTATCCACCTGTTATCATTGTAAAGAAAGAGAAAAAAAATGCAAATAACAGCTCTTTAAGAACTTAAAGCTGGACCCCAATACCAGGTATTTTTGTTTCCAGGTGAAAGAGCCCCATTCACTCATTCATTCTTTGGGTGGCATGTGTCCAGATCCCTCCCAGTTTTAGTGGATTTGTGCTGCTCTTTGCCTGCCTACATGAAATGTGTTCCCCCTTCTCTGGACAATGGCATCCTGTTTTGTTTTGGGGAACCACCTTTGGCATTGTATAGTCTGATGGGACTGTCGATCAAAATGCCCTGGCTCAGCCAATCAGATATTCTCCCTTCAAGCTTCCATCTTGAGCTGAATGATACAGAGACTGACAATAGCTGGAACTCATTTGCCTTGACTAGGGGGTAAAAGTGGTCCAGCTTTCCTGCCACCTTAGTTCCTCCCTTCTTCAGCCTGGATCTTCAGCCTTCCAATGATAATGTGAGCTGCAAACAAATTCCTTTTCTGTTTGTTAGAGTACATTCCTATCGCTTGTACCCAAGGAGCACTAACAGACCACAGTTCAGATGGAACTTTGGGGTTCTTGGTGGAGTTGTGAGTATTCCTGTGGGTGAGCTTAGGATGAATTCTCTGGGTCTGGTGATATGGAAAGCATGAGAAGTGAACGTTGGAATGAGAGCATCTGGAAGAAAGACCTCATTAAAATGGGAGGACCTCAAGCCTGTGTGTGGTCTGAGGAAGCACTCGGAGGTGATGGGGTTTTAGGGGAGATCTGTCCAGGTGAATTACTTGGGAGACCTTACCAGAGCACTGCCTGCCCTTTCTGCCTGCTGCCAACATACCACCATACCTAGAATTGAGGGGACACGGGAAGGTTTCTCTAACTGGCACAACTCCCGGGCTTTGAGGGGGAAAGAGAGAAGTGCTAAAATTTGTTTCCTCCAAATGTTCTGGACCGCAGCCAGGAGCACCCATAAAAGAAAGTTGGCACCCACCTCAGAAGTGAGGCGATATATTTCTCTAAATTGCAGTCATAATTCCTAACTGAATGTCTCTCTCAAAAATTCATGACACGAAAGACTGAATTATTTAGTAAATAAAATCATAAGTGAGGATCATAACGGAGCTAATAGCTGCACTGAACAGCCTTCTATCGTGTGGGAGCTCTCAGACAGCTCCCCGATGGTCCAGGGTAGCTTTATCCCTGCAAACTTCCAGAACCATTCCTTCACCCAGCGAAAGAATGGTGCACCCTGCTTTTCAAACCTTGCCGTTGGTGGATTGGGTTTTTCTATCAATGAAGACGACCCAATAGCACAACTTTCTTTTCTCCAAGATGATCTGTACTTGGAGGCAGCCCCAGCTTGCCTGTCTCTCACTGAGCTGTCACTCACATTCTTTCGGCGTCAGCCGCTGCAGCCCTGATAGCCTTTGACAGCTACGAGTCTATTACCACTTAGACCACACCCCTCAATCAGATTTTGATTTCTAGCTAGTTTGATCAATTTTTTAGATAGTTCAGCAGTTTTCTTCCATAACCTTTATATTTAAGTCTGAGCTCCAGAACTGGTAGTTGAGATGGAGTCTTTTAAACGACTCATGTTCTGTCCGTTCTGACTGTCCATCAATTATTCAACAGATATGTAGTGAGCTCAGCTCTGTGTCCAGCATTGTGCTGGGGGAAGGGCATTCCGTGGTGGCCAAAATCTCCACCACCCTGCACTCCATGACCTCATGGCTCAGCAGAGGGGAGGAGTTCAGCAAACAGGCCCAGAGATAATGCTAGATTCGCAAACTGAGATATGTGTTATAAAGGAAACAAAATGACATGTTATGAAAAGGCATGATGGAAGAGATCTTGTTTGAGGGGGGGAGGTTAGAAAAGGTTTATTTGAGCGAAAGATACCTAAACTGAGGCCTAAGGATGAGTAGGATATGGACAGCAAAGGGAGGAAAGCACAGGTTGGAGAGCACTCCAGGGCGGGAGGTGCATGTACAAAGCCTCTGGGGGAGCCCAGAGCTTGTTCTGTTCAAGGCACTGAGAGCCAGCCAGTGTGGCTGGAGGGGAGGTGGCCATGCTGAGTCTGGAAGTAAGGGTGGGCAGCTTCCTCTGATGGGCACGGGATGTTGGGTCAGCTGGGGTTCCCCTGAGAGGACACCCATGCCCCCCAGTAGTGGCTGTTGGCAGAACTCTGAGGTACAGTGTGAACCATGCTGATCTGGAAATCAGAGGTTGTGTGGAAACTTCTAGTGCTTGTGGCGGGGGGTAAATAGGTGAAGTAGGTGGAGCTCTGAAGTAGGTCTTGTGCACAGGAAGCACTCGATAAATGGTGGCCTCAGCTCTCTCTCTTAGCATTGGGGTCATGCTAAGTCCCTTCATTTTCTTGGACTAAATTCCCTTCCTATAGAATTTGGGTAGGGGTAGGTTTGCATATATGGAGGATGCTGCCCATCTGGATTCCAGGGTCTTTTCCTTGATGGGACGGTGCAGGCGTTGGCCTCCCAGCCCCAGGTCCTGGGCTGTCTGTCCCATCTCTTATCCCAGGCACCACAGCCCGGATGTCTGGCTGATGTGCTGGAAGGTGGCTGGGGCTCAACTTGCTCCTGGTGTTTTCAGCCGTCAGTGTGTTATTAGTGAGAGGACACTGCTGGATCTGCCCTGGCGCCCCAGTTCCTGGTGTCCACAAAAGCATCCTTAAATTAAGAACAAGTAACATGTACTCGACTTCTCCCCAGCACATCCTGACCCAGCCCTTCATTCTCCACCACTGGAGTGTCCCCAGATTCCTAACCCCAAACAGGTAAGTCTAGTGTCTGAGAGCTGCTAGTGGGGTCAGAGCGACTTGGGTTGGAATCCCATATGTGATCTGGGAAAAGTTCCCTCTCTCAGCCCATTTCCTCATCTGGAAAATAAGGATTTCAATACCCAGAGTGTTTCTTCAAGCATTAAATGAGAAGGGGCACATAGACTGCATAGCACAATGCCCAACTCACGGTGTATTTTCAATACAGGCTAGTTGCTATCATCATTGAATTATTATTTTAAAAATTATTATTGTCATCAGTAACAGAGTAAATTCCTAATAAGAACAGTGAAGCTGAGAGCAAAGTAGGGGCTGAAGCCGGACACCCAGCTCCTCATAGGTCCCGAAGTTTAGATCATCATAGAAAGGCTTCCTGAGTCTCCAGGGGCCTCTGGAGGGAGTAGCAAGGCACCTTGATAGTATCTGGGAAATTTCACAGGGTCCTCCTATAGCTTTGGGGAGTTAGAACCCCACTGCATCCTCCTCAGCCTCAGGCATTACTGGCGGAGCTTGAGGGCACATTCCAGAAGCCCTGTCTCCTGTGTGAGTTGACCACACGGCAGTGAGGCTTCCGTTTGTAGTCTCCCGTCTCTCCATGTTCCCGGCCTCTCCAAACAAGACAGCCCTTCTACAATCAAGCTGGAGATTTCCGCTAAACATAAGAAAGAACTTTCAGACTGTCCACGGATTGGAAAGCCAGGGAAATCATACATTTCCGTAGGATAAATAATGTTAAGTAAGGTTTATACACCAGACTTTGTTCTGAGTACGTGATATGAATGAACTGGTTTAATTTTCCCAGGGCCCTATATGTCAGGTGTTCTGTCCTTGTCCCTATTTTTACAGATGAGGGGACTGAGCTTGGAGACACAGCCCCCAGTCACTCAGCCAGCACATGCAAGGCAGTTCTGCTTGACCCCAAACTCATACTCTGAACCACCACACCGGAGAAACCTGTCAGCCCCATGCTTCCGGCATGCCAGCCCCTTTTGGGCTCTGGGCTACCATGCTCAGACCCAAGCGTGCTCCGCTAGCAGGGCCAGGATTTCCACACGAGCAGCTTGTCTCCAGACCCCACACAAGGTGCCATGCTGCTTCTCAAAGAAGCTCTCATAACGATAAAAAAATCTTCCTCGTGTTTCCTTCTAATTCACAGAATGAGGGACTCTCAGCCAGGACTGACTTCTCCTGTGGGGCAGACTTAAGAGCATGGACTTTGGTTTTAAGTGTGTGTGTGTTTTATTGAAGTGTAGTTGATTTACGTTATGTTAGTTTCAGGTATGCAGCTCAATTTTATATATATATATTCTTTATATAATATATATATTTTTTTCAGATTCTTTTCCCTTATAGTTTATTACAGAATACTGAGCATAGTTCTCTGTACTATACAGTAGGTCCTTGTTGGTTATCTATTTTATATACAGTAGGGTGTATATGTTAATTCCTACCTCCTAATTGATCTCTTTGCCACCCCTTTCCCCTTTGGCAACCATGGACTTTGAATATACACAGATCTGAGTTCCAATTCTGCATCTCCAGTTGTCCATCTCTTGAGACAAATGACTCAGCCCACCTGGCAGTAAGAGGACCTATTTCATTCTACTTAACCAGTGCCTGACACATAGTAGGTGCTCAGAGCTCTGCCCATTGCCAACGAAGCCAAGAGTAACAGTACCTCTTCACCCAAGCCTGGGCCACAGGCAACTTTACAAAAGTGCTCTCCACTGGTTTCCTGGGCAACACAGCCACACGATTCCAATTCATCAGCCATTCATCACCTTTTGACTTGTGATCATTCAGCTCAGACCCAGGTCCTGAAGACATTCACTGTTTTCACTTTGATGGGTTGAAGTGCATATTTGAGCCACATCCCACTCCCTCTATGCAGGCCAGGAGTCTCTTCTGACAACTGAAGGAAACAGAAAGGAAAGATTAACCCAAGAGCCCACAGCCAGGGCCCCAGAGGAAGCAGCTGGACCTCCAAGCAAGGCACGTGGCCTCTCCTGCCCTTCTGTCTGCAGCAGGTGACTAATTGGATCAGTAACTGGAAGAAGGTTGGTCCCTGGCTCAGGTAAAAGCAAGGCCTGAGCAAACCCCTCAGATTATCCAAGTGACATGGGTGCCCTGCTAGCCCAAGCCTTGTGTCCTTTCGTTCTGGGCTCCATGCTGCCTGTGGATGGAGAACAGGGCGGGCCTGTCCCTCTAAACTTAACTTACACTTGGCGTTATCTTAGCTGCTGAAGAGTCTTCCAGAGTTTCAGGATTGTGAATTCCTAACACTCAAGGGAGAAGGAGAAGCCTCTCCTGATATGAAAAAAGATTGGAGATTCTCTTCTTAGGGTGGTTCACATGGAACAGTGTGAGGGGTAAACAGGAACAATGATAGTGACCGCTCAGAGTTCCTTGAACTCTGAGAATTCTCTCAAACGTGAGACAGGGAGAGTGTCTCTATTGAGGCTACTTTTTAAAACAGCATTATTTTTTTAATAAATTTATTTATTTTATTTTATTTTTGGCTGCGTTGGGTCTTTGTTGCTGCACACGGGCTTTTCTCTGGTTGCGGCAAGCCAGGGCTACTCTTCATTGCGGTGCGAGGGCTTCTCATTGCCGTGGCTTCTCTTGTTGTGGAGCACGGGCTCTAGGAGCGTGGGCTTCAGTAGTTGTGGCACACGGGATCAGTAGTTGTGGCACACAGGCTTAGTTGCTCTGTGGCATGTGGGATCTTCCCAGGGCAGGGATCAAAACCGTGTCCCCTGCATTGGCAGGCGGATTCTTAACCACTGGGCCACCAGGGAAGCCCTAAAACAGCATTATTGAGGTATAATTGATATACTAAGAACTGCACATTTAATGTGTACAATTTAATGAGTTTGGAAATATGCAAATATCCATGATACCATCACCACAATCTAGCTAATAGACATAGCCACTTATCTGCCGCTTTCATGCACAATAACTCCACCACACAAGAGGGCTTACAGTTGCTACTATTGTTATCTCAGTTCACAGGAAAGCAAACAGGCTGGAAGTGCCTAAGTGGCTGGTGCACGGACACAGTACTGAAATGTAAGGTTGGGGCTGGAATGCAGGTGTATCTGAGCCTAGGATGCCAATCTCCTTCCCAAAGTGAAGTCAAAGTAAGCCTGCGAACATCAGCTATGTCCATTTTGCAGATGGATAAAGAGAGGCCCAGAGAGATGCAAATTAATAGCTAATAAGGAACATGGTCAGGTCATGGCACTCAGGGATAATGATGTCTTCCCAGGCCTGGCAGCATGGCACTCTACAGGCCTCCCTTTTCTGCCCGAGCCTTGCACCAGCTGCTCCCTCTGCTGGGACCTCACTCGCTCACACACGTGCACACAAATTTCACCTGGCCCTCGCTGCACCCTAATGGCCTACTATAGGCTGAATGTTTGTGACTTCCTAAAATTCATATGTTGAAACTCTCAGGTCCAATGTGATGGATTTTGGAGATGAGGCCTTTGGGAGGGAATTGGGTCATGAAGGTGGAGCCATTGTGATGAGATTAGTGCCCTTACAAGAAGACACGTGAGATCTCTCTCCCTCTCCTCTCTCTCTCTCTCTCTCTCTCTCTCTGTCATGTGAGGACACAAGAAGAAGACAGCCATCTGCAAACCAGGAAGAGGGTCTTCTCCAAGAACCTGGCCATGTTGGGGCCCTGATCTCAGACTTCCAGCCTCCTGACTGTGAGAGAGATATTTGTGGTTTAAGCCATCCAGTCTGTGTGTTTTATTATAGCAGCCTGCACTAAAGACGTGACCAAGTGTCATCCGAAGCCCCACTTCCTGACCCCCTGGTGGGTCCCTGAGCTCACCTAAGTCACATACCTGAATGACTTAAGCCATGTGCTGCAATTCTTGGAGCACAGTCAGCCTCCCATCCACCATGAGCTCCTAGAGGGAAGGGCCTATGCCAGGCATGTCTTCGGAGTCCCGTAGGTGGCTGGTCTACGATTGTAGATGACGGACCCACAGCCGGTGTTCCCACCCACCCCTGCAGGTCTGCCTCCTCACTCCCTACCTGACCCTTGGCTGAAGTGAATCAGCCGATCCAGCTGAATTACAGGGTGATCATTTCTACGGCTCAGCACAACCTTAGGGGAGCTTGGCAGTCCATACACTGACGGTGGGGATGAGCAGTGGCCCACACTTTCTGAAGGAGAATTCGGTGATTTGGCCACACATGTCAAAAGCCTTGGAAACGTGCCTGCCTTTAACTATGATTCCTCTTCTAGAAATGCATCTGCAGCGATAATCCATGCTGTCCCCCAGGATTCGTGTTTGAGGACATTCAAGGCAGCATAGTTTACAATAGAAAATAATTAGACTCATCATAATTGTCCAAGGAGAGGGGGGTTAGGTCGAGCAATTTTGGTTCATCCAAATAAGCAATATTCTACATGCAGCATTGCACGCTGTGTGACAGAGGGATACCTACGGACATAGGGAAATTCTCACAAAATGGCGTAAACTGTGCTTAAGAGTATATAATAGTGCATTATAGGGATGGTTATTTAAAAAGCAAATATATATGTGCATATTAAAGATTAAATTAAAACATACCACAGTTTTATATGCATATACTAAAATATTCCCTAGCTGGTGCTTTACAGAAAAAGTTTGTAAACCTAGACCTTTGCTTTAATTCTTTCCTCGGTTTATTACGTTTAAGCTCAGAATAAATAACTTCTAATGATGCCTTATAGTGGCGTCATGAAACACGAGACTATTTTGTCTTTTTGACTTTACCCTTTCAAAGAAGAAATATGACACAGATGGAAAATATGAGTTTTTGAAGCTACCAGGATGTGGGAGTGTGTTCAAGAGATATTGCAAAGATGCCCAACTTTTAAATTCTGACCAGACGGCTAACACATGTCCCCTGTGTTCCATTAGGTCTATAACTACCACTTGTACAAAGAAATGATCCCATCCATTGACTCTTTTTTTTCCTTTCTTTCTTTTTCTTTTCATTTTTTTGTTGGGGTATACTTGCTTTATAATGCTGTGTAGGTTTCTGCTGTGCAGCGGGGTGAGTCAGCTGTCTGTGTGCATGTGTCCCTTCCCTCTTGGATCTCCCTCCCCCGCCCCTCCTTCCCGCCCATCTGGGTCACCAGGGAGCACCTAGATGAGCTCCCTGTGCTATACAGCATTGATTCTGATACCTGATTTTTTCTGATACCACAAACACACAGTGAAACCTGTTTGCCACAGCAGAGCTTGGTGCCAATTAATATTTACTTTGGAAACTTAAGTCTTGTTAAAAAGATGACAGCAGTGGCTGGGCCCGTGAGCCATGGCTGCTGAGCCTGTGCATCCGGAGCCTGTGCATCCGGAGCCTGTGCTCTGCAACGGGAGAGGCCACAACAGTGAGAGGCCCACGTACCGAAAAAAAAAAAAAGATGACAGCAGGCTCCAAATGGAGTCACTTGGTCTAAACCCCACATCAAGAAACCAAGACTTTATACCTAACCTAACTGCAGTCTCACCCTCCCTCCCCTGCCAGGAATATACTTTAACCCATCAACCTGGAATTGTCTAGTCAGCACTGGTGAGGATAGTCTGTTCCCCTTTGAAGGGTGACATTCCCTGAAAGAATGCATTCTTTGATAATAATTTCCCTTTTTCACCCCTTTTCCTTTTCTACAGCTCGGCCTCTTCATGACCATCATAATTCTATCATTGTTTACTTTGTAGCAGACTTTATTGTTATATATCTGTCCACTGTTGACAAAAAACACAAAACAACACACACAAAAAACCAAACCCTCAAAACTGTAAACTCCAGGAGGATAGGAAAAATGCCTTATTCATGTTTAACACAGATGCCTGACAAAAAGTTGTGGCTCATAAAGTATCTGTTGAATGACTAATATCCCTGAACATGGCTCATGTTTTCACTAGAAAGCAATCTTATTTTTTTTTAAATCTTACTTCTTAACGTAACTTAATAAGAAAGCGAATTTGGCTTGCATACGGAGGAGATATTGAAAAGCACTCATTTTTTTAAATGTCTTTATTGGAGTATAATTGCTTTACAACGTTGGGTTAGTTTCTGCTGTATAACAAAGTGAATCAGCTATACATAAACATATATCCCCATATCCCCTCCCTCTTGCGTCTCCCTCCCACCCTCCCTATCCCACCCCTCTAGGTGGTCACAAAGCACTGAGCTGATCTCCCTGTGCTATGCGGCTGCTTCCCACCAGCTATCTATTTTACATTTAGTAGTGTATATATGTCCATGCCACTCTCTCTCTTCGTCCCAGCTTACCCTTCCCCCTCCCCGTGTCCTCAAGTCCATTCTCTATGTCTGCATCTTTATTCCTGTCCTGCCCCTAAGTTCTTCAGAACCATTTCTGAAAAACACTCATTTTTACAAAGCATGCAAATAAACCACAGTGAAGACAAAAAAACCCCAACTTACCACATTTTCAGCAATGCCTGTCTCTGGGCTGTGGCACTATGGGTGATTATTTTTTCTTTTTCTTTCCACTTTTCTGTATGTTCCAAATTTTCTGCGAGGAAGTTTTTCAGGATGAATGGCCAATGACCTTTGTTCTGCTTTGTAACTTAATGAAAGTTTATTTCTCGAGAAATTTTTGGATAATCAGTCTTTATAAAAATATGTGATTGATCCATTTAGCCTAATACAAAAAAAAAATACAGACAGAAACAAAAGCAGCCATGATCCTTCTGTCCAGGTAAGCCCTGTTGATTATAATAAACTTTTACGCTCAGAAATAAAAAAGGTTACTTAAAAAAAAAATCAGTTAACATTGAGGTTGACTGAAAACTTGAATTTGTGCCAAATAACCCCAGGTGGACTTCCCAGAAATTGGGGCCCTGGGGAAAGCATTCTTAGGGAAACACACCCCTAGTTTCAATTCCCAAGGGGAAGAGTGCGCCTGGGCCCTGTATTTGCTCACAGTTTCCTGCCTGGCTTCTGCATATCTTGAGCGTTCCTCAGTTCTGCTGTACCTAAATGTCTCCTTCCCTGGGTGGTAGTCGTTAGAGTGGGCCAGGCCCACATTTCCTCTCCTTTCCTAGGCCCTCCCAGAATGAAGCCCCTCACTCCCTCTTCAAGCAGCTCCCCCAACCCTACCCCAACGAATCCCTAAATCAGGGCAGCTGGGGGATTGCACAATAAAGGGGACAGAGGCGGCCTGGCGCTGGGGGCCTTCTGCACGTTGCCCCACCTTGGTCCACAGATCAGTTCCTCGTCATTAACTCCCACATCGTGTTCTCCAGCTGGGACACGGGCGCAGCTATTCTTTCTAGTTCATCACAGTTATGGACAGGGCTGCGTCCTGCGAGGTCCAGTGCATGGGACACATGTGCAAACACAAGTCACTGTGGTGAAGCTCCTGCTTGCACCTTGTGCCCCAGCGTGCCCAGCCCTGGGCAGGTCCAGCCATTCTCCCGCCTCCACGTGGTTGGCTGATCTGGGTGGGGCAGGCCTGGGTCGTGGCAGAGACAGCTGGTTGCCCGAGAGGTATCTATCCTCCCTTCTTCCTTAGTAACAAACTCCGATTTTATTCTGGACTCAATGTGTCCAGCCAGGAGGCTGCATTTCCTAGCCCTGTTTGCCGCACGGTATGGCCAGGGGGTTGTACATAGACAGGTCAGGTAGGAGGTAGAGGCCCACCCTCGAGCAGATGGCAGCTGACACATGCTCTTTGGCCATCCCTTCCCTCCTGCTTCCTGGCTGGTATGGGGCTGTGACCACAGGAACTCCAGAGGCCCTTCAGAACCAAGGGCTTGATGATGAATGCCACATGGCACAGCATGGTGGAGCAGGAATAATGGAGCCTGGGACCCTGATGATGGTGTAGCTGCCACACCAGCCCTAGACTGCCCACGTCCAGGCTTCCTGCACGGGAGGGAGAAGCTCCCACATTGCTTAAGAACTGTAATCCTGGCGCCTGTTACTGTCAGCAGTTCTCGGCAGTCACACAGGAGTCTCAGAAGGCTCCACGCAGACCCTAGCCTAGTCAATAACGAAGCAAGACACACCTTCACCTCTACGACTGTTCCTGACGTGCACCGCTCCCTCTTGTAGGAACCCCAAAGAGGGGGAGAGCAGGCAGGGAGATAAGGCACCTCCAGCTCTCCACCCATCTTTAAAAAGCATAGTTATGGGCGAGAGAACCTTGTTTACCAGGGGAAACAGAATGAGAAGACAGCCTCAGAGGAGAGTCAGATACACATACAAAGCCTCACATTCTTTTGTGATGCTGCTTGCTGTCTTAATAATATTTTCAAATGCTAATTTGGTGTAAGTCTTGCCGGCACACGCAATAAAAATATGCTTGTCCAGCTCAATTAAATCTAGACAGACAGGAGGTTGAGTATTTAAGAGGGGACTGTCAGATCCTGTGAAAGCAACACCACGGCAACCAGGAAGCACCAAGGCACCCCCTTCCTCATTCACAAAGCCCATCACAGCTGACAGAGCTGCAATTAGCAGCCAGTGGCCTTTGTGAAGCTCTGGAGCTCTGAGCACAGAGCTGGTTTCTGGGAGATCACAGGGCTCTGAAAACTTGCCACCGAAACTGCCTCTCTGAGACCATAATAAATAATAATTTCCAGGATCTTCATAAAATTTCTGTTCTCTTTTCCCAAGTATCCCTGTCCCTTTGCTCACTCTGTTCTCTGCCTAAAAATAATCTCTGCTTCTCAAAGTCTTCCTTTCAAGACCCACCTCGAATGCCGCCTCTGAAAACCTTTCTTGACTCCTCCAACCAGAAAGGTGGACTCATCTGAGCCCTGCTAAGAACACTGATATCAAGCATTTTACATCAATTATTTCATCTTACCTCACTTGAGTTTTACAGTAATCTAGTAAATAGATAAATATTATATCCCCATTTCCATCAGAGACATCAAGACAGGAGCTCAAGACCACACAGCTTACTAGCTTACTTTTACTTACTAGTAAAAGTCCTAGACTTGAACTAAGTCTTCAGAGCTCAATTCCTATATCTTTAAGTCCTAGCTCTTCAAAGTCTGTGTTCTCTGTTCCTGTTAGAGCATTTCACATAGCTGTACTTTTATTCATTCCTTCATTCAAAAATACTTCCTGAGGGCTTCCCTGGTGGCGCAGTGGTTGAGAGTCCGCCTGCTGATGCAGGGCACACGGGTTCGTGCCCCAGTCCGGGAAGATCCCACATGCCGCGGAGCAGCTGGTCCCATGAGCCGTGGCCGCTGAGCCTGCACGTCCGGAGCCTGCGCTCCGCAACGGGAGAGGCCACAACAGTGAGAGGCCCGTGTACCGCAAAAAAAAAAAAAAAAAAAAAAAATTTCCTGAGGTCATCCTAGGCACCATCCTGAGGACTGGAACTTCACCTACAAGAGAACTGAGTAGATATAGCAAGCTGGAGCCCCCTCCTGCACTCTGCACACCAGACCTGTGGGCAGCGGCTGTGTCTGATTTGTTTCCACGTGCCCTGCACCCAGCAGAGATTCCAGCACATCATAGGGCTTCAGCAAATGTGGAATGGAATTGAATGAGCTGTAAGGCTGAGCATCCGAGGAGCAGAGATAAAGGAGAGACTGAGTCCTTGAGCTTAAAACAGGCCAGTGGTTGAGTTGTCCGATCCAAGGACTCCTGCTGGTGTAACCTGTGGTTGGAAGTAACTCCAAGTGTTGCTAAAGTGGAGCTGAACACCTGCCGGTGCAGGAGACGGCTAGGGGAGCTCCTCCAGATGTGGAAGGGAGGCTCAGTCTCTCAGGGTGTGGAGTAACTGCTCAGCCCAGCCTGTGGGGAGCATCAATTCCATCTCAGAACCCCAGGAAGAAAGGTACCCGGGGTGATGATTGAGGGCTTGGAGAGAGTGCAGATGGGCTGTGTTAACCCCTGAAAGGCCACCCCTGGAAGCTGCCTTTGGAGCTGTGGGAGGCGCTAAATCAAAAGAGAAAGGAGGGATCCAGTCTGGGGGAGACCTCAGAGCATCCGCAGTGGTCCCTGCAAAGGCAAGGGAGGTCTGGGTCCTGTACGGGCTGGGTGGTGAGCATCCTTCCATCAGCTCCCTTTCCATCCCAGAGGATGTGGGGAGGGGTAGGGAAGAACTGGTCTTCCTTAGCAGCCCTTCTTTACTAGGGAGCGGGGCACAACATGGACCCTCCTCCACAATCCCAGGATTCAGCTCCCAGCAGACTGCAGCATCCAGCCAAGGATCTCCCACCCACCCACCAGCTCATCACAGACTCTCCGTGGTGGAGGGATTGTCCTCATTGTTACATGTTTTCTATAAGGACTCAAGGGGAGGTGATGGGAAGCAGAGCACTGCTGCTTTGTTTTTCTTTTTTTTTTTAATTTATTTATTTGGCTGGCCAGGTCTTTGTTGCGGCATGCGAGATCTTAGCTGCAGCATGCGGGATCTAGTTCCCTGACCGGGGATTGAACCCAGGCCCACTGCATTGGGAGCATGGAATCTTAGCCACTGGACCACTGGGGAAGTCCCCTGCTGCTTTTTAATTCGGCATCAATTGGTGCTCAGGTCTGTGCTGGACCTTCAGGAGGCCAGCACAAACAGAACATGGACCCCGACTTCAAGGATCTTAAAACCCGGAGGCCCAGAGAGTGTTGGGGCCAGTGTTGAGGCTGGAAAGACCCAAGGTTGCCTTTGCAAGTGTGCCCTACACAGAACACCGGCTGCTTCCTCATCTTCCCCTCTTTGCTCTGCTTAGCCCAACACTGGCCATCCTTTAGACCCAGCTCAGGTCACTCCTCCTCCATGAAGCCTTCTCTGACTGCTTCAGCCCATGGAGTGCTGGACTTGGAAGTAATTTCAGACCAACAATTTTGTCTTATCTGGGGGAAGCTGTGGTCCCCAAAAGGAACATGGCTTGTTCATGGTCACATGGCAGGCCCCTTGTCAGCCGAGAACAAAAGTCCAAATCCATGAGCTCCAGAGTTCCACGTGCTGTAACACACCATAGTGAGCTCTGGATGCCCTGCCCAGATCCCATTGACCCCTGGCTGCTGGCAATCACCCTCAGCTGCAGAGAGCTGCCTCACCCAGGTTTTGGCCCTTTCCCATGGCCAAAGGCTGGCTGATGCAGAGATACAAAGGCCACCCCCTGTCCCTATGTGCAACAGCTCTGATGAGCCACACAGCTCCAGAGCTCCCTGTAGGACCGGCTTCACTCCCTGACCACTCCTGCCGCCCTTGCCAGCTCACAGGTGTATTTCCTAAGAGCACTTCCCACCACACCTTCCACACACAGTCCCCAACTCAGTCTGCTTTCAGGAGCCCAAGCTAACACACACAGTTATTGTTACTAGTAAATATGTAATATGGCAATATGGATAGCAGGTACTGAGCAATACTTTCAAAAGACCTAACATTTGTTGAGTGTATACTATTTGCCGGGACTTGTGCTTTTTCCTCACATCAACCTGAAAAAAAGATTTTCTTATTAGGCTTGTTTTCTTGATGGGGAGGTGGAACCTCTTGGTGTAGTTTCCGTGGCTCACAGGTGAGTGGGGATGGGGGTTGGGATTCTGGTTTAGGGCTTTCTGGTCTGGAGCCAAGCTGTCAATCACCTCACTGTCACTTGGTGGTTATTGGATGTACATGGCATCTTTCCTAGTTGACTGTAAGTTCTTTGAAGATACATACCAGGCCTGTGTCACCAGGCAGACAGTAGGTGCTCAGTAAGTACGGTTGGTAAGTGTCCATTGACAGAGGAATGGATAAAAAAGATGTGGTATATGTATATATGTATATACATACATATAATAGAATATTATTTAGCCTTGAGAAACCTTGCCATTTGCGAAAACATGGAGGAATTATGAGGGCATTTTGCTAAGTGAAATAAATCAGACAGAGAAAGACAAATACTACATAATCACATTTATATGTGGACTCTAAAAAACAAACAAAAAAATTTTAAAAGAGCATAAAACAAACCAATAGAAAAATAGATCATATTCAGAGGGAGGGGATAGGGGGAGCGGGAGTTGGATGAAGGAGGTCAAAAGATCCAAACTTCATCCAAAGGTCAAAAGATAAGTAAGTACTGGGGATGTAATGTCCAACGTGATGACTAGAGTTTCCACTGCTGAAGGATATATAGGAAAGTTGTTAAGAGAATAAGTCCTAAAAGTTCTCATCACAAGGAAAAAATTTTTTTCTTTTTTTGCTTTTTCTCCTTACTGTATCTATATGATATGATGATGACGGATGCTAACTAAGCTTATTATGGTAATTATTTCACAATATATGTAAGTCAAACCTGTATCTTAAACTTATACAGTGATGTATGTCAATCACACCTCAAGAAAACCGGAAAAAAAATTTTTAAATGTATATAAAAAATTTTAAAATGCTGGCTGGTTGGTTGGTACAGAGGAAGGTTTTCTGAACATGCCGAAATCAGGTCAGTAGCACAACCTGCAGGGCCAGTCCTCAGAACTTGGATATTCCAGCTGAAGCTTCCCACTCCCACACCCAGATCTCTGCTATTTACCTGAAGACATTTAAAGGTCAGGGTGGTAATGTTCAGCTGTGAACTTTTCGCTTCTACCAGGATCACAAGTATTAAAGAGGCGCGCGCGCATGCGCACGCGTGTGTGTGTGTGTGTGTGTGTGTGTGTGTGTGTGTGTGTGTGTGTAGGGGTGGCCCAGCTCCCACGGAGGTAGCTGCTATCACAGTCTTTCTCGAGTTTACCCCAGAGTGTCTGTCTTCTCTCAGCAGGTTTGACAGGACTGCAGTTGATGTGGGAATCTTCTAGCAGGGGTGCTGGCTACTGCCACAGTCTGCGGGAGCTCTGAAATCTAGCAGCTCCATTGCTGGCTCTCTGAACTCCTATAGCCCTCAGCTGATGATAAGCCATCCCATCTAACAGTGAATTTTGATCATGCCTTAAACCACTTACTAATTATTTCAGGCAAGTCTTAACTCCTTAACTAGACCAAGCTCCCTCCAGGAGGTGGACAGAGACCTCAGCATCCACTCCTGATGCCCACAGCCTCCAGCTCAGTGCCAGACACAAGAGAGATGCTCAGAAAGACAGCTGATGACCGAGGAGCGAGTGGGATTCCTACATCCTCAGGGCAGCTCATGAGACACAGTCCTGGTCGTGGCCCCATAGTCCTGCCTCTGGGCAGTGGCATGGGGTGGGGAAGGAAGGAGGGGGCTTAGGAAAGAGGCGGCTCCCAGGAGCGCTCTTCATGAGTGGTGCATTTTTGGGGGAAACTTTTTTAAAAAGTTTATTGGAGTATAATTGATTTATTGCGTTGTGTTAGTTTCAGGTTTACAGCAAAGTGATTCCGTTATACATATACACATATTCATTCTTTTTCAGATTCTTTTCTCATATAGGTTATCACAGGATATTGAGTACATTTTAGAACTTTTTGACTTTTATCACAAAGTCATGTTTTCTGCCGCAAGAACCAGTTGCATATCTGTGTGGTCACAGTTTAAAAACCATACCAGTATGTATGTATACCACCTGTGAGTAAAGAATAACAACTAGGTTCAACAACAACAACAAAATCTCCATGGTTTGAATACTTATTCCATGCAATACGAACATGGACACATGAGGTTATAGCCAGTCTCATAGAAATATACTGGTACATTATGAACAAATTTAACGTACTGGATTGGCATGACCGATGGTTAAGAATGTGACAAAAGCACATTAGAGGAAGCAGCAGGAACATCACAGTCAATCTGGTCTATCAGATATATCACTCTCCTGCCTAAAGTCCATCCAGAATATTTCTGTGATAGCACTAAAGAGTCTGAACTCCTCACTCTGGCCTGCAGTGCATGGGGTTTCTGGGCGCTCTTTCTTCGTCTCTACCTCATTCACTGTACTCCAGCCTCACAAGTTTCTTCCTGCTCCTCCGTCACACCAAGACCACCCCAGGACCTTTGCACGTGTTGATGCAAGACTCTGCCTCCAGAACTTTGTATGGCTTGTTTTTCTTGTCATTCATATTTTTGCTCCAGTAGCACTTCCCCAGAGAGAGCTTTGCTGACCACCCAACGGAAACCTAAAGAACCTTCCACCCCCAGTCACCCCCTCCCGCATTACAGCGCTTATCATGTCTGGTCTTTTCCTGCATTTCTGTTTCCTTCGTTGTTCAACTGTTTCCCCTCACTAGCATGTAGGCGCAATCACAGGAGACATCTATTTGTTTTCCTCATGCCAGGTCCCCAGCACTGAGAGATGATCCTGGCTTAGCCCAGGCATGCTGTAGATGCTCACTGAATGAAAATTAGAGCATCTAAGCTTTACTAAGGCCTTTAAGAGATTTACATGGATGTACTCGTTTAATCCCCACAGCAAGCCAAGAGGTAGGCACTACTATTATCTCCCTTTTACCAATGAGGAAACTGAGGCACAGAGAGGCAGCATCTACAGCTCACAGTCCCATGACCAGTAAGAAGTGGACAGGGCTTTGAATGCACAGTCTGACTCCAGAGTCTATGCTCTTAACCTTGACACTGACTATAATGGAGCGTGCTGGGAACACGAGCAGTCAGACAGTGGAGCTGGAAGGCCTTCCACAGTCTGCAACCCCTACCGCCAGATCTGGGTGCAGACAGGGGCTGGCGCTAATGGCACATCTCAGGCATCCTTCCCTTTCTTCAGGTGTCCATCCTAAGGACGGTCAGGACTCAGCTTCTCCCCTCAGGCCTTTCCCATGTGGGCACACGTGGTCTGCTTCCTCCTGCCCAGCCCACTCTCCACCTCCTCAGGGAGGTCCCCCCTCCCCAGGTTAGGCCCAGCTTCTGTGACACATGTCCTCCAGTAAAGGCCAGAGCTGGGCCTACAGCCTGCACTGCCCAGTCCAGAGCCCAAGCCTGTGGCATCGGCCCTCCGTTCAACAAGTATATCCTGTGCGGCCTCTCCTGGTCTTCTGAGGTAGCTCTTATCACATTGGTTTTCTATTTGTTTATCTTTATTGCAATTATTTGTTTAATGTTTGGGTTTTTCTGCCCATGTTTAAAAGTAATCCTATGATCAGTGGTTGGCAGGGGTTAGGAGTGTGGGGAAACTGGTGAACTGGCAGTGTACAGAGGATTTTTAAGGTGTGAAACTATTTTATGTGATACTGCGATGGTGGAGACATGTCACCATACATTTGTCTAAACCCATAGAACGGACAACACCATGAATGAACCTTAATATAAACTGTTGAGTAACAATGATGTATCAATGTAGGTTCTGTCCATTGTAACAGATGTCCCACTCTGGTCGGGGGTGTTGATACTGGGGAGTTTATGCATATGTAGGGAAAGACGCTATATGGAAACTCTATTTTCTGCCCAGTTTTGCTGTGAACCTAAAACTCCTCTTTTTTAAAAAGTCTACTTTAAAAACATTGGTTAAAATGGAAATTTTAATGTTATATATATATTTTACCACAATTAAAAAAATTAATTCTATGAAAGCAAGGGTCTTAATTTCTGAGAATCCCTCTCAACCTCCAACCCTCTCCTCCCAGAGTGAATCAGTGCTTGACGTTGTCATGTTGTCAGAATAACCACAACCCCTGTGGTTACTGAACTGCATAAAAGCAAAGTCGCAGATTTTCTCACAAGCAAGAGAGAAGTGACCCTACAGCTGAGTCTCTGAAGGGTCATCATTTTCTCTTTGGGATGGGCTTAGGTTGAGCCATCTCCATCCTCCCCTCAGTCCCTTCTGTGTTTCACTGGTGACTGGTGGGATTGAAATTTGATTCAACATCTATAGAGGTCATGTTATCAGTATGTATCAAATGATGCACACTGCTTAACATAGAAATTCCAATTTTAGAAATTTAACCTAAAGAAATCATTGAATATATATTCAAAGATGTATGTGCACATATGTGCATAAGGGTATTTTTTAAATATGAAAACTCAGAAATAGCCTAAATGTCCAAGAGTAGAAAATGTATTAAATACGTGACTCCGTAAGTCCATATAGTTAAACACTTAGGAGCCGCTTTTTCATCAAGGTAACTTTGTTAAGGTTTCATTTACATGCAATAAAACATACCCATTGATTCTATGAGCTGGCAAATGAATATACCCATGAGACCTTCACGTCAGTCAAGACACATAACATTGCCATCAACTCAAAAAGTTCCTTCATGATCTTGACAATCTCCCCCAACCTCTCAGTTCCAGGCAACCAGTAATCCATTCTCTGTCACTGTAGATTAATGTTGTCTGTTTAGAATTTCTTCTTTGAGGTATGATTGACCTACCAAAAGACTGTACGTATTTAATATATACTACTTGATGAGTTTGGAGATAACTATACATCCGTGAAAGCATCACGGCAATCTATGCCAGAAACCTATCCCTCACCTCCAAAAGTTTCATCCTACCTTCTTTATTTATTATTACCTTTTGTAATAAGAACATATAAGAGCCACCCTCTTAATTGTATTTAGGTGTGCCCTACAGTATTGTTAACTATAGGCTCTGTGCTGTACAGTAAATCTCTAGGATTTTTCCATCTTCCATAACTAAAACTTTGTGCCCTTTGACTAATACCTTCCCATATTCTGTTCCTGCCCTCCAGGCTCTAGCAGCCACCATTCTACTCTCCCCTTCTATGAGTTTGGCTATTTTAGATTCCTCATATAAATGGTATCATGCAGTGTTTGTTCTTCTGTGTCTGGTTTATTTCACTTAGCATAATGTCCTCCAGATTCATCCATGCTGCTGCAAGTGGCAGGATTTCTTTCTTTTTCAAGGCTGAATAAAGTTCCATTGTATGTATATTCCACATTTTCTTTAGCCATTCATCAGTCAGTAGACGTTTAAGTTGCTTCCATGCCTTGGCTCCTATGAATAATTCTGCAATGAATATAGGAGTGCAGAATTTTATCTAAATTGAGTCGTATACTATGTAGTCTTCTGTGTTTCGTTGCTTTAGCTAAGCATAATGTTTTAGCGATTCATCCATGTTGTTGTCTGTATTAGTAGTACATTGTTTATTGTTGAGCAGTATTCCATTGTATGAATACTGTATAACTGTTAGTGCACATTTGGGTCATTGCAAGTTGGGACTATCCTGAGTAAAACTTCTATAAATATTCCTTTTTAGGTTTTTTTGTGGACATATGTTTTAATTACCTTAGGTAAATACTTAGCAGTGAGATGGTTGGGTCGTGTGGCAAGTGTATGTTAAATTATTTTAAAAACTGCTTAAATGTTTTCCAAATGTACCATTTCACATCCCTACTAACAATGCACGGGAGTTCCAGGTGTCCCACAACTTTGCCAACTCTTGGTATTGTCATTCTTTTGTCATTTTGGCCACTCTAATGGGTGTGTAGTTGTATCTCACTGTGGTTTTAATATATATATGTATATATATTTCTTTTTCAGGTTCTTTCCATTATAGGTCATTATAAGATATTGAATATAGTTACCTGTACTATACAGTAAATTCTTGTTATTTTTCTATTTTCTATATATTGGCAAGTATCTGTTAATCTCATATGCCTAATTTATCCCTCCCCCTCTTTCCCCTTTGGTGACCATAAGTTTGTTTTCTATGTCTATGAGTCTGTTTCTGTTTTGTAAATAAGTTCACTTGTATTATTTTTTAGATTCCACAAATAAGTGATATCATATAATATTTGTCTTTCTCTGACTTACTTCACTTTGTATGATAATCTCTAGGTCCATCCATGTTGTTGCTGCAAATAGCATTATTTCATTCTTTTTATGGCTGAGTAATATTCCATTGTACATATATATCACATCTTTATCCATTCATCTGTCGATGGACATTTAGGTTGCTTCCACGTCCTGGCTATTGTAAATAGTGCTGCAGTGAACATTGGGGTGCATGTATCTTTTTGAATTAGAGTTTTCTCTGGATATAGGCCCAGGAATGGGGTTCCTGGATCATATGGTAACTCTATTTTTAGTTTTTTAAGGAACCTCCATACCGTTCTCCATAGTGGCTATACTAATTCACATTCCCACCAACAGTGCAAGAGGGTTCCCTTTTCTCTGAACCCTCTCCAGCATTGATTGCTTGTAGACTTTTGGATAATGGCCACTCTAACTGGTGTGAGGTGATACCTCATTGTAGTTTTGATTTCCATTTCTCTAATAATTAGTGATGTTGAACGTCTTTTTATGTGCTTGTTGGTCATCTGTATGTCTTCTTTGCAGAAATGTCTATATTTTGTCTATTTGAAAATTAGAATATCTGCCTTTTTAATATCATATTGCTAGAGTGCTTTAAAGATTTCATATACAAGTCCCTTGCTGGATGGAGGTATTGTGAATTAGTTCCCAGTTTTGCCTCACCTTTCCTTCTTTAAAGAGTGTTTTTCAAAAGAGTACCTTTTGGATTTCTATGAAGTCTGACTTATCCAGTTTTTATCGTTTGTGCTTTTTATATCCTGTCTGATACAGTATCGCCTAACAAAGGTGCAAAGAGTTTTCTCCTACATTTTCTTCTAGAAACATCATAGTCCTCATTTCTATGTTTGTCTATGATAATTTCTAGTTTTATGTTTTATATTTTATGTGTAATGGTAGAGGTTTATTTTTTCAACACTTATCTCCAATTTTTCTACATCATTTATCACATCAGGCCTACAATTTTGTTGAAAAGACTAGCATTTCCTCACTGAATTACTTTGGCACTTCTGTCAAGAATCAGTTGGCCTTATATGTGCAAGTTTATTTCTGTAATCTCCCGTCTGTTCCTCTGATCTATATGTTGATTTCTTATGCAACGACATACTGCCTTGATAAATGCAGCTTTATAGTAAGTCTTGAAATCAGGTAGTATATGTCCTCCAATGTCCTTCTTATTTTTCAAAATTATTTTGGCTATTCTAAATTCTTTGCATTTTCATATATATTTTAGAATCAGCTTGTCAAATTAAAAAAAATCCTGCTAAGATTTATATTGGGATTGCAATGAATCTATAGATTGCTTTGGGGAGAACTGACATCTTAACAAGCCTCTGATCTATAAATGTGGTTATCCCATTTACTCTGATGTTCTTTAGTTTCTCTCAGGAATATTTTTAGTATACAGATTGTGCACGTATTTTATTAGATTTATACCCAAGTATTTTGTTTATTATATTATTGTAAGTGGTATTTATTTTTATTTCACTTTTTCACTGCTAGTAAATAGAAAAACAGTTGGTTTTTGTTTTTTGACTTTCTATCCTGTACTAAGATTCACTTATTTTTTTTCCAATAACAAGTTTTAGGATTTTCTTGGGATTTCTTGGGATTTTTCTATATTGATGATCATGTCATCTATAAACAAAGAAGTTTTACTCCTTCCTTTCCAACCTGCATGCCTTTTATTTCTTTTCATTTTTTATGTTATTGACTTGTTGTACAGGAGTATTGATATGACATTCTTGCCAAGAGCTCCGTCTTTCACCATTATGTATGATGTTAACGCTAGGTTTTAGGTTTATGAGGTTGAGGATGTTCCCTTCTATTTTTGATTTGCTGAAAAACTATGGTAAATGAACGTTGAAATTTTTTTGGCATATATTGAGGTGATCATACGGTTTTCTCTTTTATTCTGTTAATATGGTGAATTGCATTGATTGATTTTCAAATGTTAAATTAATCATGCATGCCTGGAATAAACCCCATTTGGTCTGTGCCATGAAATTGTGGTTCTTAGATATTCCTTTAAGAAAGGAGTTGTGATTCGGATATGAGAAATATATTTAGCTGACAGCCTTTAGCTGCAACACCTATGGGATCAGCCATAGCACTTGAACCAAGACCTTACTCTTCCCAGACAGCTCCTGGACAATGAAAGAGCATAGTATTGGTCCTGGGACCTGACCAGTTCTGGCAAATACAGGAGTTCTCTAATGAGCAATCTTTTCTACAGAGCTCCCAATGGGTAGTCAAGGCTTTGTTAGGGCTGCACCATAGTCTGAGGTTCTTCCTGCCCAATCCTACTTCCTCCCTTTCCTTTCACAGGTGTCAGAGCTACATCATAGCTTGAGAGCTTTCCTTGAATAATTGTGCTCTCACCCCTTATCCTTCACAGGTGTTACCCCCAAATAAATTTCTTGCAGTCCTGGCTCTATCTCAGCATCTGCTTCTTGGAGGACTCAAACTGACATAATGTATTGTGCTTTTTACATATTGCTGGATTCAATTTGTCAGTATTTCTTGGGGATGCTCTTGTCTGTGTGCATGAGGGATATTGTTTTATAGTTTTATCTTGTAATGTTTTGATCTGGTTTTAGTATCAAGGTAAGGCCAGCCTCGTTAACTGAATTGGAAAGTGTTCATGATTCTTCTGTATTGAAAGACATGAAGAGGGCCATTTCATAAAGATAAAAGGGTCAATTCATGAAGAATACAAAGCCATCCTAAATGTGAATGCACCTAATAACAAAACTTCAAAATACATGTGTAAAAACTGACAGAAATAAAAGGAGAAAAAGACAAATTCACAGTTATTGTTGGAAGTTTTAGCACACCTTTTTCAGTAATTGATAGAATAAGTAGACAGAAAATCTGTAAAGATGCAAAACACTTGAAGAACAGTCTCAAGCAGCTCAACTTGCTGGTATTTATAGAATGCAGTAGCTAAAATCAGTAGAATACACATTATATTTTTTAAAACATTTACCAAGATAGACCATATGCTGGGCCATAAAAAACAAGCTAAAAAGCTTCAGTAAATTTAAATGGATTGAAATCACGTTGCGTCTGTAGTCTGATCAAACTGATCAAACGAAATCAAATCTAAAAACATTAACAACAAATAAACAATTGGAAAATGAAAAAATATTTGGAAACTAAATATTTCTAAAGAGCCTATGAGTCAAATAAAAAACCACAAGAGAAAACAGAAAATATATTTTAAATGAGTTATGTTGAAAATACAACCTATTGAAATTTTTGTGATGCAGCTAAAGTACAGCTTAGAAGGAAATTTATGCCTTTAAATGCTTATGTTCGAAATAAAATGAAAGGTTTAAAATCAATGAAACCAACAGCCAGTTATTTGAAAATATAAATAAAATTGAGAAATCTCTAGCCATACTGATAGAAAGAAAGGGTAGGGGAAAGAAAGAAAGATATATAGAGAGATATCACCAATATTAGAAATGACAGAAGAAACATCACTATAGATCTCATAGAAATTGAAAGGAAATGAGAGAATATTAAGAACAACTTTATGCCAATAAATTGAAAGGCACAGATGAAATGGGCAAATTTTTTAATAAAAGGGAGAAATAAAATTATTTTTAAAAATTCTTTAAAGAAGCAAGCCAAGCATTAACCCAGACAGAGGGGCCACCAGTCCCAGGCCCCGCTGAACTGCTGAAGTTGCCATCATCAGATATAGTCTCGGCCAACACTTGCCTCTCTGGGGAAGAAGGCAACCTGCTCCGCTCAGAACAATTTCCCCTGGGGTAACTCAACAGTTGTTGACTTGACTTGTAGTTATTTAGGAAGCCTCCCCATGCCTTCCCATCCCTAAACGATTTGCAGATGTAAAGAACGGTCCAGATATGCTGTCCGCTCTCCTGTTTGTATCTCTAATGCATCTACACCTTTTCAGAAACAGGGAAAGAACATCTCCATCCAAACAGCAGTTCCTAAGAAAGGCCCTTCCCAACTCCACAAACCCTGTGAGGTTCCTCTGTGTAGTGGACATTGTCTGTGTAATTCTTTCTTCCCACCTTTAACCTCTATACCTCTGGGGAGTTGCTCTTTCCCCATTCCCTGGGGTTCAGGTTGTCCCCATAGTTACAGAACTGAGCAAGTGATTGCTGAATGGCCAATCAAAGTCCTCTCTCAGGAGTTTTACAAAGGGCACTGAGAGCTGAGTTCTGTTTCTTCTTGGATTACAAGCTGTGCAAACATATCCACAGGGCTGCTGGCAAGCAGGACCTTTAGCAGGGGGGGAAAGCCCAAGAGAAGAAGGCTAACGGAGGAAAGGCAGTGAGATAAAGGCCCAGTTACCTGAGCCAATTCATCTTTCTGCTTGGACCATTTTGAGTCGGGTTTCTGCTGTTGCAAATGAAAGAATCCTAATAAGACCCTCACAGCATCTTTTCCATTATAGCACTTAACCAATCAGTATTATGTATTTATTTGGTTCCTTCTTTAATGTTTTTCTCCACCAGTTTGTGAGCTCCATCTGGACAAGGTCCATGTCTATTTAATTCATTACTGTTTACCCAGCACCTGACACAATGCTTCCCTGGAGCATAAGAAGATATCAATAAACATAAAGTGAATGAACAGATGCATATATGAAGCCAGTGGCTGAGCTATGTCAAATTCTTCTGTGACTTCCTATAAACTTAGACTCAACTATTAATAGAGATCTTGAAAGAGAGGTCTCCTGTTCCTCACTTGGCCCTGCCAGGCAAGGTAACTTTTGGACTTCAAGAGAAAGTCCAGACCCCAAACTGAGTCATCTCTCACACTTCCCCACTCCACCCTCATCCTCCCATGAGGCTCCTCCGAGGTTCCTGCTCAGTGGGACTCTGTGACTTAACCTTCTAGAGTTTATCAAATGGAGAACAAGCTCGTGAACGTTCCAGTGCTCTTGGCCCGGACCTTTAGAACCAAGTGCTGATGGAGCTGGTGAGCCCTGACCCACATTATAGGTGCAGGAAGACAAAAGGGATCATGCAAGGGCAGTGGAACATCGTATTTCCTACCCTTCCCTGGATTCCCAGGTCGACCAGGCCTCCCTATCAACATTAAGACTGCAGGGAGAGGTTTTGGAAATCACGGCTCCATATCACCCAAGTGAGAATCACCTGGGCCTGTTAAAATGCAGATTCCTAGGCACCGCCCCAGACCTTCTGAATCTCTTGTGTGTAAAGCACATTTTAAACAAGTGTTTCGGGTGATGCTGATGCACTTAAGAGCTCAGAATCAGGCACCCTTTATTCTAAGCCCCATTCACCCTGTTGCTGAGGCCGGGATTCACACCCTAGGGTTATGGGGATGGATGAACACATGACACCTGACCCAGGACGCATAAGATCAACACGGCAGATTGCTATACTCATAGCCCAGGGAAGGAGGACACTGAATACCAGGCAGGGCCACACAGGAAGAGTGAAAAACCAGGGGCTGTGAGAGGCAGGCTTTCTAGTATCAAGAGGTGTTCCTTGTTTCCATGGGAGGATGTGGTTTTTGTTTGAATGATTCCATGGACTGGGAGGGAACTGAAACCCACTACCCAGTGTCAAGCAGGAACTAACTGTGCCTAGTCCCTTGAAAAGGAGGGTTGTTGAGCTGGGGACCTTGTCCTTGGAAACAGCCTTAGAAGAAAAATTTGCAGTTAAACCATTGGAGGCCCTCCCAATTTTACCAGATGCCAACGCAACACGTGATATTGAGTCTTAATTTTAGTTCTTACGCCACACACTTCTGTCACCTCTTCCAGAAAGCACAGCCTCCTTCAAGCTGCCTGGATACCTGTCTGTTTCAAAGTGGGGACAGGTGTGGGTGGAGGACAAAACTCAGGACAATAGGCTCTAAGGAGGAAACCATAGTGCACACGGCTTCCCCTCAACTATTAGCTTTAGCACAGAAAGAAAGTGGGAGAAGGAGTCCCCATTTCCAGGAGTCTCCATCCTCCTGGAAAACCTAAAGGTGCCCCTGCGTGTGAGGCCAGCTGGCATGTCCCACATCATCACCCAGACAGCCTGCAGTTGACCATGGTGGCGCTGAGCTATAAACCAGGCTGCACAGGTCTAGCAGTCAGCCACAGATGACAGTCAAAGAGAGCTTTCACACTGTCCCTGCCCATAAAGAAAACAAACAAAAACAGAGGGAACAAATCCAGACCCATATCAAAAATACCAGCCCCAAAATGAACAGGATTCACAGAACACCAGCCGAGAGACCACCTGTGCATCAAATAAATAAAAGTCCCAGCAAGCTGGGCTCTTATGTCTAATTCCACTTGGAATACCTTTGGTCTCTTTTTCCTTTCCTCTTCCCACAGAAGGTCCACTGGCACTACCCCACTCCCCGCCCCCCATATGTCTTACTCTGGGGGAAAAAAATGTTTCCATGTAGTTGAACTTTTCATATTCCTGAGGCTCTAATTAAGATCTCTCAACATAGAGAGTTTTCATTCATTCGTTTAGTTGACGAATGCCCATCGACCATCTACTATGGGCTGGATCTGTACTAGGAGCCTTTGGAAATCCTAGATGAGTGAGAAAAGAGGCAGACTCATACAGTGGAATGCTACACTGCCATTTTTTAAAAGTTCTATACATACTTATATCAAAAAGATCTTCAAGATAGATGATTAATTTAAAAAAATTGTAATAAGCAGAATAGTGTGGATTGTATCATTTGGGTAAAAGAGAGACCGGGAGGAAGATAAAGGATGAAGGAGGAATAGAGAGGGAGGCAGACGAACATGCTCATTTCTGCATCCACTCTCTAGAAGAACACACAAGAAGTGGAAACGATGGCTGCCCAGAGGGTGTGGGGCAAGAATGGGGGCTCCAGCCAGAGGAGGCTTTTCATTATAGACCATTTTGTACTGATCTAATTGTCTAACCACCTTTATGTGTTACCTACTCTCCCTCCCAAAATAAAAAAAATTTTAAAAAGAAATAAAAATGAGAGAACTCAAAACCAGGCAGAGGAGAAAGACTAATAATCATACAATTAGTGAACAATGTAGTAAATGCAATGATAAAATTTTCAATGATAAAATGTAGTTCCTGGGGTTCTTGAAGAAGGGCACCTAACTTAGGTGGAGAAGTCAAGACAAACGTATTGGAAGGACAGGTATCTTGACTGACTCTCAAAAGTTGAGTAGAATTGAGGGCCACTGTCCTCCACATCATTTAACTGTCAGAAAAAATCTAGAGGCCCTCAGGAGAGACTTCACAGGTCTATGTGGCCTCTTGGGACTGTTAAAGGCTGATGCCAGATGCTCCCAGCGGAAGTGGTATATTCCCATATTCCCCAAGGGTGCTTAGTTATCCAGGGAAAAGAGCAGGCCAGCTACTGAGCTAGCCCAAGCTGGGTGCAGTTAAAGTAAACATTTGCAGAAATCATTTCTTAATTAGCATCACAGCCTTCCTGCCAATTCCAGATTTCCAGCAATGTGCAAAGCTGGGTAAGGCCTCCCTGGCTTTGATTCCTCAAGGTTATCTTTTAAGTGCTTCATTTCTATCCAGTGAAATGAAATTTCTAAATTCCAACTTCATGAGAACTACCCATTTCTTCCCCACACCCATTCTTGAACAACCTCTCAGAACAAGTGTTCTTTTAAAAGAGACAAGGTCTGTGCTGACATCTCTCTTTAGAGAGCTCCATCAAAATCCTGCACTTGCCCAGTGTCCTTTCCTTGGCCACCGGTAACCAAGGAAACGAGATACTATGGTAACACAGGGAGGAGAAGAAAGGACGCATCCACATCCAGAGCCCTTCCTCTCTCTCTCTCTCCTTTCTCCTGGAATCAAGGCAGCTACTAGGGCAGAGAGAACATCTGTTCTCAGCTTCCAGGGGGAGGGGACGAGGACACCGATGGGCGGCTTAACGGCTGACATCCAGACCTTCGGATTCCATAACCTGAAGTCTGGTGCCCACCAAAAATATGCCCTTTCCCAGCCCGAGGGCGCAGCGCACTCTAGAACCTGGAATGTAATGCCCAAAATTCCAGATGTAAAGCATGTTTATTCACGTGAGTGCAATAACACAGATTGGGATAATGTCTAAGTAAAGCCCTAAACATACTGAAATTATGACGTACGAAAACTTACCACGTGTTTGAACAACTTTAGCAAGCGTTGAATTTTTCTCGTGGTTTCATCCCTCCTTTCTGCCTCCAAACTTCTGCCTCCGCCCTCAGCCCTCTGACCATCTCTATCTCTGCTTCTCAGATGCCCTCCTCCTGTATTTTTCTCTGTTTACCTACCTCTTCCTCTGAGGCTTGCCTTCCTGCTTCTCTCTGTCTCACTCTCCTCTCTCTCCTCCTCCTGACCCACAGTTCACCTGTCACTCTCAGGATGGATGGGCTTAAAGAGAAAGATACCCCGTGTGCTGGTGCCGGCTCGGGCCCTGCCATCTCCTCTCCACTTAGAGCACTGTTAATCACCCCCTGGGACCAAACTGTGGACGTGCATGATGTCGGGCTCAGAGGACCTCAGGGTGAGACAAATGACACCTCGGCTTGAAGGAGGTCAAAATATTACAAATTGTGAGACGTATGACGATGTCATGAGTAATCCAAGTGTGGCGCTCCAGGGCAGTGGGAAAACCTACTATTTGTCTCCAATCTTTTGTTTGTTGAATATTCTTTTACAACTTTAAGAATTCTCTTTAGAACTCTAAAATCTTTTCCTCTGACTCTTACATGAAATCCTCCTGAACAGGAGCTCTCTGGTCTAATTTTTTCAGCACTGAAACCCTCAGGTTGAGGGAAGACCTGGCCGGTTTGATGAGGGGTGAAATGGGAGTTGTAGTCCAATCGGACTGGGCTGGGCGGCACCACACCCGTTGGTGTTTAGTTGGAGCAGTGTTCTAGTCATCCTACTAACAGAAGAGCCAAAGAGGAAGGTAATGCTGTGCCTCTTTGTCGAGCCAAACCCTCCCCCAGCTTTATTAAACTTCAAGCAAGTTCCCCACCAGCCACTTTCCTGAAAATCCTGGCAACAAAGCTGCCCTCAGGAATTGAGCACAAGCCCAAGGAATGCCTAGGACTCCTAGAATGTATGTGTGCCAATCTCCAGCTTCAGACCCAGCTTGCCCAACAACAGATGGCTATTTTGGAAAATCTACAAGCATCCATGACACAACTGGCTCCTGGGAGAGAAAGCAAGAACTCTTCTCTCCCAGCCTTATCTCGCAATCTGTTGTTAAATCGCCTGCCCCAATTCAGTAAATGAATTGTGGAACAAAAACAACAACAAGATTTTTATCACTGACTCCCCACCTTGGAACAGTGGTCTCCAAGTTGTGTGATCACACAGCTCTAACAGTCAAAACATTTTGAACATGGACCCCTCCCTACCCTGATATAAGTGCACGTTTACTTATAAAGCATATACATCTACTACTGTATTAATATTGTACATGATAAAATATACACAAAGATGCGATTTAAGATGAAATGATAATATGTTATATCTGTTTCCATCACCCTAATAGACTGTCGCGTGCATCTCATTTTAGTCTACTCAGTCCCTTTAAATGACTGAGGACCTGGATCTGTCCCCCAGGTCTGTGGGTTAGAACCCAGTGAGGATTGGCTACAGCATCAGATTGTGATAGAATTTCTTTGCCAGAGGGTGTATTCATTTCCTGGGGCTGCTGTAGCAAAGTACCACAGACTGGGGGGCTTAAACAACAGAAATGTGTGGTCTCCGGTTCTGGGGGCTAGAAGTCTGAGATCAAGGTGTCAGCAGGGTTGGTACTCTTTGCGGGCTGTGAAGGAGACCTTGTCCCATCCTTTCCCCTGGCTTCTGGTGGTCTGCTGGCCATCTTTGGCCTTCCTGGCTTGTAGGTGCATCCCCCAGCGCTCTGCCTGCCTCCTAATGTGGCATTCTCTCTGTGTACGTGTCTGTCTCTTTGTCCAAATTTCCTTATTTTGTAAAGATACAGTTATATTGCATGAGGACCCATCCTGATAGGAATCCCGATCTTAACGATCGTAACTCGACATCCTATTTCCAGATAAGGTCACTGTTTCAGACACCATTGTGTCCCCCCCAAATTTCATATGTTGAAACCCTGATCCCCAGTGCGACTGTATTTGGAGATTGGGCCTTTAAAGAGGAATTAAGGTTAAATGAAGTCATAAGCATGGCCCTGATCCAATAGTATTGGTGCCTTTATAAGAAGAGGAAGAGAGGTCAGCAATATGTGTGCACAGAGAAAAGGCCAGGTGAGGACACAGGGAGGAGGCGTCATCTACAAGCCAAGGAGAGAGGCCTCGGGAAAGACCAGTTCTGCCAACACCTCGATCTTGGACTTCCAGCCTCCGGGACTGTGAGGGTCAATTTCTGTTGTTTAAACATCCAGGCTGGGGTACTTTGTTATGTCAGCTCTAGCAAACTAATACAGTCATATTCACAGGTACTAGAGGTTAGAACTTGAGCATCTTTCTGGGGACACAGCTGAACCCACAATGAGGGGCTCATGGTAAACGAGACAACAAGCTAGGGCCCTTAGCCCGAGAGGCGAGCACAATGCTTCTCCAGGGTGGGCAGCTTGGGGCAGCCAGGAGAAGTGGGAAAGGGACCCTTGCCAGGCTGCCTGCTACCAGGGGAAGGGATGGCCTCTCTCTGAGGGCTGCCATCCCCAGACACAGGTCTACTCCCAGGCGTAGGGCTCTGGTCAGCCACTAGTTCTAGAAAAGTCTACATTCACCAAAGCAGTTTCACACTGTCTTTTATTTTAAGGTTTCCCGAACACTTTGTAGCTGTTATTTCTAGAAGAAACTTCTGATGCTCTGAAAAAAGTGTCCGTGTTTGAAACAGCGACACAGCCAGGCTGCTCCTGGAAAAACAAAGACACACCTTCCCAATTCCTGATAGAAAAGAAGCCAGATCGGGGCATTTGTTTCCTAAACAAGAACTGAACTTTTATTACTTGTACTATTTAATTATGACCCAAGAGGTTTTCTAACCTTGCACACTTTGTCTGCAGTGCCTGTTTAATTTTGGCATTAAAGAGACACGGTCGCTCTATAGTTACCAAGTAACAAGTGCTTAAACCTCAATAAATAACAGTTTTAATAATAACGTTCTGAAATGCATAGATCACATGTCCCTGTTCATTCTCTAAGAAAAACATTTTAATTATCTATTGACACGTATTGCACATGGAACAACAGTCTTTTTAAAAGATAAATGGTTTTATAGGCGAGTCGGGTTAATTAAAAGCCAGTGAAATATTACAAGCGTATTTACTGGGGAATATTCACTGTAGGAGAGGAAAGGTTCTTACACAGTTGTCAGAATTCTGTAAATGTATTGTTTAATAACCACTTGGCACTTAATTATAGTGAGATGGTGAGAGCTTAAGTCTAAACAGAGTGCACTCCAGTTATCTCTTCTACATACGTGGCTTCTCTTCAGCCACACAGATTTTCCAGTTCAGACCACACCAAGGCAGGATATGATGGTCTGGACAATTGCTGACCGGAAGATTCCTAGGTCCCTGGGACTGTCATGAGCAAATACTTGTTCAGATCCTGGAAACCAAGAAGGAAAGTTCAGACTCATCTCCAGAGGTGAGGCCAATTCTGAGGAAGGGCTACAAGATGAAGTAAAAACTCAAGGGCCGTCACCAGTGCCCATTTTTCTAGATGTTTCACTCCTCACCCCACTCGCCTCTAATTCTAAAACCCTGTGCGTGTCTCACCAGCACCATACCCCCCGCCACAAGGAAAGCTGTGTTCCAGAGAACAGCTGCTCCATCTGTTTAACTCCATATGAAGGATGGACAATAAACCCCCAGCCAACCTATGATGACAATCCAGCATGGGCAAGAAATCAACCTTCATTGTTTAAGTCACGGAGATGTGGGGAGTGTTTGTCATGCCAGCAAACTTAGCCTATCCTGACTCATATGCTCCGCCAATCCCAGAGCCTGACATGGAGAAGATGTTCTGTGAATGCTTGACAATGAATAAATACATGAGTCCACCAACGGATCTGCCCTTACTTCTCCTCTGGAAGATTATCTGATCCTGGGAATCACTGCCAGGCTTCTGAGGAACTTTGAGGATCTCTACCTGTGTATGCAAGCAAGAAGAAGATCCACCAGTGAGCTGAGAAGCGTGAGTTCTGGGTTCTACTCAGAACCTACTAAGGCACAATGATCCATGGTTATTATTATGAGCAGCTTGGTTTTTGTGAAGGGTTTGGGAAAATAATCAGAGGAGCAATGAGCCACTGAAATAACTGTGTGTGTGTGTGTGTGCTTGCACGCATATGTGTGTGGGTCTAGCACATGAACAGACCAAAGTTGGACAAGTCACCGAAAGGAATGGCCAACGAGGAGTGAGGATGCCATGGCCTAGAAGAGGAGGGACCAGGGGATGATTGAAGTCATGCTCTTTCACAGCACTGCATAAGTCTCCCCCACTGAATCTGGAGCTTCTTGGCCTCGTGGAAAGCCCGGGGCACTGGACAAGCTGTCTCCTCATCCCAGATCAGGGCGTTGCTGGCTGGCCCCTCCAGGCACCCCACCTCTGACCAGATCCTAACACTGGTTCCCCATCTCCAGGGAAGGAAAACAGAATGTCCTGGAAGTGACAGGGCCCTAAACCACTCGGTTGGAAACAGAGTCACTGGAAGCCACAGGGAGAAGGAATGGGCCTAGAAGCTGATTGCATTGCCCTTGGCAACAACACGTCCCAACAGGTCGAGTCAATACTGCAGCACTCACTGGGATGTGGTTTCCTGAAGCTCACAAATCTATATTGTTCTCAGGAGCAACCAACTTTTCTGCAGGCAGCACATGTCCCCTCCCGTGTGTGGGCAGCTTAAAGGGACAAAGAAACCCAGCCCAGAAGGTGGCCAAGCCCCAGCCCCTAGACTGACAGCCTAAAGGGAATATGGCATTTCACCTGCATGCTGTCCCTCTCCCTCACCCCGTGGCCACACCTCTCAGCCCCACAGTTGCAGTGGCCTCCAGAGATGTGATCTTTGTTTTAGTCTCTCTCCTTTCCAATCCAGCCTAATAATAGTTGCTAACATATATTGAGCATTTATCATGTATTAACTGTCCAGAAGATAACTTTACAAATATTAACTCATTTGATTCTCAGAAAACCCAGCCCTATGGGGTAGATATTATTAGTATCCCCATTTTTTGGCCGAGGAATCTGAAGCACAGAGGAGTTAAGTAACTCACCCAAAGTCACACAGCTCCTCAGGGATTGAAACAGGCAGTCTAGCCCCCACTCTTCCCCACCATGCTATACCACCCCTCACAGAGAACCCTTCCCATAGCTCCCCTGGTTAAAGTCAAGGGCTTTGGAAACAGACAAATCAGGATCAAATTTTCAGTTCTAGCCCTTACTAGCTCTGTGACTTGGACAAGCTACCCAGCCTCTCTGATCTCGTTTTCCTCATCTGTAATATGGACAAAGATGACAACAGTATCTATCTTATAGGGTAATTCCAGGGGTTCAATTAGATGACCCATCAACCTTTCCATCCCCACTGCCCATCCTACTCTGAGCTGTAACGATACCAAACTATTTTCAGTTTCCCACACGTGTTCTGCATATCCTGCTGCCTCTGCCTGGATTGTTCTCTACCCCCTCTTATCTGGCCAGTTCCTCCTCACCTCTCAGGTCTCAGCTGGATATGCCTCCTCTGAGAAGCTTTGCCAACCTTCCATTATGCGCTGCCTGTCTCTTCGGTGTTTTCCACAGCCTTGCACGTCCTACCATGGTCCCTATCACTCTCGACTGTCCACAGATGTGTCCTCCATTGGGCTGTGAGCTCAGCAAGGGCATGACAGTGATCTTGTCCCATCCTCAATCCACAGTGTCATGCAAGGTGCACAGAATAAGTCGGTAAATATTAAATATTTGCTGTACAAATGACTAAATGAATATTTCTTTTTATTGATGTTTATATTCTTGCTTTGTCCTTCTTAATAGATAGCAACAGTCATGCCTTACTATTTGTCTCTGAATTCCCCACTAGGCCTGGCACATAAGAGCAGAGCCGGGACTGGGGGAAGAAAAGTGAAGTGCCAAGGGCGCAAATGTAAGGAGAACTCAGCTTCGTGCAAATGCACGGTGGGCTCCTCCATTAATGACATCTAATTTAAATTAATGGATGGCCCAACAGTTCAGTTATAAATCTCCATCTCTGTCCTCAAGGAGTTCTCAGACTTGTGATGATTTATATTCATCATTGAAGACTGACAGAGCCACACCTACCAGCTTCCTTTGGGCCCCTCGCTGGCGCCAGCCCCATCATCTGATACTCTGCTGTGGACCCCCACGTGGACCAGGCTGTGGGAGAAAAGGATGTTCTCAAAGACCAAGGACATGTGATGGGCAACCATGACGGGTGGATTGAAGTCAGACAGGCAGTGAAGGGACCAGAACATTCCAGGCAGAGAACTGGATGAAGACAGCCAAAGGAACGTCAAGTTCATCGGGGCTCCAAAGAAACTCCCCTGACTGAAACTCAGCCTATAAGCCAATGAGAACAGCTAGAAAGGCAGCAGCAACCCCACCTTTGCATAAAGCCTGCGAAGAATTTTTCCATCCATCGTTTCATTTGATCCCTACAACAAAGGAATTATAATTCCTCCCATTTTATTGATGACGACACTGAGGTTTAGAAATCAAGTGGCTTGCTCAAAGCACACAACTAGTAAAGCTGGGTTTGAAGACTTGTTTAGCGACTTTGGCAGTTCCCACCCTCAAGGCTTAGTGGTGACATCCACCGCCCAGGTGCCCTACACCTAGAATGACTTTACACCTCCCATGGAGCATTTATGGGACCAGAGTCTCTTGTGATCAGAATTCAAAGACTCTTTGCTGAGAGTGGCTGCAAAGCATTTTTGATCACAGCCTTTCTCTTACACAACTGGACAGAGGTCTGGGAGGACCAAGAGGAAAGGGGCTTGTTCTGTTACCCTGGTTTCTTGCTCAGCTCAGCAAATGGAATAACGAAGGCCTCCAACGCAGTGCCTGGGCTTAAGTGAAAACAGCAATTCAAAAACTCTCTGGCAAAGAATGCAGACAGCATGTCACTGCTCTCTGATGTGTCATCCAGATCTCTGTCCTTTGTGCCTACTGCCTTTGTGGGTAGGCACAGAAGCACAAAACAGGATGGATTAGCTAATCCCCTGCTGGCGGCGAGATGGGAGCCTGAAATTCAGCTCTGAGGATTCCTTGACTCTGGGGGTCAAGAAGTTAGCAGTGTCCAGAGCCAGCCCTGCATGGCTCCCATTGCTGACAGCTAGCTGAAGGGCCCACATGGGCTGCTGGGAGGTCACAGCGGGGCGTTTCCATTTTAACCCCATTG
This sequence comes from Phocoena phocoena, assembly GCF_963924675.1. Lineage (NCBI taxonomy): Eukaryota > Metazoa > Chordata > Mammalia > Artiodactyla > Phocoenidae > Phocoena > Phocoena phocoena. Next base: position 24,701,990 of record NC_089238.1, on the reverse strand, counting down.
TTTAGCCAAATGAAGCCAAGATATTCCTGCTCCCCACCGGAGAAGTCAGCCCGGCTTCAATAATTTCTGAGTGCTGACAGATAATTCAGAGATATTGGATATTTCACCACCTGGGGACTGCCCTTGCCTACCACAGCAATCAGTTACTGCCCGCCAACCAGGGGCCATGCAGAGGCCCTGGGCCCCCTCACGCCTTTATGATCAGGCTCCAGCGTCTTGGAAAATATTGCTTGAATTTATTTATATAATCACGTTAGGAAGGCAGTGAGTTATTGTGGAGTCAGCATTCTTCCATCTTCCTTCCCACTAATCCTTTGTTTGAGATTCTGCTTGAAGGACTCCGATTACTAATGCAATTACATGCTACCTGGTAAAGGGTAATCCAAAAAAAATTAAACCCTTCCACATATTGTATTTTTCACTCAGAGCCACCCTTCTCCTAAAACTGAGTGCTCACATAAATCAATTAACTACTGATTTTATGACTACCTGCTTTTAAGAACACATAGGCTTTGGACACCACCCTCATCTTAAAGATAAATGCTGCCTCTCATTTGGAACACCAGCCCTTCAGAGACCTCTGAGTAAAAGCCAACACTCTGAATGGAGTTGATTTTAATAACAACAGAATGCAAGACCACCACCAAGCAGGACCGCATGTGTTTTATCCTGGTATCACTAAAACCCGAAGGCTTCAGGCTGCCTTCCTGACATTCATGGGCCTTAATATCATGCCCTCTTTCTTCCACTGACCATAGAGTAAATGTGAAAATAAATAAAATGGGGCTGCAGACTCCAGGAATATTCTTCTTGGAGTGGTTCAGGAGGCATGACATTGAACCTGTGGATTGTAACGCTAGCACACTGTTTGGTTCTGCAGTAAACAATACTATAAAGATCACCTAAACGCTACCGAGTTTCAAATTTTACATCAACCTACAAACCACACAGGCTAAACTATGGTTACAGAGCAAAATATAAATGTTATCCAACTTAACAACATAAAAGTAAAAATACAGCGTACCTGAATGGGTGGAGGGGATTGGGAGGGAATTAAAAAGCAGACGATATTGTCTGTGATCAATGAAATAAGAAATGGAAGTCTTAGAATGTGACTGAATTTGCCTCGGTGATCAGTAAGAAGAAATAGTGATTTAATTGTCTTTGGAGGAGAGGAGATACAAAGTGAAGGCTGGTATAAGGAAGCTAGATCTCTTATCACAAGAGGAAGTCGAAAGACAGTGCCCAGAGTTGATCAATCAAAAAACAACTGTGTAATTATATCATTTAGACATATAGAAGCAACTGTCAGAACTAAAACCAGAAACCATTAAAGTGGTTACTTCAATTTAACCCTATGGTCAGGAGAGTGAGTGGCCTTGAGTGGGGGGTGGATAGGGACTCCTGAGGGCTGGTCGTGCTCCACTTCTTGATCTGGGCACTAGTTACAAGAGTATCTTTGTAAAACTAATCAGCCACATACTTAAGATGTCTACAATTTTTCTACTTGTAGGGTACATTTCAACTAAAATTTCCTCACTAAAAGCGGCTGCCTCTGGGGAACAGGAGTACAAGAAATGAGGGGAGAGACAGGGTATCATTGTTTTCTCACCATCAGCCCAGCTGATTATTCAGCCCAACTGGATTATTTTTAACCATGCAAGGTGTTACTTGCATGAAAATTAATAATGTTTATGCTGCTTCATACTGGACCCTCAGATCACTTCTCAGGTGTGAGAAGTTCCATGTCCTCTAAAGGCAAAATTCCATGATGTGTATAAGGTGCTGGGGGATGGATATCAGCAGACTTGGGGAAGTGCTTTCAGAGCCCCCAACAATTTGGGTAGTGAGTTCACTGTCATTGGAGATGCTGAAGACAAAGAGATAAGGAAGAAATGTTTCAGACATTACATGAAATTTCTAAAAACTTTATATGTTCTGGTATAATGTTATAAGTCATAATTCTAGTTATTACTTTAAAATGTATATCTCAGAAATAACTAAAAAAAAAGAGAGAGAGAGAGAGAGAGAGAAGATAAGGAAGGAGCCCTGCCCAGGGGACTGTGGATGCAGTCTGATTATTGCTGAAACTCAGCAACTCTGGGGGCTACAGATACTTTGGTCCGGGGCACCTGCATTTCTTCTTTTTCTTTTTTCTTTTCTTTTTTTTTTTTTGAAGCTTTTTGGTCCATTACAAATTGGGACAAGATCAGAACTGGAAAGAGGAGAGTCAAAGGAATCCCTTTTCTCCACATTGATGTTGAAGGTGAGCAGCCCAGGGTAGGGGGTGGGGGGCGGTGACACTGGGGAAGAGAATACACCAGCTGGGCCAAACCAAGTATGGATGCTTCACCACCTGGGGACTGCCTTTTGCCACTGCCCACCAAGCAGGGGCCAGACGGATGGTTGGGCTAGGTATCCAAGGGCTAGGAATTTAGGATATCTTCTGCTCTGAGACCTCTACACCAGGGGTCAGCAAACTGTGGCCCAGAGGTCAGATTTTGCCCACTGCCTGTTTTTGAATAGCCGGTAAACTAAGAATGACTTGACATTTTTAAATGACTGAAAAATATCAAAACAAAAATAGAACATGCCATGACACATGAAATTTAAATTTCAGTGTCTATAAACAAGGTTTTATTGGAAGAGAGCAGTGTTCATCATTTACATATTGTCTCTGGCTGCTTTTGCTACAACAGCAGGGTTGAATGGTTTCAACACAAAGCCTAAAACACTTACAATCAGGTCCTTTACAGAAAAAGTTTACCAAGCCCTTCTCTATACCATGGCTAGTAAAATAGCATCTGTTCATCCAGCGCTTTTAACTCCCAAAGTACTTGTCTCACTTTGTCATGATCTTCTTGTTTAACATGCTGTAGGAGGAATTTGGAATCATAGAATTGGAATCAAAGAATTTGCAATCATGGAATATAAACAGGCCCTGGTTGGCAGATTCCCCAACCACGACTCCCCAATTTCATATCTGGGAAACTGGAGTCCCTCCTGAGAAAGTGCTCCCCTTTGCACTTAGGTCATTGCCTTGGGGCTCTTGCTTCGTGTGATCAAATCTCCCTCAAGCTCCCTTGCAGCACGGGGTTCAAAAGAGGAACTCAGGGGCTTCCCTGGTGGCGCAGTGCTTGGGAGTCCGCCTGCCGATGCAGGGGACACGGGTTCGTGCCCCAGTCTGGGAAGATCCCACGTGCCACGGAGCGGCTGGGCCCGTGAGCCATGGCCGCTGAGCCTGCGCGTCCAGAGCCTGTGCTCCGCAACGGGAGAGGCCACAGCAGTGAGAGGCCCGCGTACGGCAAAAAAAAAAAAAAGAGGAACTCAGGACCAGAACTCAAGCACAGGAGCCTTGTTCCACCTTGCAAATAAGGCAACTCATCAAATTGCCAATTTACTGAGCTCATGGAGGTTTTGTTGTTGGGAAATTATCATTTGCCCCCAGTCCTCCTGGTGTTTCTGAAAGCAAGTGGGCTTTTCCTTAAGCACACCCAGTCTTCCCTGCCTTTGCAGAAGAACGTCCGTTCTGATTTTTGGTAGGAAAATGACTAAGGAGAATTGCCCTGGCTCAGTTACTGTAGGGTTTTACAGTCTCTGGGGACAAGGCAGGAGAGAACAAAATGTTGACAGATTCTTCAGTTATTGGATGAAGTGCCAATTGGTGTGTTGCTTGTTTGACAGATTGATTTTTGGTGAGCTGACTCTTGCTGGCTTCCAAGCGAAGCGCAAATCTGAGGCTGGATTTCGGAGACCACTCACTTGGGGGATTCTCTGTGGCAAATTAAAGCTAGGGAGTGAGGCCAGGCCCCTGCAAAGGCTCCAGTTCCTCAGCTGGGTCCAGCTGGCCAGTCGTGCTTAGCTCCCAGCTGTGTGCCTGGACTTGGCTTCCCAGGAGGCAGGGCTCTTCTCCCCTCGGCCTGACGGTTGCCTTGGAGACCGAGAGCTCCAGGGAGAAGAGAGGTACTTGCAGCCTCCCCGGGCTTGCCTAAGTAGTGGGCCTTTTTACCCTTTTTTCCTTGCACAAAGGACAGCATCTGTCAGATAAATTCATCTCAGCGAAGTTGGAGGACACCTGGAGCCTGGCCGATCACCCCGGCAAGCCCCATCTCTGCCCACCCACAGCACAGTGTACAGTAAGTGAGCAGCTCTGCCCTGGCGGCAACCGCACACTTCCCCTTGCCCGTCTCACCTGTTAATAGCAGAGTTCTGAAATCAACCCACCTGGATTCAAATCCTGGCTCCTCGTGTGCTAGCAGTGTCGCCTGAATGAATGATTTTGCTCCTCTGAACCTCAGTTTCTTACCTGTAAATCTGTGAAGTTGAGTTTTTTTCAATGTACCTGATTCAGAAAGTAGTGAGGGTTCATTGAGATAATGCACGTAAAGCCCTTGAACACTACCTGGCCCACAGAAGCAAACACCATGCTATTAATATTTCCTTTGGGGGGAAAAGCCCCGCCAAATGTGAACTGGAGTGACTAGCTAAAGGAAGAGCTGGAGTCCTCTGGCCTGTCCATCACTGAAGCCCTGGGGGGTGGCGATGATGAGCCCCAGGGGTTGTGGGCTGGTTATTTGTTTGGCTGGTCCAAATGACTTATTATACCAGCCTGTGGCAAGGGAGTAGAAAGGAAGAAGATAAAAAATCAGAGCATCGATTTTTCCAGCACATGAAACCAGCAATGTTATTTCCAGATCCATCCTTTCTGAAATTAAATTAAATAAAGTTTAGTTCAGTTTGTCAATTTGCTGAAAACCATCATCACCTGACTTTCGGCTTTGTAGTGAAGGGGCTCGTGGACGATGTGTTTTCCAGGTAAGTGTTATTGCTTTAGGAGAAGTGAGGGCTTTTGATAACGGTCCAGAATTTTAAGAGCTTTTCAACCGAATGAGGTAGCAATTTGCAACTGCGTTTTCCATAACCATTAGGCGGACATTTTAATAAATGGGGGCAGTGGTGACAGAGTCCTCCAGGAGTGAGTTAAAGCTGCAGGACTCCACACTCTTACTCAGAATACAGTCCCCAAGGTGGGTGAACAGTCCCCCTGCCTTGAGATACACTTTTGAAAAACCAGAAACGTATTCCCCTTTTACTTCAATTATGAGATTTTTCTTTCCTTCAAAAACAATAAATGTGCCAGTTATTTCAGGTGAGAAAACGTAATCTTGAGATTGCCTGAAGGAGAGGTGTTTTCCAAGCCCAAGCTCACCCAGGTAAAGGACTAATAAAAGCCTCCAGAGGGGCCAGGCGGGGGCAGACAGGAGTAATAAGTGGCCTGTCAGTCATGGTAGACAGGCAGAGCCAATCAGATGGGCTTGGGGGAGATCCCACATGGTGAACAGACTGGAAGTGGGGAGGGGTTAATGAAAACCGGTTCTATATCACTGGGCCACTGTGAGGATGTTTCACTAATTACCTCCACACTGCCTGGGGCTTCAATCTGTCCCTAAGATCCCTGACCACTGAAAGGTCAGAACCATGGTTTCCAGGATGAGTAAATAAAGATGGCCAAGGGAATCAATCTTTTATTGAAAGTCATGGCTCGAGGACGTGAGCTGTTCCGGGTGGTCTGAGTTGTTCAAGAGTTTGGTCCTAGGTCTGGTGGGATGTCCAGAGTGGCTTCAGCAGGGCCGACAGCTGAATTCACTCTTTCAAAACTGGTTCCCACTTATGCAAACTCTGAGTTGAGTGGCCCTCCCGCCCCATTTGTGTGAAACCATCCTCAAACTTCTTGGGGCAGAATTACCTGGTGTTCCCTTCCTACTCCCAGAACATTTCATACATACCCCAGTGAATACCCTCGAGCACCCAGTACTGTAATGATCTGCCTGGGTGCCCATCTCCAGCCTCTGCAACGGTGCCTGGCACAGAGGAAAGGCTGGCCTACTGCATGAAGAAAGGGATCCCATGGAAACCCCTCTAGGACACAATGACAATGGTTTGTCAGAAATTCTGGCTTGAGTTCATTATAACGTGGTTTGTAGTTGGGGACATTTTAGAAAAAAACGAAAGCCCTGTTTAAGTAAATCACAGTGCATTCATTCAATAGGCTATTATATAGCCATGAACAATGATATAGCAGATGTATATTTATTTCTTTGAAAAGATTCTTGTGATGTGTGATTAAAGGGGAAAAAGCAGGCTACAAAACAGTTTGCATAACATAATCCCATTTTTATTGAAGGAAAAAGTTTGTATTTCACACACACACAATCTTGGGTTACATCAATAGAGGTGACCACAGGAGCTACACTGAAGTATCAGATTTAAGAAGAACTTTGACAAGGTGATCTTCACCCAGAAAAGGGTGATTGATTGAAATGGAGAAGAATCCAAAACCACGTCATTTGAATAAGGATTGAAAGAACCGAGTCCTTTCCTAATTGGGATAAAAAGACTCAGAGTCGGACTGAAGGATACGGGGCCAATGAGAACACTCACAGCATAAGCTGAAAGCTCTTAAGAGACACGGGAGAGGTAGTAACGCTGCAGGGAATGGGATCAAGTAAGGCCCCATGAACAAGGTGTCCTTTGAACTTGGCTCTAAACTCTAAAGCTGAAGGCGGCATCTCCCAGCCTTTATCTACTGGCATCCCAATCTCACAATTTTGGCATTTCCTTGTTCTGCCTGTATGATTGTTTACTTATGTTCTTCTTTTAAATTGTCTTATTTTGAAATAAATTAGTTCCAAAAGGTAACTCTGCCTCACTAATGATATGGAAAAACCAATATTGCCACCACAAAGAAAGCGATCATAAAAACACATTTTAAAACACTCCAGAGTTGTTAAATCCCAGGTAAGTATTGGTGGCTGAAACCTCTGCACCTAAGATCTGTTTCCTCTTAATTATAAAGGAGAGAGTAACAAGTATTATAAAGGTGTTAGAGACATGCTCACTGCCATCACTACCGCCCTAGCCCTGCCACCCAGGAACTCTGTCCTGGCCAGAGAAGCATGAGAGGAGACCCGCTTGCCTTCCCTCCAGGGATCCAGTGTGATGGAATACAGCATCCCAGCAGGTGGAGGAGAGCAGGAAGGCCTCCAAGACAGGGGGAGAGCCTAGCAAAGTTGGGGGGTGCCGCAGTCTCCCCAGAGTAACAAAGCACAGACTTCTCATTGTAATCTTGTTATACGGCTTTGATTGTTGTGCTATGTGAATATATTAACCTTTCAAGACAAAACAAAATATATGTATGATTTTTCAAAATTATCACACACACTCATACACATACATACGTAATGCCTTGTACAGCAATATTCGAAACAAACAAGTGGTCCAGACACAGTACAGAGCAATGGTCTTGGAGCTGAGCTGCCTGGGGTGCATCACAGCCCTTCCACTTACCAACAATGTGGTCCTGAGTAGATCTTTTAACCTTCCCAAACCTCATTGTCCTAATCTGTACCAAGGGGATTCGATCTCTGCCCCTGGGTTATGGGACACATTAATAAGGTGATCTAAGGTGATCAGTGTAAAGACCCGTGCCCTTCACAATCATTCACTGAATCATTGTGTCACTACTTCCTCACCTGTCTCTGTGGTCCTTTGCTTATTTCAAGTGCATCTCTATGTGTATCTTTTCCTATCCGTCTCTGTCACCCTCATTCCCTTCAGTTCTAAAATAAAACTGAAGCATATTTTGTGTCATTTATTACATGTAGTTAATAGACTGTGAGAATGTTCACATTTCTCGAAACAAACAAGCTGGTTACTTTAAATTGCTTTTTACTTCCTTGGCCTTCCATTTGATTTCAGGAGTGTGGGTCAGTGACTTTTAACAGCAAAACTGTTCACCAGCTCTGGTGCAGAGAGCAAGGCCATGGTCGCACACACAGAGTGTGTACTGGCAAGAATGGGCCTTTCCCATCAAGCATTCTCCAAACCACAATGGTGGGTGAAGAGCCCCGGAGAGATCGAAATGTTTCTGTTGAGTTTCATTTCTTTGAATATTTCTGCTGCAACTCAACAGAAGTCAGTAAATCTCGGTTTAACTGCCGCTATTGAAAGGGGAGGGCACAAAGGTGCAAAAGGCTTTTGGGGGCTCCTGAAGTGTCCATTTACAGACAGCCTTAAAAACATGACGCATTTGTTTTCTAGTTTGCAGACTCGCACACAACTTCATCCCCCTCCATGCCTCCATCATCCAAGGCTGCTTTCTAAAGATAGACAGAAGGTTCTTGCAGGACACTCCTTTTTCACTCATTAACCGTGATCAGTAAACCCTGTGGTGTTCATTAAAATGTTCCTCTGCTGCTCAGGAACATTTTTTTTTCTTTGAAAGCCAACTTTAGCTGCTGTGAAGTCAAAGAAATATATAACAATTATGAAGAAGGTAATCGCCATTGTACTTTTTAATTTTGAGTACGTCCTAGGGGCGGGCAAGCAATTGTGATTTATTTCCGCTCAGACCCATGAGTCTCATTTGAATATTTACTGGGGCTGTGCAACAATGGGGCTATGCGGACGTGCGGCGGGGTGAAGAGCCAAAAAGTGATGGCCCTCCGCACAGAGGAGCCCGTGACTTCTAACCCTACCTGGGTTTGCTTTTATGACTTTCATATCCTTGAAGTTATTTAAAAGAAGATGAAATATGACAGGTGCTGGGGTTGGCAAAAGCCGCAAGTTGATTGCATCCTGGGCTGCCCGTGGGAACCTCCTCTCGGAACGCCGTCAGCACATTTAAAACTATGCGGTGCATTGCTGTCCTCTGCGCTTCTCCCCTGACCTGCAGAGCAAACCTGGCTCAGCGCGTAGACAGGTGGAGCCGGACATTTGTTTCCGGCTGGCTGGCTTCTCTTTTAGGTATGTCTCTATTGCCCAACCTCAGTGCGCGGGGTTCAGAGGAGCCTGACTACTCCCCATTCCTCAGTGTCCAGGGATAGGCATGTGACCAAGGCTAGCCAATCAGAGCACACCTCCTGGTCAGAATGATTGCTTCATGTGACTTACACTGGGCCAATGAGAGCCTTCCCTAGCGCTTTTTGAGGACTCTGAGAAAGAGCTTCTCTCCTGCCCCTGTGGTTATAATCTGGCTTGAGGTAAGCCTGGATCCAGCATGCTGGGAGAGCATTCATGATGGGAGGATCCAACATTATTAACAACAGCTGAGATCAGAGCTGCAGACCCCTCTGAGGACATTCAGCCTTGCCTGAAACACTTGGAATTTTTAGTTAAACTGAGGCCATAATTCCTTTGCATTAAGTCATATTGACTTCAGTCTCTGACAAAATCACAAGATGCCTGACTAGAGGGGAAGACTTTTTTTTTTTTTTTTTTGTGCGGTACGTGGGCCTCTCAGTGTTGTGGCCTCTCCCGTTGCAGACCACAGGCTCCAGATGCGCAGGCTCAGCGGCCATGGCTCACGGGCCCAGCCGCTCCGCGGCATGTGAGGTCTTCCCGGACCGGGGCACGAACCCGTGTCCTCTGCATCAGCAGGCGGACTCTCAACCACTGCGCCAACAGGGAAGCCCTGGGGAAGCCTTTTTACTATAACCAGAAGAGCACAGAGAATATTCCCTGCCTATAATACTTTCCCCGCTGGTTCCCTAAAACCAAAGCATACCCAAGAGTTTGCCACTCCCTTACTACCTCTCCCAAGAGCAGTTCCTTAAAATATCATTGCACATGAATCCTCGTCTTGGGGACTGCTCCTTGGGACCCCAAACTAAGAACGTGAGGATTAAATGAAACTATCTGTAGAAAGTATTTAACACAATACTTGACTCCTAATATATGCTCCATAAATGTTGAGCTTTATTCTTATTTTTGCTACTGTTGTGGTTGTTATGTTGATAGAAGACCTTGAACCAGAATCCAATTTCCCGACAGCTAATCCTGTATTCTTCCAACTATGCCAGTGTTTCCTAAAATGTCAAACATATACCACAGTTGATCCACAAAATGATTTTAATTGTTAGACGTTTTAATGTTTTTTAAAGTTATGTAGTTATGGCAAGTAAGTGCTGTTTTCTATTGATAGTAGTGGTCATAAAGTTTCTTTATAAAATAAATGTCTTTCGGTAATAAATATGAGTGAAATTTTTTAAGTAAGTAAAGGACACCCCAAACTTTACGAAGATATGACAAAAATTGTGGAGCTGGTCTACTAACAGAAAACCCTGAGCTACCCACACCACCCACCAGCCAAAATCTTCCCTGCAAATGGCTTTATGGTCACCGCTAAGGTCTTGCAGGACCTGGCGGAAATGAGTGGTGAGTCAGAGCCCCCATCGTAGCTGTTACTGTGCCCCTTATATGCTGATACTGGGCTCTGTAGTCGCTGGAGGGAGGGAAGAGGATGAGCAATGGGCTGAGGAGAGAAATGTAGCATCTCTGGGAGCTGGAAAGAAAAGTAATTTGGGTTCCTCAGCCTGAGAGAAAGATAGATAAGAACACAGTAAGTGAGAAACCACAGCCTGGAATGCTTACCAGGTGGGATGGAGATGCCCTAATATGAGACTGGCCCCAGAGAACCTCACCAAGTGAGGTTACTCTTACTACCCACCTTTCCCAGCCCCAGCCCCACTCTTGTGAACGCCGTCATAGTCCAGGTCCAGAGCCAGTTAAACCCCACCAACTAACTAACTGTGTAACTTGAGGACAGCTACATGACTTCTCTGAGCCTCCAGGACCCCATCTGGAAAGTGGGGAGAGTGAGCCTCACGCCATAGCAGGCCGGCCAGCAGCACAGAGGAAGTCATTTACAGACCCTTTAGCACAGGTTATGGTCTAGGAAGGGCACTTTCAGATGTGTGCTCTCTTCATTCCAGTCCTAACCAGGGCAGAAAGTCCAGTATCACCCACAGCTCACCAACAGATAGAGTCCAGGGATTAACTAGCATCTGCAGGCAGGGTCTGGAGCATCTCCTCCATATCTACCGGGGTCTTTGGCCCAGCCTCAAGCTTCCCTCCAAGGAAATACACCATGCCCTTTATGTAGGGTGCTGTTGGTGCCCCACCCAAATCCCCATCCCTGGGCCAGTTACAAACCATGTACACTGCATGTTTGGACTGCTAAGGGCTCACAGCTTCATCTTCCTCCAGAGAATTGCCCTTGACTGATGGGAATCACCTCACCCAGAGAAGCCTGTGGGTCTTCAGGCAGTGACTGGCACAGGGATATAAAACCTCGTCACTTTGCCTCAAGAAGATGCAACTCTGGGGGACTATTCATGCTCCAGGGCCTTCAGAGGGATCCGGCTGAGGCTAGATGTCAGCTGAAACCACATATTTGCTTCTTCCCCTACCCTATCCTGCCCTCCTCACTCCATCACAAGTTTCTTCTGAACATACTCCCTGAATAGATCACTTGCACAAAATTCCCATCCCAGGCTCTGGTTGGAAGCTGATCAAAGATACCTTTGTGCATTAAACAAGATGCTTTCCACAGAAGGCAAGATAGGCCAGCTCCTGCAGAAACTAGCCCTGGCTGACATTTTCCCTAAATGAAGATAGTGTGACAGAGGTTGTTGAGAGGCAGGGGGCCTGGTTCACTCTGTTAAGCATTGCTGAAGAGCCAAAGCTCTGGGAGGGCAGGACTCTGGACAGCTCCAGGGATCTAAGCAGCCGTGACAGCCCTTTTCCACAGGGCTCTGGCCTTAACAGGACTCAACTCCAGCAGTCTAGAGCATGTGAGATGAAAGCCAAGCCCTTCGCTATGGCCATCAAGGCTTCACGTGATCCAGCCCCTGGCGAGCTCTCCAGACTCACTTATTATCACTCTCCCCCTTGCTCACCATCCTCCAGCCACAGCAACTTTCCTTCTGACCATAAATAATGTCAAGTTTTTCCACCTTAGTGTACTTCCTGTCCCTCCTTTCAGAAAACCCCTTCCACACCTCTTCCCATGAATAAGTTCTCATTCAGGACTTAGCTTCAATGACCCTTCTCAGATAGGGACGGGACCTGCAACTCAGGGAGGGAGCTGTGATGGAGGAAAAGTTTCCACACACTAGGAAGCCCCTTCACTGGCGGAGACGGGGTGTAGTCGGGGGAAGCTTCAGAACTACAGAGGACAGCACAGCAACAGGGGTGCGGAGGGCAAGGTGGAGAGATTCCCGCACAGAGGATCAGTGTCGACCAGCACTCACCAGGCCGAGAGACTTGTCTCTCACCTGCTGGGGCGGGCGGGGGCTAGGAGCTGAGGCTTGGACTTCAGCGGTCAGATCCCAGGGAGAGGACTGGGGTTGGCTGCGTGAACACAGTCTGAAGGGGGTTAGTGCACCACCGATAGCCAGGAAAGAGTCTGAGAAAAAGTCTGGAACTGCTAAAGAGGCAAGAGACCATTGTTTCGAGGTGCACGAGGAGAGGGGATTCAGAGCACCACCTAAACAAGCTCCAGAGATGGGCGCGAGCCGCGGCTATCAGCCCGGACCCCAGAGACGGGCATGAAAAGCTGAGTCTGCTGCTGCTGCAGCTACCAGGGAGCCTGTGTGCAAGCTTCCCCTGCCGGGAGCCTGTGCAGCCTGCCACTGCCAGGGTCCCATGATCCAGGGACAAGTTCCTCAGGAGAACACATGGCATGCCTCAGTCTGGTGCAATATCACTCCAGCCTCTGTCACTTCAGGCTCACCCTCCATTCTGTACCCCTCCTTCCCCCTGGCCTGAGTGAGCCAGAGCTCCCTAATCAGCTGCTTATTTAACCCCATCCTGTCTGTGTGGGGAACAGACACCCTCAGGCGACCTACATCCAGAGGCGGGGCCAGATCCAAAGCTGAACCCCAGGAGCTTTGCAAACAAAGAAGAGAAAGGGAACCCTCTCCCAGCAGCCTCAAGAGCAGTGGATTAAATCTCCACAACCAGCTTGATGTACCCAGCACCTGTGGAATACATGAAGAGACAATGAAATCATCCCAAAATTGAGGTGGTGGACTTTGGGAGCAACTGTAAACTTGGGGTTTGCTTTCTGCATCTAATTTGTTTCTGGTTTTATGTTTATCTTAGTTTAGTATTTAGAGTTTATCATCACTGATAGATTTGCTTATTGATTTGGTTGCTCTCTTCCTTTTTATATTTTTTATACATATTTATATTTTTTTTCTTTTTACTCTTTTCCTGAGTGTGTATGTGTATGCTTCTTTGTGTGATTTTGTCTGTATAGCTTTGCTTTTGCCATTTGCCATAGGGTTCTGACTGTCTGTTTTTTTGTGTTTTTTTTGGGTATTTTGGTATAGTTTTTAGTGCTTGTTATCATTGGTGGATTTCTTTTTTCGTTGGTTGCTCTCCTCTTTCTTTCTCTCTTTTTTTTATTACTTTTTAATTTTTTTTCCTATTTTAATAACCTTATTTTATTTTTTTTTTCTCTTTTCTTTCCTTTTTTTTTCCTTCCTTTTGTTCTGAGTTGTGTGGCTGACAGGGTCTTGGTGCTCTGGCTGGGTGTCAGGCCTCAGCCTCTGATGTGGGAGAGCTGAGTTCAGCACATTGGTCCACCAGACACCTCCAGATCCACATAATATCAAGTGACAAAAGCTCTCCCAGAGATCTCCATCTTAACGCTAAGACCCAGCTCCACTCAATGACCAGTAAGCTACAGTGCTGGACACCCTATGCCAAACAACTAGCAAGACAGGAACACAACCCCACCCATTAGCAGAAAGGCTGCCTAAAATCATAATAAGTCCACAGACACCCCAAAACACACCACCGGGTGTGGTCCTGCCCACCAGAAAGACAAGATACAGGCTCATCCACCAGAACACAGGCACCAGTCCCTTGCACCAGGAAGCCTACACAACCTACTGAACCAACCTTACACACTGGGAGCAGACACCAAAAGCAACGGGAACTACAAACATGCACTATGTGAAATGGAGACCCCAAACACAGTAAGTTAAGCAAAATGACAAGACAGAGAAATACACAGCAGATGAAGGAGCAAGGTAAGAAGCCACCAGACCAAACAAATGAAGAGGAAATAGGCAGTCTACCTGAAAAAGAATTCAGAGTAATGATAGTAAAGATGATCCAAAATCTTGGAAACAGAATGGAGAAAGTAAAAGAAACATTTAACAACGACCTAGAAGAACTAAAGAGCAAACAAACGATGATGAACCACACAATAAATGAAATTAAAAATTATCTAAAAGGAATCAATAGCAGAATAACTTAGGCAGAAGAACAGATAAGTGACCAGGAAGATAAAATAGTGGCAATAACTACTGCACAGCAGATTAAAGAAAAAAGAATGAAAAGCATTGAGGACAATCTCAGAGACCTCTGGGACAACATTAAACACACCAACATTCAAATTATACAGGTCCCAGAAGAAGAAGAGAAAAAAAAGGGACTGAAAAAATATTTGAAGGGATTATAGTTGAAAACTTCCCTAATATGGAGAAGGAAATAGTCAATCAAGTCCAGGAAGCACAATGAGTCCCATACTGGATAAATCCAAGAAGAAACATGTCAAGAAACATATTAATCAAACTATCAAAAATTAAATACAAAGAAAAAATATTAAAAGCAGCAAGGGAAAAGCAACAATTAACATACAAGAGAATCCCCACAAGGTTAACAGCTGATTTTCAACAGAAACTCTGCAAGCCAGAAGGGACTGGCAGGACATATTTAAAGTGATGAAAGGGAAAAGCCTACAACCAGGTTTGCTCTACCCAGCAAGGATCTCATTCAGATTTGACAGAGAAATTAAAACCTTTACAGATAAGCAAGGCTAAGAGAATTCAGCACCACCAAACCAGCTTTACAACAAATGCTAAAGGAACTTCTCTATGCAGGAAACACAAGAGAAGGAAAAGACCTACAATAACAAACCCAAAACAATTAAGAAAATGTGAATAGGAACATACATATCGATAACTACCTTAAATGTAAATAGATTAAATGCTCCAACCAACAGATATAGACTGGCTGAATGGATACAAAAACAAGACCCATATATATGCTGTCTGCCAGAGACCCACTTCAGACCTAGGGACACATACAGACTGAAAGTGAGAGAATGGAAAAAGATATTCCATGCAAAAGGAAATCAAAAGAAAGTTGGAGTAGCAATTCTCATATCAAACAAAGTAGACTTTAAAATAAAGACTATTACAAGAGACAAAGAAGGACACTACCTAATGATCAAGGGATCAATCCAAAAAGAAGATATAACAATGGTAAATATTTATGCATCCAACATAGGAACACCTCAATACATAAGGCAAATGCTAACAGCCATAAAAGGGAAAATTGACAGTAACACAGTCATATTAGGGGACTTTAACACCCCATTTTCACTAATGGACAGATCACCCAAATGAAAATAAATAAGGAAACACAAGCTTTAAATGATACATTAAAAAAGATAGACTTAATTGATATTTATAGGACATTCCATCCAAAAATAGCAGATTACACTTTCTTCTCAAGTGCTCAGGGAACATTCTCCAGGATAGATCATATCTTGGGTCACAAATCAAGCCTTGGTAGATTTAAGAAAATTAAAATCATATTAAGTATCTTTTCTGACCACAATGATATGAGACTAGATATTAATTACAGGAAAAAATCTGTAAAAAAAACCACAAACACATGGAGGCTAAACAATACACTACTAAATAACCAAGAGATCACTGAAGAAATCAAAGAGGAAATAAAAAAATACCTAGAAATGAATGACAATGAAAACATGACGACCCAAACCTATGGGATGCAAAAAAGCAGTTCTAAGAGGTAAGTATATAGCAATACAATCCTATCTCAAGAAACAAGAAACACCTCAAATAAACAATCTAACCTTACAAGTAAAGCAATTAGAGAAGGAAGAACAAAAACACCCAAAGTCAGCAGAAGGAAAGAAATCATAAAGATCAGATCAGAAATAAATGAAAAAGAAAATGAAGGAAACAATAGCAAAGATCAATAAATCTATCTAAAAGTTGGTTCTTTTAGAAGATAAACAAAATTGATAAACCATTAGCCAGACTCATCAAGAAAAAATGGGAGAAGACTCAAAGCAATAGAATTAGAAATGAAAAAGGAGAAGTAACAACTGATACTGCAGAAATACAAAGGATCATGAGAGATTACTACAAGCAACTATATGCCAGTAAAATGGACAACCTGGAAGAAAAGGACACATTCTTAGAGAAGCACAACATTCCGAGACTGAACCAGGAAGAAATAGACAATATAAAGAGACCAATCACAAGCACTGAAATTGAGACTGTGATTAAAAATCTTCCAACAAACAAAAGCCCAGAACCAGATGGCTTCACAGGTGAATTCTATCAAACATTTAGAGAAGAGCTAACACCTATCCTTCTCAAACTCTTCCAAAATACAGCAGAGGGAGGAACACTCCCAAACTCATTCTATGAGGCCACCATCACCCTGATACCAAAACCAGATGAAGATGTCACAAAAAAAGAAAATTACAGGCCAATATCACTGATGAACATAGATGCAAAAATCCTCAACAAAATACTAGCAAACAGAATCCAACAGCACATTAAAAGGATCATACAGCATGATCGAGTGGGATTTATCCCAGGGATGCAAGGATTCTTCAATATACGCAAATCAATCAATGTGATAAAACATATTAACAAACTGAAGGAGAAAAACCATATGATTATCTCAATAGATGCAGAAAAAGCTTTCAACAAAATTCAACACCAGTTTATCACAAAAACTCTTCAGAAAGTAGGCATGGAGGGAACTTACCTCAACATAATAAAGGCCATATATGACAAACCCACAGCCAACATCATTCTCAATGGTGAAAAACTGAAACCATTTCCTCTAAGATCAGGAATGAGACATGGTTGTCCATTCTCACCACTATTATTCAACATAGTTTTGGAAGTTTTAGCCACAGCAATCAGAGAAGAAAACGAAATAAAAGGAATCCAAATTGGAAAAGAAGTAAAACTGTCACTGTTTGCAGATGACATGGTCCTTTACATAGAGAATCCTAAAGATGCTACCAGGGGCTTTCCTGGTGGAGCAGTGGTTAAGGATCCATCTGCCAATGCAGGGGACACAAGTTCGATTCCTGGTCCGGGAAGGTCCCACATGCAGCCGAGCAACTAAGCCTGTAAACCACAACTACTGAGCCTGCATGCTGCAACTACTGAAGCCCGTGCCCCTAGAGCCCGTGCTCTGCAACAAGAGAAGCCACCACAATGAGAAGCCCACTCACCGCAATGAAGAGTAGCTCCCGCTTACTGCAATTACAGGAAGCCAGCGCACGGCAACGAAAACCCAACGCAGCCAAAAATAAAATAAATAAAAAATAAATAAACTAAAAAAAGATATACCTATATAAAAAAAAAGATGTTATCAGAAAACTACTAGAGCTAATCAATGAATTTGGTAAAGTAGCAGGGTACAAAATTAATGCAGAGAAATCTCTTGCATTCCTATACACTAATGATGAAAAATCTGAAATTAAGGAAACACTCCCATTTACCATTGCAACAAAAAGAATAAAATTCCTAGGAATAAACCTACCTAAGGAGACAAAACACCTGTATGCAGAAAACTATAAGACACTGTTGAAAGAAATTAAAGATGATACAAACAGATGGAGAGATATACCATGTTCTTGGATTGGAAGAATCAACATTGTTGAAAATGACTATACTACCCAAAGCAATCTACAGATTCAATGCAATCCCTATCCAACTACCCATGGCATTTTTTCACAGAACTAGAACAAAAATTTTTACAATTTGTTGGAAACACAAAAGACCCCAAATGGGCAAAGCAATCTTGACAAAGAAAAACAGAGCTGGAGGAATCAGGCTCCAGCTTCAGACTGTACTACAAAGCTACAGTAATCAAGACAGTATGGTACTGGCACAAAGACAGAAATATAGATCAGTAGAACAGGATAGAAAGCCCAGGGATAAATCCATGCACATATGGTCACCTTATCTTTGATAAAGGAGGCAAGAATATACAGTGGAGAAAAGACAGCCTCTTCAATAAGTGTTGCTGAGAAAACTGGACAGCTACATGTAAAAGAATGAAATTAGGACACTCCCTAACACCATACACAAAAATAAACTCAAAATGGATTAAAGACTTAAACATAAGACCAGACACTATAAAACTCTTAGAGGAAAACATAGGCAGAACTCTCCATGACATAAATCACAGCAAGATCCTTTTTGACCCACCTCCTAGAGAAATGGAAATAAAAACAAAAATAAACAAAAGGAACCTAATGAAACTTCAAAGGTTTTGCACAGCAAAAGAAACCACAAACAAGACAAAAAGACAACCCTCAGAATGGGAGGAAATATTTGCAAATGAAGCAACTGACAAAGGATTAATCTCCAAAATATACAAGCAGCTCACGCAGCTCAATATCAAAAAAACAAACAACCCAATGCAAAAATGGGCACAAGACCTAAACAGACAATTCTCCAAAGAAGATATACAGATTGCCAACAAACAGATGAAAGGATGCTCAACATCACTAATCATTAGAGAAATGCAAATCAAAACTGCAATGAGGTATCACCTCATACCGGTCAGAATGGCCATCATCATCAAAAAAATGTACAAACAGTAAATGCTGGAGAGGGTGTAGAGAAAAGGGAATCCTCTTGCACTGTTGGTGGGAATGTAGATTGGTACAGCCACTATAGAGAACAGTATGGAGGTTCCTCAAAAAACTACAAATAGAACTACCATATGACCCAGCAATCCCACTACTGGGCATATACCCTGAGAAAACCATAATTCACAAAGAGTCATGTACCACAACGTTCATTGCAGCTCTATTTACAATAACCAGTACGTGGAAGCAGCCTAAGTGTCCATCGACAGATGAATAGATAAAGAAGATATGGCACATATATATAATTGAACATTACTCAGCCCTAAAAAGAAACGAAATTGAGTTATTTGTAGTGAAGTGTATGGACCTAGTGTCTGTCATACAGAGTGAAGTAAGTCAGAAAGTGGAAAACAAATACTGTATGTTAACACATATATGGAATCTAAAAAAAAAAAGTTCTGAAGAACCTAGGGGCAGGACAGGAATAGAGACGCAGATGTAGAGAATAGAATTGAGGACCTGGGGAGAGGGAAGGGTAAGCTGGGACAAAGTAAGAGAGTGGCATGGATATATACGCACTACCAAATGTAAAATAGATAGCTAGTGGGAAGCAGCCACATAGCACAGGGAGACCAGCTCTGTGCTTTGTGTCCACCTAGAGGGGTGGGATTGGGAGGGTGGGAGGGAGGGAGATGCAAGAGGGAGGAGATATGGGGATGTATGTATATGTATAGCTGATTCACTTTGTTATACAGCAGAAACTAACACACCATTGTAAAGCAATTATACTCCAATAAAGACGTTAAAAAAATACAGAAAATTGTATATTTCTTACATCTGGTAGCTGATTAAAAAAAAAAGAAGTGACCCTTTTCAGAGAAGCCTTCCCTGATTACCTGGTTATTCTTTGTCACAATCCTCTGTTTCATTTCCTTTTTAGCAGTTGTCATCTGAAACTATCTTTATATTTATTTGTGTCCTTATAAATCTATCTTTAAAAATCTATGTTGACATAGAACAAGTGATCTGAATCCCCAGTACCTAGGACAATATCAGCATGTAGTAAGTGCTCAAAAAGTTTTACAAATAAAAGAAGGATCATGCCCAAGCTTCTGAGTCTCTGCCCCAAGTGTTGTATTCCCAGGAGTGAGAACCTGATGCGCTCAACTTGGTCACATATCCCCCTCCCCAGACCAATTAAGGTCCTGTCATACAGACATGCCCTTTGGTGGCTCCCCCTTGGGGATGGAGCATCCATCCTAGAGAAGGAAGATCTTAATCTGAGGAACCCCCCCCCCCAACTGGTGTTTGCTGTACCCAGGAGCCATGGCTCAAATTCACAGCTACTGCCACTCCCCACTGCCATGCCTTCTGCCATAACCTTGCTCTATGGGTGCTGGTTCCTGCCTCTGTGGCTGGAATGTAATAGTCCCTTGCGTGTTGTGTGCTGGAACCTCAACTCTGATCTCTGCAGCAGGGCCTACCCTCTGTATGACAGCGGTAGCACTTAAACTCTCCTTCTTCACCTCTCCAATGACAGGGGAAGCACTTAAACTCTCATCAGCTAACACTGACCAGCTAAACACCAATGCTTACGCTTCTCTTTCCTTCACAATCACATTCACACACATTATCTCATCCAGTACCTAAAAATTCCCTGTGAGGTGGGCAGGACAAAAATGCATCCGCAATGGGGAACTAAGCTGGAGGATGGCATTTTTGCTCCCCTAAGGTGGGAGGCTACCTAAGATCAAAGCCGACACAGATGAAAGCAGAATAAAGTGACGAGGAAGGCAGTGTCCTGAGGAATTGTCTGAAGCCCTGGTTATTAAGCCCATTCTATTCATTGACTATTTAGACATATACATGTAAAACACCAGTTTAAGTTGACTTTCTGGCACTTTCTACTTGAAAAGCCCAGATGATGAGGACCTGTGAATCTGACATTCTGGAGCCCCACTCCCAAAGACACTCAGAATTTTAGAAAGAGCTTTTGATTCTGCCCTTTAAGTTCCAACTTGGAGCCATTAAGTAGGTATGCCATATGCCAGAGTGGGAGAGGCAGGCAAACTCTGGAGCCAGAGTATCTAGGTTCATATCTGGTTCTTCCACTTATTAGCTGTGTGACCTTGAGAAACTTACTTAATCTCTCTGATTTCAGTTCCTGTGTCAGGGTAGGGTAGGTTACCCTATGATAACAATCTCAGAATGGCAGTGATTAAAAATAATAAAATGTATTTTGCACTCACACTCCATGTCCATCATGGGTTGTCTGGGGGTTCTGCTACACATCAGCCTCACTTTGGGACCCTATTGACAGAGTACCTGATATACTGAGCATTGCCAGTCTCTGTGACAGAGGGAAAGGAACCAATCACCCACTGGCTCTTAAAGCTTCCACCTGGAAGAGATGCATGACACTTATGCTCACATTTTTTTAACCAAAGCCACTCACGTGGCTATCCCTAACTTCCAAGTGGGCGGGAGTATGCAAACTCATCATATACTTTAGAAGAAAACCCAGAAAACGATCTGCTGAACAGCACCAATAATGACCACATTTCCCTCCTATGTAAATGTGGATAATAACTGTACCTACACTACAGGTTTGTCCTAAGAATTAAATGTGTTAATTCACATAAAGCACTTAAAACCGTGTCCAGCATGTAGTAAATATTGAATAAATGTTACCTATAGCTATTCATACGTGCCAGGTGCCTTACCCCCGGGGTCTCACCCCACCTGAGAAGATACTTGCATTGCTGAGTGACCTGCCTACCAGAGAACTAGAAAAAGCATGTCCAGGTCACATCTTACTGCCAGACAGCAGCAAGAGGTGAAGAGACCAATTAGTGACTTGATTACAAACCATGGGCTAGGTTTGTCATTAGCCATCACTAGCCCTTAAATCCTTCCAAATTTAAAGAAGCAGAGATTGACTTGCTACCTAAAAACGGGCAATTCTTTGGCTTGTCCACACCGTGTCTGCTTCTGGCCCCCCACGGCAACAGGGGGATGGGACTCAGCAAGCATTTGCTCTCAGTGCAGATACAATCAAAACTCATGGTGTACCTTCCCCCGACTCCCCATCCCATCCCCCACCAACAGTAACATTTTCATTGTCTCCGGCAGAACACTTCCTCACCTTGAGGGTAAACATAGAAGCATGTAATAAGGAAAATTTATTTTGAAAAATCCCCATGTGTAACTTCAAAATAGCTCTAGGATTTAGCCTAAGGATATGCTCTCCAAAACACATGTTCAAAATGCTCATTGTTTGTGCCCCAAAAGACTGGAACAGTCAGCAAGTGCTATGTGGTTAAATATGGCATGGTGAATCCATTTTTTAAAAAGTCCATTTACATTTTGAAAAATGTAAGAGAATTAGAAATAAGTGGTAGTCTTTAAAAGAATCAGCATTGTTAGTATGTCCATTACAATAGATCAAATAGTTTTATATGTACTAATATGTAGACTCTATGAAATAGTATTAAGTGAAAGGGCAAGATGTAGAGCCGTACCTATATTATAACCCCGTTTGTATACATTTTAAGAATGTATACATATGTAGGCTGGTAGGGACCATACAAAATTATTAATTTCCATGGGGAACAAAATTCTGAAAGGGTGGGGCTGTGTGGTTAGGGAAGGTGAGAGAAGAGAGGTGTGTAGTTTTCATGATTTACCTTCTTGTGTCATCTACATTTTTATCATGTCTGAGTTACATTTATATTTAGAATTTATTTAAACATTTTAAGGAGTGATAATTATTTGGCCACACAGGAGCAGGAGTTAACATCTCTGGAGAGTGTAGGTAATATTTATTGGAGTCAGGGAACTGGAACTCTTCTTTTTTTTAATTGAAGGGTAGTTGATTTACAATGTTGTGTTAGTTTCAGGTGTACAGCAAAGTGATTCAGTTATACATATAGATATTCTTTTTCATATTCTTTTCCATGATAGTTTACTACAAGATACTGAATATAGTTCTCTGTGCTATACGGTAGAACCTTATTTATCTATTTTATATACAGTAGCTTGTATCTGCTAATCTCATATTCCTAATTTACCCTCCCCCCGCCTTTCCCCTTTGGTAACCATACATTTGTTTTCTATGTCTGTGAATTTGTTTCTGTTTTGTAAACAAGTTCATTTGTATCCTATTTTAGATTCCACATGTAAGTGACACTGTGTGATATTTATCTTTCTCTGTCTGACTTCACTTAGTATGATAATCTCTAGGTCCATCCATGTTGCTGCAAATGGCATTATTTCATTCTTTGTTATGGCTGAATAGTAGTCCATTGTATATATGGACCACATCTTCTTTATCCATTCATCTGTCGATGGACATTTAGGCTGCTTCCATATCTTGGCTGTTGTGAATAGTGCTGCAGTGAACACTGGGGTGCACGTATCTTTTTGAATTAGAGTTTTCTCTGGATATATACCCAGGGGTGGCATTGCTGGATCATACGGTAACTCTGTTTCTAGTTTTTAAGAAAACTGCATACTGTTTTCCATAGTGGCTGCACCAATTTACATTCCCAGTGTAGGAGGAGGGAACCGGAACTTGTAAGCATCTTCCCAGGATGGGGAAAGGGTGTATGCCTGGCCCAGGGAAGACCCTTGGGCTCTGCTGAGGCTGACTTTACCCTGGGGTACCAGGGAGGCCCCCAGTGATGAGGGGCAGCCAGAGGCCATGTGTGAGTATGTAAGGGGGTCTTTGTCTGAGCCACTGAGCCATGGTGGTGTGGCGATGCGTGAGCAGCTCTGCTGAGGGTTGAAAGAAGTACTGGCTGGTGGAACATCTGGCACTGGTGGGGCGAGCAGCAGTCCCTAAGGTTGGCACGGGTTCATCATAGGTCTCATCACCACAAGCACCTCCAGGAGGGGTACATTTCCGACTGCCTACCTTGCATGGGTATTTTAAGGACTGGATGAGGCGATGTGCATAAATGTGGATTAGAAAGGATACAGAAGATACTGCTACCATCATCCCCTTTTCACAGAAAAGGAAAATGAGGCAAGGTAAGAGAAATGCACCCCAGTTCTCACAGCTTGTCGAGGGGGAGCTAGGATTCAAACCTGGGCTGTCTGCCCCCGAAGCCTGGACTCTGAAGCCATACAATTCACTGCCTCTTCAGGATGCCCTACGGAACTCTAGCCCCTACACAGGGAGGGACACCCCCATTTGCCACATTCACTGCAGTGTCCCCAGTTTTGCATGAAACACTGGCCAGTAAATCATGGATCAAGTGGCTCACTGACCTCCTCGCTCTGGCCCCAGGTTCTCGAGGACGCTCCTGCAGGGATGGCAGGCAGCCTGCTCTAGGTGCCCAGGCCTGGGAGGACCAGAACTTGTGCTTCTTGGGTCCTGTGAAATGATGGGCTCCATCCCCTGGTCCCTTACAGCTAGCCCACCAGAGGCCAGGAGGCACCTGTGTCTCACCCCGAGGAAGCCCTGCTCTTTGGCTCAGACCCCCCAGGGCATAGCTCAGCATCCCAGGTCCTCCTTGGCCCTAAACCCTGACCCTTCTGGCCAGAGTTCTTAGGGCTATGCCTCAGGTAGGATGGTACAATGGACAGCCTGGGAGTCAGGGTGCCTGGCTTCTTGCCCTGGCCTTGCTCTCATGATTTTTAAGTAAATGCATTCTCTGGCTTTGTGACCTGGGAAAATCACATAGGTGCTCTGTGCCTCAGTTTCCCCATCTATAAAATGCGTCCTATTCAACTTGCCCTAACTCATAGCTTTGCTGCCAGGCACATGTGTATTATGATAGGTTTCCCAGATGCTGTGGTACACTTCCCAGATCCCTCTTTCGTGACCAAGAAACACCTCTCAGCTGCGGCGCGTTGGCTACTAATGGCTCAGAGCTGAGTCCTTCCCCAGGAGCTGCCTTCAGCTGACGGGAGCTGCCTTTCCCAAGGTTATGTCCTCTCCCTGGGGGCAGCCCCCATCCATTTCCTGTCCTTGTGAGGGCACAGAGGCTGGTCCCCTTATCCCAATTCAGGGCACCCCGAAGCCCATCCCAGCTGCAGACATCCCCATGGGATCAGCTGAGAACTTTGTTGCGACTGCCTTGCAGCCCAACCTCTCCCTCTGTGTGCTTTTGTGGCCCTCATCCCTCAGAGATCTTTGTCCTGAGGGCCTTTCCCAGCAAACTTCTGCATGCAGATTTCTCTCTCGAAGTCTGTCGTACAGAGAAACTGACCTAAGACGATAGGTGAAACCACCTTTCCAAAATTAAAATGTATTCATTAAAAAACAATATTAGCACGTTACAAAATATTTGGGAGGAACAGAATTAGAAAAGAGAAATATAGATCACTGTCACACTATAATAACGTAAAGCGATTTGATCACTTATTATTAAATATGAGGGAAGGCAGTGACAAGCCCTTATGTGGCAATGTGCTCTGTTTCTTCCAGTCTTTTTCCTATATGCGTACTTTTTATAAAATTTTAATCAAACAACTTTATATATGCCATTTTCATCCTGCCATTTTTTTTTGTTCAGTATGAGTTTATCCATGTTATCTGAGTCTTTTGAAACACTTTTTTATAGCGTAATAACCCACTGAGTTGGGTTGTCAGCAGAGCATTTTCCTAATGGTACACATTAGTCTGACTCAGGATTTAACATTATGAACTATAGTGTGATGCACATAATAGGGATATAGCTTTTTCCATATTTAGAATGACTTCCTCAGACTAGATATCCAGATGTAGAATGATTGCGCGCAAACCTATAAAAGCACGTTTGAAACTGTTTTCACAATGGATGACATCAAATCGGGAGAGTTTGAGTTAGTCCGGTCTCTTGCTTTTTAGCTCTGTGACTTTGGACAACTTACCCAACCTCTCTGGGCCCCAGTTACCCCATGTGGAAAGCGTGGAAGGAGAAGGAAACCGTGAGAGCTCTGACACCATCTCCTTTCAGTCGGCTCTGTGCCAGGGCTCTGTTCAGAGACCTTCAGAGAGACAATGTGCCGACGGCCCCCAGAGCCTCACCTGCCGGCCCGTGAAAGGAAAGATTTGCCGCTTAGAGATGGGCTGTAATGAATTCTCCTCTCTCCTTTCAAGTCATCGGAAGGTTTATGGTTGGATTAATAGTGTTATGAATTGAGTTAAACAAGGCTTTCCTTCCCCCAGGACTTCAAATAGCGGAAATCAGATGAAGCAGTAATCCTCTTCCACATGCTTTATTAAAATCTGTTTTAGTATAAAGAAAGGAGTGGAGCTGGGGGCTGGAAGGCTGAGGCAAGGGTGGCACTGGGCTGGGAGGAGCTTCCGGGGTGCCGAGCAGGAAACTTGAAGCAAGTTGAGGCCTCAGGTGTTTATAATTGCCTACTTAAGATTTTCAAAGTTAGAACATTCAGATAAAGTTAGTCTTCTTTGTCATCCTCCCAAATCCAGCTCCCACTCTCCATGGAAGTGATCGAGGATTTGGGACTGGAGAGCACAATAGCCAAAGGGACTTTATCATGATATTCTGATGATTTTAAACCATTAATTTGATGTGTTGTCATGGACCTGCTTTATCCTTCACCAGAATACACATATAAATAGAGGATTGATCAACTGATTGATTGATAGAGACACTTCATAGAAAATGTGTAACATTTTATATCAATTTCTTGGCATAAATGAGATCCTACCGTGTATATTATACAGTAATTTGCCACTATCCATGTTGACATACAGAGATCTAGGTCAGTCCTTATGACTGATTTGTAGTATTCCATCATTTGAATATAGCACATTTTATTTAGCTGTTCTCCTATTCTAATAATTCCTACAATGGAATATTATTCTTGGACACCGGGGTTGCCTGCTGTACTTTGCTAGTAAATGCCATGGTGCAAAGAGCACCCTGGAGCCGGGATCCCTGTGCACATGTACGGTGCATCTCTGCAGTAAGTGTGGAGCAGTAGAGTCACTGGGTTCTAAGGGCTGGCGTTTCCCCAACCTTCTGGGCGTGCTAGGAGCAAATCAAACATCCAGTGATTCCAAATTCATGGTCTAAAGTTTCCATCATCCTTCCAGCCTCCTGCATGTGAGCCAGGAGAGTAGATGATTCCATTTTGCAGATGGGGTCCAGAGAAGTAAGGTGATTTGCCCAGATTTGTAGAGCGTGTAAGAGAGGAAAGGCAGACAAATCAGAAAGTGGTACAGTCAGAGGAGGTGAGGGGGGAAGTTGGGACGGGAATGACGTGCTCGCTGGGCAGGGGCAGAGTACATGGAGGATCTCATCCCCAGAAGCGTCCTGGCCTCGGCAGCACCTGTGTTGTCTAAACACACTCAGAACCCCCAGTAGAAAGGAGTGAAACAAGCCCTCACTAATTGCTATCATCTAATTGAAGTGATTCATACTCCTTTGCCCGTGCGTAATTAGCTAATAAATTACAAATGAGTAATCGTCTCTCAAGAGGCAGCAGGAAGGAGAGGAACCGTCTCACACACACACCCTAATTTTCCTTCGGGACTATCGCTAAATCACGACTCCCTTTGGAATCGCAAGCAATTTTTTCCCTTTATTATTACAAGGCTATTCTTGGCTTTGACAAATCAGGGTTTCTAAAATCACCAAGCCAAGCGCTTGTTCCCCCAAACTACCTGTTTTATCAGGGAAGAACTCTCTGTTGTTATGACACACACATCCGGTTTGCCAGGTGACCTTCAACAGCCCTTCTAGAAGGAAAAGATGAGAAAATGCAATAGGGATAGCGCATCAGGTGCTCTCAAAAGCAGCCCTTCTGCTGCCCTGGGAAGTCCATGAGGGGTGCTGGCAGTTCCTGTCCCCAAAGCAAACAGTTGCTTCAACCTCCGAATGTAGGAATTATCTGGACCTGAGGCATGTCCTCCTGAAGAATCCCCCATCCTGAGGGAAGAGGCAAGGCCCTGGCATTGATGCTTTTAGCAAGTACCCCAGGGGATGCTACATTTGGAGCCACCGGACTAAGAGGATGAACATTTGTTTTTGTTAGGCAAAAACAGCTGTCCAGGAGAGTGAGGGAGCAGAGGTCTAGTACGTGATCCCACACATCAGAGTACCCTGGGTTATCAACCTCCTCCTCCTAAGGGGTCTCTTCTCCAACCTCTCAAGAGTGTTATCACTCCAGCTCAGAAATCCTGGGGCACCGCTCTCCCCTGTGATCCCCAAATGCACCCACTGCTACAAACTAAGAATGTACTGACATGTTGATGCATCAGGGAACCGGGATGCATTTTACTGGTGGTGTATAAATTAGGGCTCTTTCACTGCAAGTCACAGTAACCAATCCAAATGGTTTTAGGCTGTTGGCAAGATGAAAGAGTTCCAGAGACGGGGTGTACAACCATGTGAATATACTTAACTCTACTGAAACGTACACTTAAAAATGGTTAAGATGGGGCAAGGAGGTAGAGAAACTGGAACACTTATTCACTGTTGGCAGGAAGGTAAAATGGTATAACCACTGTGGAAAGCAGTCTGAAGCCTCCTCCAAAAAATTAAAGATAGAACTACCATGTGATCCCGCCATCCCACTTCTGGGTATGTATCCAGAAGAATTGAAAACAGGATCTCAAAGAGATATTTGCATCCTTGTGTTCACTGAAGCACTATTTACAAAAGCCAAGAAGTGACAGCAACTTAAATGTTGACTGATGGATGAATGAGTAAAGACAATATGGTACATCTACAACGGAATATTATTCAGCCTTAGGAAAAGAAGGAAATCCTGTCATATGCTACAACATGAATGAAACTTAAGGATATTACGTTAAGTGAAGTGTCAGTCATAAAACGACAAATAGTGCGTGATTCCATTTAGATGAGGTACCTAAAATAGTCAAATTCATAGCGCAGAAGGTAGATTGGTGGTTGCCAGGGTCGGGGGAGAGAAAGATGGGTGGTGTTCTTCGGTGGGTGTAGGATTTCAGTCATGTAGCATGGGAGAATGTTCTGGGGATCTGTTATACAGCAATGCCAGTGGTTAACAATATTATACTGTACACTTGGAAATTGTTGAGTGTGTAAATTTTATGTCGTGTTTTATTGCCACAATTTTTTAAAAAGAGTATATTGTGCAAATATTCCCTTGTCAATAAAAACTACATCGTCACCCCAAATGATGCTCAGTAAATTTTGTTAAGCTTATTTTACCACAATTAAACTTTTTTTTTGATTTAAGCCAACAGGGGAATTTAAAGACTTACATAGTTAAAAAGAATCATCTTGGGTAATAGGTTTGGAGAACAAATCATGTAAAACACCAACTGCCAGGAAATTATTGATTGTTAGAAGAATCTGGAAACGCAAAGCCACAGATCACCACACTGTCCTGTTAGGAAATCCCAAGAGGGCCAGGAGGAGACTCAGGAACCAAAGGTCATGCTTCTCTAGGGGGCTGTGCTGGACCCCCTGGCTTCTCCTTCTGCCTTTGGCCTTGGACGTGGCCCCCTCAACTCCCCATCAGTTTCTGCACCTGGGCCATGTGAGGGCTGGAGCAGTTCATTGATATTTATGATTCTTTTAATCATTAACCTTGTACGATCCTATCTCTAAGTTTTCTTTTCCTTTCTCCTTTTTCCTTTCTTCTTTTGTTTTGGTAGTCTAAAAAAAACACGCACACACACACACACACACACTTTCCATATGGTGTCCTTCCCGGAGACCGGCCAACTCCCCAGCTCCCCAGGGCAGGTCCATGCATATGCATGGGCCAAGAAGGCTGTCCAGCCACCCGCAGCGTGATCGCAGTCACCAAATGTGCCCATGCCAGCCGGTCCCAGCACCACCCTCCCTGCCTGTCAGTCCCCACATCTCCACTGCACTGTCAGACCTCTGAATTAGCAGCAGTAAAGGTGATTTCACAAGCCCAGTGAGCGTACTGCTGATCAGGAGATCAGGAGAAATGGGAGGCAGCTGCAGATTCACAGAAGGCCTCAAATTCAGACTCCATGTTTTCACCAAAGGACATGATACCTAAAGTCACAGTGATACACAAGAGGACTGAAATAAGACACTCATCCTCCAACTTCAAACATGGGTCTCCTCCCCCGACCCCACCACCCGGCATGCACTGTGAATTACATTCTTAAAAACAAATCCCATAATTATCTTGTGAATAGCAAATTACATTGTAGGACATTGTCACCTGTGGTAGAGCACTGAAAGCAGAACTAAGTTGGGGGATTATGAGTGACACATAGCTATCATTTACAACATAATTGGTATAACCCTATGTGTTGAATCAAAAGTTCTGAAGTGCCATTATTTTGCCATAAATATTCTGACAGTTTTGCATTAATCAAAATTACTCAGACATGTATTTTATGGGCGCAGAGTAGTAAACTGTTGTGTTATATTTGCTTTAGTGTTAAAGCACTAATTTCTTCAAAGAAAACATTAAAAAAAATTATTTTTAAGTGTTTGTTGCCCTGTTTTGGCATTGCTTCACTTTTCAATATGGGGGAAGAATCAAATACAGAAGCTACCCAGGTCTAACTCCTGAGGGTCTTATGAGCACCTACCGTGTGCGAGATTCTGTCAAGGAATCGGAGATGAATCACACATGATCCCACCCTGGAGGAGCTCGTGGGATAAGAAGGAGACAAAATGTATAACATAACAGCCAAGACTCAAGGCAAAATCAGGCTGTGCAGATGGAGGACATACCGGAGGCCTGCTTGGTGGAGGCAGCACTTCAGTTGAGCCCTGAAAAGCTTAATATTTAGGAGCTGGAAGAAGCCAGGGGGTTTATTCTAACCCTCTTTTTTTGTATACACTGAGACACCGAAAGAGGAAAGATCTCTCCAAGTAACATACTGACATCAAATTGACAACTCAACATGAGGAGGTGGGAGGTGAAGGGTAGGGAAGCAAAGCAGGGAGGAGGGACAACAGCTCCAGACAGGAGAAACAGCATCAGCAAAGGTAGGACAGCTGGAAAATTTGAATGTCTGCGGTGGCCCTTTACTGGGTGTTAGATTTCCTCCCCTGCCTGGACCCCACTCTGAATCCATGTGGTTTACTTGGCATTGACCCAACTCCAGGTTGGGCACATGACCCACTTTTGACCAATCAACTCGTTGCCCCTCTCGTGATTGGCTCAGAGATGGGCATGTAGCCTAGGTTGGTCCAGGGAGACTCAGTCTACAGAAGTCCACCAGAGCAACGAAGAAAAGGGTGTAAATCCGGGGCTGCTGGTGGCACCACTTGGGACCAGCTTGCTTGAGAAGAGTGACCCAGAAGAAAAGAACACTGAGAGACGGAGAGAAACCAAGTTCCAAAATAGGCATTTGAGCCTTGAATTCTGTTGCCGGAACCCACAGTTGCTTTTCAGTTGTGGGGGCCAGTCCATTCTCCTTTTGGATCAAATCAACCTGGCTTGGGTCTCTGTCATTTGCTCCAAAAGAATACTGACTGCCTCAGTCCAATTAAAGGGTAGCCCAGTTCTCGAAGGAGAAAGAGACCGTGTCAACCTCAATGACACATCTGCACGGGCTAGTTCAACAGGTAAGCTGACTGAGCCCTGGGAAATCCCATGGAAAGACACACAAGACAGTGAAACCTCCGGGAAGCAGGTTGATTTGCCCTCCAAATGGCCTGATGGCCAGAGCGCTTTGGACCTGGGGCAGAGGAGGCCAAGTGATCTGAGTCTGCAGCCGGCGTGGGAGCCGCTGGGTGGTGTAAGAACCCCTTCAAGGGGGACTGTCTATAGATCCCTCTCTGTCTGTCCTTCCTGAATTCCTCTCTGTTCCTCCCAATCCTTGGTGTCTCCAGTTTCTAAAACCCCACGGCACTGAAATCCTCTGCTCAAGTTTGATCAAAAGCAGGTGAAAAACACAAAGCATGACAGACTGTTGAAGACCAACCTTCAAGACCAACTTCCAAAAGCCCATAGTCCCACAGATTCAATGTCACAAGAGCTCAACTCTGCAAAAGACTGAGTCAGCCTGAACTACTAACAGGCAGGGAAGAACAAAGAGTTTCGAGTATTATAGGGCTTGAACCTGCCAGCCAGGAGGCAGGGCCGGAAGGTGGGTGTTACAAGGCTGGCAGCACAAAGGTTACCAGGGTCCTATGTGCTAAGAGGTGACATGGTCTCCAGTGACACCTCCCAGGACTATTTCCTCTCAAGGTGTGAGGGCCCCAGGGCTTAGCTGGTGCAGGAAGAGACAAGGTAAGCCTGAGCATGCAGGAGAATTAATGAGAACTTCAGGGCCAGGAGCTATGCAGGGGCGTGGAGGACATAGGAGAGCACCTGGCCTGCCCAGAGCAAGTAAGTGCACAGTGAGGGGAGCAGGGAACAGGAAGAAGGATGAGACGGAGGAGGGCTGGGGCCATCTGTTTTGGGAAAGCAGCAGCCCTGGCAGGGGGCGGAGAGCTCTGAAAGGCTTCCCAACGTCAGCAGCCTGGGGAGCAGGCCCCTCTGCCATCTGCCCTGAAGACCAGCACTGCCTACTGACACGGCCCCCGCTTGGGTGGAGGGCCACCAGAGAGGAAGGGCCAGAGGTCTGCTCTCCCTCATTCTTCCTGCCTGCCTCCTGGAGGGCTGTGCCGGCTCAAGACTACTAGCTTTCAGCCTGGACCCAGCACCTGGCCCTCTTAGGCCCTGTCTCAGGTGCAATGTGACCACTGCCTTGGCTGGCTTTGCCCCAGGGAACCACACTTTCTGCCTACTAAGCCTAAGAAAAGTAAGGAGTCCCAGGGATCCACAGGGCCATGACGGGAGGAAGCCCTGGCCTTGGGTTATAAACCTGAGGGGTCAGCTGGCTGCACATTCCGTACCCCACTCTTCCGTCCTCCACCACCCAGGGCAGCCCTCCACCAAGTCAGTCCTCTGTGATTTGAAGGAATGCCTCGGAGCAGGCATGCTACCGACCATGGGTCTGTCTGATTCAAACCTGCATCTCCAGCCTCGAGATGAAGGCCTTGCAGGTGAGAAGTGCTCACAAAGGATGTGTTGAATCAGTGGTCAGCACCGAGCATCAGGAAAAAGTACCCCCTCTCCTTCTCAGCATCAACGGGACACCTCGAAACATCCATGACAGGCATCTGGAGTACAGAGCGAGTTCATAATAACTGTGGGCTTTGGAATCACACTCAAGTTCTGCCAGACCTGGTCCAAACCCTTCACAGCCACTTGTGAGCTACGCAACTTTGGTTAAGCGACGTAACCTCTCGGGATTCCGTGTCCTCACGTGTCAAGCGGGAATCCTGGGATGACAGTGGTCCATACCTCAGGGCACTGAACCTCGAGAGCTCAGCACGCTGCCAATGGTGAGTAGATACTTGATGCTTCCGCATCCTTCTTTTCCAGGACGGCCCCCTAAGGCAGATCTCAATATTTGTCTCCATCTTACAGAAGAGAACACTGAGGCTCAGAGAGATGAAATCACTTGCCCAAGCTGAAAAGTGGCAGAGTCACAACTTGAAGCCGGATCTGTCTGGCTACCTAACCGCTGCCCTTCCTGCTGTGGAAGCGGTTCAGAGAAGGCTGCTAAACTGTCTTGAGGACAAGTGCAAGGTACTGGGAGACCAAGGATTGGAAGGCCTGTGGTGATGAGTTATAACACCTACAGAAGGAGTTTTTAACTAGGAAGATGGAGGAAAACCACAACATGGTCCAGAGCAGGCAGTGCCTGCAATGCCCACATCTCCCCAGCAGAGCCAGTGTGCTGGCCGGCCGGCCGCCTGGGGTGGCATTAATGGGTTGGGTGCTGTTGGAGTTGATGGACAGCTTCATTTATTCATTGATCCATTCAACACATACTTATCTACAATGAGCCAGGCACAGGGCAGCGGTGTGAGGCTAGTGGAACAGCGAGGTAACAGTGGATGTGGGACCCCCGAGATGCCCAGACTTTCCCCTCACTGCAAGAGGGAGGTAGAGAGAGAGGGAGAGACCACCTCGACAAAGGGCTCCCAGGGCCCATCCCTGAGGCCTGTTATGGCTCCCCTTCCCCCAGCCTCCTGACTGGGGTACAGCCCTAGAGCACCAGAGAGCACTTCAGGACTTTCAAAACCACCCACCTGTTAAGGAGGTTCCCAGGTCAAACCTGAAATAAGCTCCCCTCCCCTCAATTTTGGCAGATGCCAAAATTCTGCCTCTGGCAGAATTACCATGCTGGCTGGCCACCTTTGCTGGTATTGATGGTGTGGAAGAGAGAATGGGAGCTGATGAAGGGCCTTTATCCTCTCGTTGAACCAATATTTATTAAGTACCACGTCTGTGCCTGACACAGGGGGACATGGAGGGATACGAAGGTAGGGCTGTGGCAGCCGCCTCCTCACTGCCGGTGGGGCAGGAAGAACGGAGGGACCCCCTCTGGAGAGAGGGCTACTGAGGTCAGACCCTAAGGGCCTCCATACCTCTGACTGCCTGGACGCCTCATTGAAAGCTTGGTGGGGGAGAGGAGCAGAGGCCACTTCGCTCCTTGAGAAGCACCGTCCTGTAGGGACGTTCCTAAGTCCTAGGTGGAGTGGATGCCCTCCCACGTGTCTGCAAATGCCCACAGCCCCCCCACGTGGCCTGCGTGCTGGCTGCCACCTAGGCTGGCCCTGAAGACAGAAGCCCTTTTTACCAACATGCTTCAACACGCCTCATTCCAGGATGTCAGTAGCCTGCCCCACCCACTGGACCTCAGTCCTTGCTCTTTTCATGGGCACTCTTCTCTCTGGAGTGCTCCTCTGTTCATGAAGTGTTGAGGGCCTGGGCTTGAAGGTCTTGCCCTGCTGAGTGGGCTCCTCTCACCGCTCCAAGGAACAACGGGACCAAAGGTGACGCTAGGGCAGTAGAGGGGCAGGGAGTGAGGATCGTGTTCAATCGTGTCATTTGACAGATGGGAAAACTGAGGCCCAGAGTCCTAACCTGCTCCGCAGTCCCCGGTCCCCACATCCAGCATCCCAAACAGGTCCCCTACAAACCAATCTTCTCCCTGCCTACATCCTCTGGTGCCACAGCCTTCCTGAAAGGAAGCGGGAACACCTCTTCCAGAAGTAGAAGCTGTTGCTACCGACAAGGAAAGGCAACCCAGCTGAGAGATGCCCCGGAGCCACCTTACAGACAACATCTCAAACCGTCTGACTCCGTACCCGCCCACTCCCCATCCTCCAGCCCCTAAACTCAGGTGAGAAATTGAGACTTAATCCCGGCAGACCAAATGAACCCCACAAATTAGCCACGGGTTCCTCTCTCCCGGCTCCTCCTGGACGGAGGGAACGGCCGGGAGGCAGCACGGGGCTGGGCCAGACAGGGGCTGGCTGCAGACGAGCACTTACAGGGCTTGCTCATATTTAAAACTTCCTTTCATATATTTTTAATAAAACAACTGATACAAATGCAAAACCAACTTCATAAATCAGACATTATTCAATGCTGGCGGCTTCAAGGTTTCCCGGCGCTTGGCTGGCAGCATGCTACTCTCCCAGACGGGCTTCGTGCTCTGGTGCTGGAGGTTCTGTGAGAGGTTTATTGGATTTCATAGTCCCTTAAGGGGAAACCCTTTAAATGTCTTTGCAATTATAAGTCTAATAACACTTTCAGCCCTTGGACACAGCCTTGACTTGACAAAGATAAGGAACTAGAAGTTGCTCAGTCAATACCAAGC
The DNA here is from genome assembly GCF_963924675.1 of Phocoena phocoena. Taxonomy (NCBI): domain Eukaryota; kingdom Metazoa; phylum Chordata; class Mammalia; order Artiodactyla; family Phocoenidae; genus Phocoena; species Phocoena phocoena. The sequence continues at coordinate 24,666,873 of NC_089238.1, read as the reverse complement.
TATTAATCTCTGTCACCTCGCTGTCACCCCGGCTCAGGAAAACAATGTCGTTTCTTGACCTAGGTGAAGGCACGGAGTGATTGTATTCAGAATGTCAGCATTCATCAACCCAGATTTTGTCACACCCTCCCAAACTGGAGTTCTTCAGTTCTTCATCCTGCCTGTGGTGACACCCTTCCAGGGGAAAGAGTTTCTTTCAGTCTTGCCCTATTATTATTATTTAGCACTTATTCAAGTGTAAAAAGCCTTTAAGAATAAAGTTTTTCTGTAAAACAGATAGCTAGTGGGAAGCAGCCGCATGGCACAGGGAGATCAGCTCAGTGCTTTGTGACCACCTAGAGGGGTGGGAGAGGGAGGGTGGGAGGGAGGGAGACGCAAGAGGGAGGGGATATGGGGATATATGTATACTTATAGCTGATTCACTTTGTTATACAGCAGAAACTAACACGACATTGTAAAGCAATTATACTCCAATAAAGGTGTTAAAAAAAAAAGAAGAAGAAAGTTTTTCCTGCCGTGAAGAGACCTGGCAGATGAATTACCTTGGGCTGTTCCTCAGCGGCCCAAGCCAAGGACAGCTGGAAGTTACAAAGCGCAGTGTTTGTTTACACATTCAAATGAAGGTTAATTTTTACCCTGTCTCCGCTCAGATTTGATTAGGGTGGGGCTCTCCCACCTCCCCCAGTGGCATCCTCCTCCTCGACCTTAAAAGAAACCCAAGAAATTGTTTAAAAGAAAAGCCAACAAAAAATGTGATGAGGGCTTCCCTGGTGGCACAGTGGTTGAGAGTCCACCTGCCGATGCAGGGGACACGGGTTCGTGCCCCGGTCCGGGAAGATCCCACATGCTGCGGAGCGGCTGGACCCGTGAGCCATGGCCACTGAGCCTGCGTGTCCGGAGCCTGTGCTCCGCAAAGGGAGAGGCCACAACAGTGAGAGGCCCGAGTACCGCAAAAAAACAAACAAACAAACAATAAAACGTGATGAGAAACTAACAAGGATGAATCAGATCGTTTCTGGCTGAGCAGTCAACCATCCTCCAGCCTCAGGCAAGGGTACCAGGGAATGCCCGCTTTTGCCCAGCTGAGACCTGGCCTCTGGAATACAGGGTAGGATGAGGCAATGCTGGTGGGCACCCACCCTAAAGCTCAGGGTGCCCTCAAGGCCAGGGAATTGCCAGTCAGGCTTCCAAAGGTCTGGTTCTGTCCTCAGGCAGGACCCAGAGCAGAGAATTCACTCCAGAGTCTTTGTGGCTCTTGGGAAAGCCTCAGGCTGTGGTGGCAGCTGAGAGGAGCAGGCGGACCTCCAGGCCCCTAAACCATTGGTTGTAACTGTTGTATAAGGCGCACCCCTGCATCAGAGATTTTGGGATTATATTTGAGCCCTCAGAGGTCTTCAAACCTGGACCACCCTAGCTTAGCCACTTTCTGGGTCACTTTCCTGACTTGTACCTTAAGCAGATGCCCTGGCTTTTAGAAAGGGATGGTATGGGCGGCCATGGAAATATGCTTCTGCCTTCGCAGGAAACTAGCACTAAGCACCCTCTCCTAGTAAATAGTTTCTATCGAAGAATCTTGAGTGGAGTTTAATTCAGCTATAAACAATAATAACACTCTGGCTCCTCAGAGGAAACTCTGACGGCGTTCCTTTTATACTGTGGGTGCCAGTAAGCCCAAGGCCAAATTACCTACTAAAGCTGGTGTATTCGCATTAAACCCTGGGCATGATTTTCTTTTGCTGCCTGTATTTTGGCAACTTGTTCTCACGTCCTTTCCTATAGGACGTGAATCCCTTTTCCGTAGATATGGGGTTTAAATGAATAAAGAAATTCCAGAAACCTATGAACTGATCCCCGGGCTGGGACTTGGTAGATCAAGGTGCAGTGCCATTTCTGCTTCTGACTTGCTTGAGGTCTGGGTGAGTATCAGCCATGCCTCAGCTTTCTCATCTATAGAATAAAACTATAGGACAAAGCTATATATATGGGCCAAATATATGACAAAGCTATATACATATATATACAGCTATATATACATATATATAGATATAGATAGATAGATAGATAGATAGATAGATAGATAGATAGATAGATACAGATATATATCTGTCTTTAGGACAAAGCTAACTCTGATTCACTGACCTTCTGCCAGGTACCCTCAGTGCCCACACTGAGAAGACAGAGCATGGAGATTAAAAGCAGGAACTCTAGAGCCAAACTTCTCCAGGGTATAGGATGACCAAATACTCATCCTGGTTTACCCGGAAGTGTTCTGGTTTTAGCACCAAAAGTCCCATGTCCCAGGCAACCCCCCAGTCCCAGGCAAATTGGGATGGATGGTCACCCTTCAGGTTCACCCACCAGCTAATTCAGTTACTAGCGCCTCGGCTTCCTCAATCTTCAGAACAGAGCTGCCTCCCGGCTTTGTTATAATTCGGAGCCACATTCATATTTGTAAAGCACATAGAACAGTCTTGGCACATAGAAAACACTATGAGTATTTATTAAATAAATGGTATAGTCATTTGCTTCCTGCACAAGTTGGAGAAATTTTTCACAATAATTGTTAACAACAACAACAAAAAATCTACTCTGACATTCATGGAGCAAGAGTTGTTGTCCTGAAAGAAGAGACTGTCTATTCTGGGCAAAAGCAGAGGGAGGCTCAGCTCCCAGGGAGAGTCAGAGCTGATTGTGACTCAGGGAAACCGCTCCTCCTGGATAGAGGGGCAGAACCCACCTGCCCTGCGCAGAGAGGCCAGCAAGCCAGCAGGCCTCAATGATTTCTTGGTGATTAAAGCCATCAGGGAAGGAGGCTGCAATGTGCCCCTGGTATCTGCCAGAGAGTTCAGCCAGATCACCCTTCCGGAAAGAGTCATGGAAAGGAACTAAGTTTGGATGTCATGGGTCATTTCTTATGAGCACTGGGAACTGGTGCCGCTAAGTGGGCTGGGGGGTGGTGCCCTGGGGTTTTTCTGGGGATGAGACGGTATTTGTGTCCTGGTTCTCTCCTGAGACAGGACCAGGTATCAGCTCCAAGGAGTTCCTACCTTCCATCACTCCCTGCCATGCCAAGATGCCCAGATGGCTGAGTGGGCCCCTGACTAAAGACTGTGTGTCCCTCTTAGCATTTCTGTCCTTATTAGGCAATCACTGTGCACTCAGCCTGGGCTGAGCTGACCCTTGCCGTCCAGGAACTCATTCTCTGTTTGGCAGACAAGACTAACAGCATCCTCAGCTTCTTCCCCCGGCACTTGCTTCTGCCTTCAATTGCTCCTTCTCCACCTTTCCTCCCAGGTGAGAAGTGAAACCTTTCCGATGCATGGAGGAGGCACTAAGCCTTCTCTTCTCATCTGTCCCCTGCAGAGCCTGGCATGGGGGCTGGCAACTTGGAGTCCCTCAAGCAATTCCTTTTGGCCAAATAGTGACTCCGTGAAACAAAGGAGAGACTGTTGAAAGCTGTGTTGTTCAATACAGTAGCCCTAGCCACAGTATGGCTATTTTTTTAAAAATTTTATTGAAGTATAGTTGATTTATAATGTGTTAATTTCTGCTGTACAGGAAAATGATATATATTCTTTTTCATATTCTTTTCCATTGTGTTTTATCACAGGATATTGACTATAGTTCCCTGTGCTATACAGTAGGACCTTGTTGTTTATCCATTCTATATATAAGAGTTTGCATCTGTTAATCCCAAAACTCGCACTCCATCCCTCTACCCCCAGCTCCTTGGCAACCACAAGTCTGTTCTCTATGTCTGTGAGTATGTTTGTTTTATAGATATGTTCATTTGTGTTGTGATACAAATGTGATACACTTATCACATATAAGTGATATCATATGGTCAATGTGGCTATTTAAATGAATTAAATTAAATTAAAAATTCAGTCCCTCAGCCACATGAGCCACATGTGCTCAATAACCACTTGTGGCCAGTGGCTACCATATTGCACAGCACAGATATAAAACAGTTCCATCACTGCAGAAAGTTTTATTGGGCTCTGCTGATCTAGAACATATGAAGAAAAAGGGGCTCATTAGACAGGACACATCCTCTTAAGGCTGTAACCGCAAGGGAGCTTAGGTTTCTGAGACAGAGACATAGGGCACAATTGGCCTGGGAGAATCTTTGGAGATTATATCGATCCCGAAAGTCTTCCATGTGTTAGGAATTACCTTACATCATAGGTCAGGACCGATTCAGGGAGAGGAGCTCTCACACAGATGTTATAAGCTGACATTCCCAATCTAGCTCCCTCTCGGTGTGACACGTTTTGATGGGAAGATGGCAGGAGAAAGAGACACAGGAAGGCAACACCACCAGGAGGACCAATATGGACGAGCTTTCCACCATACTCCTCCCCGACTGCAACATTTGCCTCCCGTCCTGGGAGCTCGCGTCACAGTACCATCGTCTGCGTCCTCCAAAACACTGAAGATTCAGAACTTCCTAGCCTTCTGGCTCTTTAGGTCTCTCCCTGGGCCCAGCATCATTCAGTTATCAAGCAAATAACAAAATAGGAGAAAAGCTGGGAGAAAAGCCAGGAGATCATATGAGAGAAATAAAATAGGAAGCCAACCACTTCCTAATCTTGTAGCAGCCAAGACTCCAGACTCTTGATTGCTAAGTGGGGGTTTCCTATGAGTCCCCCAAATATGCTGAAGTCATCTGAACCAAGGAGAACCCCAGACTCACCTCCTGCAGAATATTTTTAGGGGAAGCCTTCAGGGAGGGGAGGGGGCTCACTCTGTCCCTGTCACCCAAGGCTGCCAGGCATTGGAGGAGAGGACACAAGACCCTGTGTGAAGGTAGGCAGAGGGCTGCAGGAGGCCCGTGTGTGTCTCTGTTGGGCAATAGATCTACCTTGAAAATAAATGCAGACCTTATTTATAAAAAGATGGCAGTACCCAGCCTTTATTCAGGGATTTGGACTTTTACGATGTACTTTTTAATGTACTTCTACATATAGTGTTTCTTTTCTTTCCAGAGCCCTAGGGGGGAGGTTGCTCTCCTCATTTCATAGTTATAAAATATGAGGGTCAGTTTGAATAAAATAGCCGTCCTAAGTCACGTGGGTAGAAACTCAGCTGGCTTGCAGATTCCAAATTGACAGAGGAAATTTAGCTCTGACAGGAAAGACAATCATCATATTTTTAAACGATACTAGGTAACATCTCTTGAACGTTCATCACGCACCTGATGTAGAGCTAAGCAGTCCACATGTGCTGACTCCTCGCCACCAAGAGCCACCCCATTTTACAGATGTGGGAACTAAGGCCTGGAGAAGTCTGACAGCTTACCCAGTCACACACCAAGAAAGCAGGAAAGAAAAAGATTTGGTCCAATTGGTAGTTATAATGTGGGTTTATAGGCCACATTATGGGGTCGTAATCTTTTCAAGTTTGAATGAGGGAACTGAAAATTCAATAGAAAATGTCAAAGAAGAGATTAGCTTCTATAATAACTTCTAAATGGCCCAACCGAGAAGCTCTCTGAAAGCTCAGATGATTAAAGATGTGGTCTGGCGTTTCCTTTGTCAGGAGGAATTGCCTTTGTCTTGAGAAACATTTTTTCTCCAGCCTGCTCACTGAGGTGATACCAGGGTTAGAGGCCTGGAGGGAGGGACTTCAACGCGGGCACAGGATGGGAGCGGGTAAGGGGTCTTTGACCAGGTAACATGTCGGCACCTGTGGCACCTCCCCAAATGGCAGCCCACGAAGTCAGGCCAGACAGTGTTACATTCTGCCAGCCGTAGGTGCGGGAAGGGGCATCGGCCCTGGCTCCTGGGGCACAGAGCCCATAAATCAGCGCCCGAGCCTGCTGCACGATTGCAATGCGTCTCTTTCAAGCAGCTCCGAGAAAACAATGGCTCCATCTGCTTGCTCACCGCTAGGTAATAAATAAAACGGAATTGGAGCAAAATGGATGGAAAGCAATTTTGGAAGATGAATTTCTGAAGGAATTGGCCACTATTTGTGCACCTTTTCTGGGGCCGGAAACGGCCGCATGAGACGCTGCCAGGCCCAAGGGCTGGAGGAAACAGAGAGCAAACAGAGAGAACGCAACTTCCTGGTGACGGGCTGGTCAGGAAACAGTTCTTGCAAAGGACTTCCCATTACTGACTCCTCCCCGTTCTCTCTTTTTTTTTTTTTTTTTTTTTTTTTGCGGTACGCGGGCCTCTCACCGCTGTGGCCTCTCCCGCTGCTGAGCCCAGGCTCCGGACGCGCAGGCGCAGTGGCCATGGCTCACCGGCCCAGCCGCTCTGTGGCACGTGGGATCCTCCCGGACCGGGGCACGAACCCATGTCCCCTGCATCGGCAGGTGGACTCTCAACCACTGCACCACCAGGGAAGCCCTCCCCGTTCTCTTTGTCCTTCTCCTTCATCTTCTCCATCATCATCTCCATTATCACCAACATCATCACCATCACCATCTCCATCATTATCACCCTCATCATCATCTTCCTCATCATGGTTAATTGGCTAACTGGCTTCTGGAGTCCCTACTGCGTACCAGCCCTTTGCTGAAATCTCTATATCTTTATGGGAATTGCCTCCTTTCAAGTCTCATTGAGGCATGCCCTGACCACACTACGTAAGACTGCAACACTCCTCCCCACGGCATTCCCTATGCCCCCTCCTTTGTTTTATTTTTCTCCACAGCTTTTATCATTTTCTAACATACTCAATAATTTACTTATTCTGGTTATTGTTTTATCATCTGTCTTACCCATCTAGAATAGATGCTTTTTTTCCCCCAGTTTTACTGAGACATAATTGACATATATCACTGTATGAGTTTCGGGTGTACATCATAAAGATTTGACATATATATTGTGAAATGATTACCACAATCGGTTTAGCAAACATCCATTATCTCATATAGATACAATAAAAAGAAACGGAGGGGCTTCCCTGGTGGCACAGTGGTTGGGAGTCCACCTGCCGATGCAGGGGACGCAGGTTCGTGCCCTGGTCCTGGAAGATCCCACATGCCGCGGAGCGGCTGGGCCCATGAGCCATGGCCGCTGAGCCTGCGCGTCCGGAGCCTGTGCTCTGCAATGGGAGAGGCCACAACAGCTAGAGGCCTGAGTACCGCAAAAAAAAGAAATGGAAAAAATAAAGAGAACAAAATTTCACCTTATAATGAGAACTCTTAGGATGTACTCTCTTAACAGCTTTCATATATATCATACAGCAATGGTAACTGTGGTCATCACGGTGTACGTTACATCCTTAGTAGCATAGATGATCTTAAGGGCAGGGAATTTGCTGTTTTTCTGCCACTGTATCCGCAGTGCTGAGAATAATTTCTGACCTATGGAAGGCACTCAGTAAATGTGTTGGATAACTGAATGAGCGAATGAATGAATGGAGACATATCTGGCCTATGCCTATCTCTCCACACTCATCTCTTGCCTCTGGCCCCACTACATCTTGTATATGCTGTGACATCTAGTTACTGTTCCATCTTTGGTGCATGCCCTTCCCCTTATCTGACACCCCTCTGCACACACCTTCAGGCAGGCTTCAGCTCTATCCTTCAGCTCTTCTCTGACCATCCAGATGAGTAACCCTTGTTATTCTTCCTTTTCAGTTCTCACAGAGGATGTACTCATTTGTTTACTTGCAGGAGTGGACATCTGCCTGAATTCTGTCCACAGGAGTGGTAGATTTCTCCAGATCACCAGAACCTAGCATGGATCCTGGCACTGAGAAGGTACTCAAGAAATATTCTTAACCCATTTACAGATGAGGAAATTGGGATGAGGTGTTGGGACTTGATACCAGGTCTAAATCCAAAGCCCATAGACTGAGGCACCACCCTATGCGATTCTCTGAGTTTCTTTGGTTCTTGGTAAGTTTAGCCACATCCACAGCCATGTCCATTATCTGTCCTGCTTCCCAGGTGACCTCTCTCAACACCGCTTTAAGGTAATCACTTCCTTGTTTGTGATTTCAGTGACTAGGTATCAGGCACCTCTGTGCCAGACGCTGTTCTAGAAGAAGTGGTCAAGGTAGACCAGATCCCTGCTCTCATGGAGCTTACAATTTAGTGAGGAAACAGACAAAACAAGTAAGAAAACAAAGAATAAGAAATTTCAGAGCAGGACCAATGCTGTGAAGACAATAGGAATGAGAGTGACGCAGCAGGGAGTGGTAGGGAGATGAACGGCTACTCTAAATAAGGTGTTTGCATGTCATTCTCCTATTTTTGCCTTCCCTGCAATCAGAAAAACCCTCTTAACACCTTCTGTTTCACAGTCAGCTTTTAGCCACTGTCTCTGCTTAGTCTGATCCTCTGTGTCAGCCCAATAAGTGAGACTCTGTCCATCAGAGCAAGGGACAGAATGAAAAAAATAGAATCTCTGCTGGCCCTGGGTCAAAGCTCACCATCAGGCCTGTGTCTGTCACATGTGCTTTAAATTCCTAGTGTCTCTGACATACCTGGGATAGAAGCAAGCCCAGGAAATGTACACAGCAGGTCTGGAGATTCAGACGAGGTCCCCCTTCTGCTCTCTGGGTCATATGAGGATAATTTAGAGCTCACTGGGGTTTTACCTGTAATTTCAAAGTCCTACATCAGAACAGAGCTTTTCCCCCCATGGGAATAGAAGGGGCTTAAAATGCATCTATGTGTGGTTAGTCAGTTTTTCTCAAAGTTCGCTGAATTGGGTGTTAGTAAAATATAGCAAAAGACACAACAATTTTAGGGCAGGGAAAATGCACCATAGCTTCCTCTGGAATAAGCGGGCCAACTGCCTGCCCCAGCCTCTTCCCCAGCCTAAGCTCACCCACCCAGACAGAGGATGTGGAATGCTGCAGACCTGGGTTCTGAGCTCCTGCACACACTTGCTTTGTGACCCTGACACATCCTTAGCCTTCCTCAACCTCACTTTTTCCACATGTACAAGGGGAAAACAACCTTTATCCTACCTTCCTCACAGGCTGGCTATAAAGCTGTGAGTATTAACCCCATATAACTTCTCCAACCCTTCCTCTACACTAATCCACCACATATAGCAAAGACCTCAGTAACTACTACCAAATGCTTTGAATGGATGGATGGATGGATGGATGGTTGGATGGAACCCAGTCACCTCAAATGTTTTAGGGTGGCTTCCTAAGGTTAGAAAAATTGAAGGGAAGTTGGCTTAAGACTGACTAGGAGAAGCTGGAGAGATGCCTTACTTAGGCCAAGAGGCTGACGCAGGTCATCTCTCTTCCTCATGTTGTCTTTTGTATATGAAAAGGGCACAGGACTGACTGGGATGGAGCCTTTGACAGCAAGAGTAAAGGATTGTAAAAACAGAGTAGGAACTAGGAACTTAGGTTCCTCTCCTTTTCCTGGGGTGAGGGCTGGGGAAGAATGTTGGACACTGAAAATTTCAAATGGCTTTGAGAGGTGTGGAGACTTCTGTACTATAATGGCATATCTCACTATGTCTTTCTGTCTCTCTGTCTCTGTCTCCCCCACTGTCTCTCATTGGGCTGGGCCTGGCATCTCCCTAGGATGGACTTCTGAGTTGAGGGCTCCATATAAATATCAGGCGCCTTGGTGACAACATCGTCTGTTTCTCACTGGCCCACCTCATTCTGCAAAGCAGGAGAAGATGAAGCACAAGGAGAAAATGAGGTCAGCAGAAACAAAGCCAGGATGGAAATTGTGACAAAAAATATAAGCTGTTTATTTCAAGCCTAATGAGACAAACCACACTTCCGGAAAATGGCTACTATAACTTGATGGTAACAGATTGGAAGTGCCATTGCCGCTGCTGCAGTGTTGCTTCCTGGGCTTCCCTTCTCCAGGAGCCAGCAGTCCACAGGGGCCCAGACTCAGGCAGCATCTGGGCAGCCTTGAGGGAAGGGGTTCCCAGTCACTCCCAGGGACCCAGGCACTGCCCAGAGCCCATACTGGCTCCACCATGTCCATGAGCACTGCCTCTTCCCTCCCCACAGCTCTTCACTAGCTCCTTTGTATGGCCTGGGGTTTCCCAAATGTCACTCACTTACACGGCATCCTAACAGGTTTTGCCGTATCCACCTATCATCTGTACCTTCTTCTTTAAAAATTATTTTTCCTACAATTATTTTAACGTCTTTATTAGAGTATAATTGCTTTACAATGGTGTGTTAGTTTCTGCTTTATAACAAAGTGAATCAGCTATACCTATACATACATCCCCATATCTCCTCCCTCTTGCATCTCCCTCCCACCCTCCCAATCCCACCCCTCTGGGTGGACACAAAGCACTGAGTTGATCTCCCTGTGCTATGTGGCTGCTTCCCACTAGCTATCTATTTTACCTTTGGTAGTATATATAAGTCCATGCCACTCTCTCACTTCGTCCCAGCTTACACTTCCCCCTCCCCATGTCCACAAGTCCATTCTCTATGTCTGCATCTATATTCCTGTCCTGACCCTAGGTTCTTCAAAACCTTTTGTTTTAGATTCCATATATAGGTGTTAGTATGTGGTATTTGTTTTTCTCTTTCTGACTTACTTCTCTCTGTATAACAGACTCTAGGTCCATCCACCTCACTACAAATGACTCAATTTCATTTCTTTTTATGGCTGAGTAATATTCCATTGTATATATGTGCCACATCTTCTTTATCCATTCATCTGTCAATGGACACTTAGATTGCTTCCATGTCCTGGGTATTGTAAATAGAGCTGCAGTGAACATTGTGGTACATGACTCTTTGTGAATTCTGGTTTTCTCAGGGTATATGCCCAGTAGTAGGATTACTGGGTCATATGGTAGTTCGATTTTTAGTATTTGAGGAACCTCCCTACTGTTCTCCATAGTAGCTGTATCAATTTACATTCCCACCAACAGTGCAAGAGGGTTCCCTTTTCTCCACACCCTCTCCAGCATTTATTGTTTGTAGCTTTTTTGATGATGGCCAGTCTGACCAGTGTGAGGTGATACCTCATTGTAGTTTGATTTGCATTTCTCTAATGATTAGTGATGTTGAGCATCCTTTCATCTGTTTGTTGGCAATCTGTATATCTTCTTTGGAGAAATGTCTGTTTAGGTCTTCTGCTCATTTTTGGATTGGGTTGTTTGTGTTTTTGATACTGAGCCGCATGAGCTACTTGTAAATTTTGGAGATTAATCCTTTGTCAGTTGCTTCATTTGCAAATATTTCCTCCCATTCTGAGGGTTGTCTTTTCATCTTGTTTATGGTTTCCTTTGCTGTACAAAAGCTTTTAAGTTTCATTAGGTCCCATTTGTTTATTTTTGTTTTTATTTCCATTTCTCTAGGAGGTGGGTCAAAAAGGATCTTGCTGTGATTTATGTCATAGAGTGTTCTGCCTATGTTTTCCTCTAAGAATTATATAGTGTCTGGCCTTACATTTAGGTCTTTAATCCATTTTGAGTTTATTTTTGTGTATGGTGTTAGGGAGTGTTCTAATTTCATTCTTTTACCTGTAGCTGTCCAGTTTACCCAGCACCACTTACTGAAGAGACTGTCTTTTTTCCATTGTATATTCTTGCCACCTTTATCAAAAATAAGATGACCATATGCACGTGGGTTTATTTCTGGGATTTCTATCCTGTTCCATTCATCTATATTTCCATTTTTGTGCCAGTACCATACTGTCTTAATTACTGTAGTTTTGTAGTGTAGTCTGAGGTCTGGGAGCCTGATTCCTCCAGCTCCGTTTGTCTTTCTCAAGATTACTTTGGCTATTCGGGGTCTTTTGTGTTCCCATACAAATTGTGAAATTTTGTTCTAGTTCTGTGAAAAACGCCATTGGTAGTTTCATAGGGATTGCATTGAATCTGTAGATTGCTTTGGGTAGTATAGTCATTTTCACATTGTTGATTCTTCCAATCAAAAACGTGGTATATCTTTCCATTGGTTTGTATCATCTTTAATTTCTTTCATCATTGTCTTATAGTTTTCTGCATACAATTCTTTTGTTTCCTTAGGTAGGTTTATTCCTATATATTTTATTCTTCTTGTTGCAATGGTAAATGGTACTGTTTCCTTAATTTCTCTTTCAGATTTTTCATCATTAGTGTATAGGAATGCAAGAGATTTCTGTGCATTAATTTTGTATCCTGCTACTTTACCAAATTCATTGATTAGCTCTAGTAGTTTTCTGATAGCATCTTTAGGATTCTCTATGTATAGTATCACGTCATCTGCAAACTGTGGCAGTTTTACTTCTTCTTTTCTGATTTGGATTCCTTTTATTTCTTTTTCGTCTCTGATTGCTGTGGCTAAAACTTCCAAAACTATGTTGAATAATAGTTATGAGAGTGGGCAACCTTGTCTTGTTCCTGATCTTAGTGGAAATGGTTTTAGTTTTTCACCATTGAGAACAATGTTGGCTGTGGGTTTGTCATAGATGGTCTTTATTATGTTGAGGTAAGTTCCCTCTACGCCTACTTTCTGGAGGGTTTTTAATCATAAATGGGTGTTGAATTTTGTTGAATGTTTTTCTGCATCTATTGAGGTGATCATATGGTTTTTATCCTTCAACTTGTTAATATGGTTTATCACATTGATTGATTTGCATATATTGAAGAATCCTTGAATTCCTGGGATAAACCTCACTTGATCATGGTGTATGAACCTTTCAATGTGCTGTTGCATTCTGTTTGCTAGTATTTTGTTGAGAATTTTGCAACTATGTTCATTAGTGATATTGGCCTGTAGTTTTCTTTCTTTGTGGCATCTGTCTGGTTTTGGTATCAGAGTGATAGTGGCCTTGTAGAATGAGTTTGGGAGTGTTCCTAAACACTATATTTTGGAAGAGTTTGAGAAGGGTAAGTGTTAGCTCTTCTCTAAATGTTTGATAGAATTTGCCTGTGAAGCCATCTGGTCCTAGGCTTTTCTTTGTTGGAAGATTTTTAAACACAGTCTCACTTTCAGTGATTGTGATTAGTCTGTTTATGTTTTCTATTTCTCCCTGGTTCAGTCTCAGAACGTTGTGCTTTTCTAAGAGTTCATCCATTTCTTCCAGGTTGTTCATTTTTTTGGCATATAGTTGCTTGTAGTAATCTCTCATGACCCTTTGTATTTCTGCAGTGTCAGTTGCTACTTCTCCTTTTTCATTTCTAATTCTATTGATTTGAGTCTTCTCCTTTTTTTCTTGATGAGTCTGGCTAATCGTTTATCAATTTTGTTTATCCTCTCCAAGAACCAGCTTTTAGTTTTATTCATCTTTGCTGTTGTTTCCCTCATTTCTTTTTCCTTTGTTTCTGATCTGATCTTTATTATTTCTTTCCTTCTGCTAACTTTGGGGTGTTTTTGTTCTTCTTTCTCTAATTGCTTTAGGTGTAAGGTTAGTTTGTTATTTGAGATGTTTCTTTTTTCTTGAGGTAAGATTGTATTGCTATAAACTTCCCTCTTAGAATTGCTTTTGCTGTATCCCATAGGTTCTGGGTCATTGTGTTTTCATTGTCATTTGTTTCCAGGTATTTTTTGAGTTTCTCTTTGATTTCTTCAGTTATCTCTTGGTTATTGAGTAGTATATTGTTTAGCCTCCATGTGTTTGAATTTTTTACAGATTTTTTCCTGTAATTGATATCTAGTCTCATAGCGTTGTGGTCAGAAGAGATACTTGATACGATTTCAATTTTCTTAAATTTACCAAGGCTTGATTTGTGACCCAAGACGTGGTCTATACTGGAGAATGTTCCAGGAGCACTTGAGAAGAAAGTGTATTCTGTTGTTTTTGGATGGAATGCCCTATAAATATCAATTAAGTCCATCTTGTTTAATGTATCATTTAAAGCTTGTGTTTCCTTATTTATTTTCATTTTGGATGATCTGTCCATTGGTGAAAGTGGGGTGTTAAAGTCCCCAACTATGATTGTGTTACTGTCAATTTCCCCTTTTATGGCTGTTAGCATTTGCCTTATGTATTGAGGTGCTCCTATGTTGGGTGCATAAATATTTACAATTGTTATATCTTCTTCTTGGATTGATCCCTTGATCATTAGGTAGTGTCCTTCTTTGTCTCTTGTAATAGTCTTTATTTTAAAGTCTATTTTGTCTGATATGAGAATTGCTACTCCAAATTTCTTTTGATTTGCATTTGCATGGAATAACTTTTTCCAGCCCCTCACTTTCAGTCTGTATGTGTCCCTAGGTCTGAAGTGGGTCTCTTGCAGACAGCATATTTACAGGTCTTGTTTTTGTATCCATTCAGCTAGTCTGTGTCTTTTGGTTGGAGCATTTAATCTATTTGCATTTAAGGTAATTTTCGATATGTATGTTCCTATTACCATTTTCTTCATTGTTTTGGGTTTGTGATTGTAAGTCTTTTCCTGCTCTTGTGTTTCCTGTCTAAAGAAGTTCCTTTAGCATTTGTTGTAAAGCTCGTTTGGTGGTGCTGAATTCTCTTAGCTTTTGCTTGTCTGTAAAGGTTTTAATTTCTCCATCGAATCTGAATGAGATCCTTGCTGGGTAGACTAATCTTGGTTGCAGGTTTTTCCGTTTCATCACTTTAAATATGTCCTGCCAGTCCCTTCTGGCTTGCAGAGTTTCTGCTGAAAGATCAGCTGTTAACCTTATGGGGATTCCTTTGTATGTTATTTGTTGGTTTTCCCTTGCTGCTTTTAATATTTTTTCTTTGTATTTATTTTTTGATAGTTTGATTAACATGTGTCTTGGCCTGCTTCTCCTTGGATTTTTCCTGTATGGAACTCTCTGTTTTTCCTGGACTTGATTGACTATTTCCTTTCCCATATTAGGGACGTTTTCAACTATAATCACTTCAAATATTTTCTCAGTCTCTTTCTTTTTTTCTCCTTCTTCTGGGACCCCTATAATTCTAACGTTGGTGCATTTAATGTTTTCCCACAAGTCTCTGAGGCTGTCCTCAATTGTTTTCATTCTTTTTTCTTTTTCAGCTCTGTGGTAGTTATTTCCACTATTTTGCCTTCCGAGTCACTTAACCGTTCTTCTGCCTCAGTTATTCTGCTATCAATTCCTTCAAGAGGAGTTTTAATATCATTTATTTTGTTGTTCATCATTTTTTGTTTACTCTTTAGTTCTTCTAGGTCCTTGTTAAATGTTTCCTGTATTTTCTCCATTCTACTTTCAAGATTTTGGATCATCTTTAGTATCATTACTCCGAATTCTTTTTCAGGTAGACTGCCTATTTCCTCTTCATTTGTTTGGTCTGGTGGCTTTTTATCTTGCTCCTTCATCTGCTGTGTGTTTCTCTATCTTCTCATTTTGCTTAACTTACGATGCTTCAGGTCTCCTTTTTGCAGTATGCATGTTCGTAGTTCCTGTTGTTTTTGGTGTCTGATCCAGTGGCTAATGTTGGTTCAAGGGGTTGTGTAGGGTTTCTGGTGGAGGGGACTAGTGCCTGTGTTCTGGTGGATGAGGCTAGATCTTGTCTTTCTGGTGGGTAGGACCACGTCTTGTGGTGTGTTTTGGTGTGTCTGTGACCTTATTACGATTTTAGGCTGCCTCTCTGCTAATGGGTAGAGTTGGGTTCCTGTCTTGCTATTTTTTTGGCCTAGGGTGTCCATCACTGTAGCTTGCTGGTTATTGAGTGGAGCTGGGTCTTAGTGTTGAGATGGAGATCTCTGGGAGAGCTTTTCCTGTTTGATATTACATGGAGCTGGGAGGTCTCTGTTGGACCAATGTCCTGAACTCGGCTCTCCGACCTCAGAGGCACTGGCCTGACACCCGGCTGGAGCACCAAGACCCTGTCAGCCACACAGCTGCTAGTGTTGAAAGGTCTCCTGCAGAGGCAGGGGGTGGCTGTGGCTCACCACAGGGACAAGGACACTGGCAGCAGAAGTTCTGGGAAGTATTCCTTGGCGTGAGCCCTCCCAAGTCCGCCATTAGCCCCATCAAAGAAACTTTTTCCTTCAATTTGGCTTATTGTATTTACTTACAAAAGGAAACTTTGCAACACAATTGCCATTGATGAAAAACTGGATCATTTTTAATTAATTTAAATGAGCACACAAGTCTTAAAATAAAACTCATTCCTCCATGTGTCACCTAAAATCTTGCACACTTACAGTAGTTCCCATCACCCATTGAGACTCAGTGAGACTTAAAATTAATCCTGGGCTAATCTGAACTCACCTCAGGATGACCTTCAAGGCCCGAGATCATTTTGGAACTAAGACGATCTTCCCTAACAAAAATTCATCACACTGTATTGTTATTAATTAATTCATCCGTTCAATTCATTCCATAGATAAATATCAAGCACTGTTCTAAACGCTTGACATACAACAGTGAGTAAAACAGACCAAAACATTTCTGCCTTCTTGGAGCTTCCATTTTAATGATAAAACTAGACAAATAATAAACATATTCAATAAGGAAATTATATAGTAAGTGAGAAAGTAAAAACTGCTGTGGGATTAGGAGATTCTGAAAGAGAGAATGAAAACTTCAACTAGATGGTCAGGGAAGGCCTCATGGAGAAGGTGAACTGGGAAGAAAGGGAGAGAGGGGCCACCTGGCATCTGGGAGAAGAGGATTCTAGGCTGGGGACCAGCCGTTGCCAAGGCCCTTGCTGAAGGAGCAGCAAGGGCGGCAGTGTATGTGATGTTGAGAATAACAGGAAAAGTGGTGAGAGAAGTGGCAGGGACCAGACAGTATGGACCTTGTGAGCCAGTGGAAGAATTTGGGTTTTATTTTGTGGGAAATTGGGAGTCATTGAGGGATTTCAAGCAGAAGCAAGAAATGATCTTACATTTTAAAACAATCACTGTAGCTGCGCTGTTCAGAATAGGCTATTGGGGATTGAGGGTTGGGAGAAGGTCAAGGATAAAAGCAGGGAGGCCTATTATTAAAAGCAGGGATGCCTATCAAAATATTCCAATAGTGAGAAGTCGATCGGTGGATAGAGTGGTCGATGCCAAGAGGTTAGATTCTGGACATATTGTGAAGATGCAGCTTGAAGGACTGAATATGGGATGTGAAACAGAAAATTCAAGAATGACACCAAGATTTTTGACCTGAGTAACCAGAAGTATGGACTCGACATTGACTGAGATGGATAAGATTGAGGGGAGCAGGTTTGTTGGGGAAGGAGTTCAGTTTGGGATTAAAGGGGTTGAAGATGCCTATTGGGCATATCTGATAAACTGTGCAATTGCCACAAGTGTTTGCTGCATTTTCCCACTTCACTGAGGTCAAGATTGACTATAGGACTTGATTTGGCCAATGAAATATGATCAGAAGTTTCAAGAACCAGTTTATGGTTTGCTGTGTTTTCTATTCTCCCGTACACTGTGATCAGCAATGTTCCAGATGGGAGCTGCTCCATAAGCCTGAATCCTGGAGTGAAGATGACACAGTGCAGATCGTGGGGGATATGTAGCATGAGTGAAAAATAAACTTTTTTGTGAAACGCCACTGAGACTCGAGGTCATCGTTAGCAAAGCATAACCGAGCCTCTCTTGGTTGATACAGCATCCTAGTGGGAATGTCATGTAGGCAGTGGGGTATACTTCTCTTGAGTGAAAGACAAGCATTTCTCCAGTCCAGGCTGGAGAAATAAATTGGGAATCCACTGACATATGGATGGCATTTGAAGCCTTAAGACTGGGTGAAACGAAAGGAAGACATACAAGGAAAGAGGGCCAAGAACTGAGTCTTGGGACCTCCAACATGCAGAGATGGTGAGAAAAGGAGGAGGAGGAGGCAGAAAACAGCTAAGAAGGAGTAAACAGTGTGAAGGAGGAAAAGTAACAGAGTTCAACCAAGATGAGGGCTCAGAATTGACCATTGGGTTTGGCACCATGGAAGTCACTGATGGTCCTGCAGATGGAAATTTTGGTGTAGTGATAGGGGCAAAAGTCAGACTGAGTTTGGTTTAAGAGAACAGGGGAGGGAAAGAACTGGAGACAGCAAACACATACAACTCTACCACAGGTTGTGCTGCAGAGGTGAGAAGAGAAATGTAGTTGTAGCTGATACCGTCGAAAGGGGTCAAGGTATCATTTTAAGTGGGGAGAAATAACAGCACTGCTTGTATGTTTTAGAGAAAGCCCCAGTAGAGAGGAGATTTTTGATGCAGTAGGAGGTAGAGGAATGGATTGCTGGAGTGATGTCCCTGAGAGGCAAGAATTGGTGGGACCTAGTGTACAACTGGAGGGACTGATTTCATACTGGGGCCCAGATGATTCTTCTGTGGTGACAGGTGGGAAGGCAGAGTATTAGACATCAGGTCTTTCACATTCCAAATGCAGAGAGCCACCCATGATACCCTGGTCCACCTCCATGACTCTTCAGCCACTCCCGGTTATTTAAATAATTTGAGTGTAGACTCACTCCTGTAATTTCTTCCCCTTTAATCTCTAGCTTTGATTCAAAGCTCCTCTTCATCACTCCCCCAGCCAGCCTCAAGCTGCTTAGAGAGGAGGAAGAAGTACAAGGTTCGGAGCTGAGCTTTGCCCTCTTCTTTCTTTTTCTAACTCTTCTAGTTTCGGGGACAAGGAAGAAAGATGACAGTAGGTATTTTCTCCCTCCCAGGTCTGCTGATATATGGGTGTTGGGGAGGGGTCCTGGTCGGGCCAGTTCTATCTGAAGCTGAGAATTCCATGTTCACAGAGCCAGGTTCAGCTTCACTCTGGCCTCTGGACAATGGAGGAGCTCCCAAAGAAGCTGCGACCCTCCCTGTGGGCCTGTCAGTAGAACCACCCTTCTCTGTGTCAGACATTCCATTGCTTGGCCCAGAATTTACCAGGGCATCCCAGGGTTCTTTCCCTTCTGCAAACTTCATACTCTGCCAGGGTCTTTGTCCACAACTCCCAGAGCCAGGATGCCCTGGACTCGCTATCCTCCTCTACCTTATTTTTGTCCACAGACATACCATCTGACTGTATTTTGATTATTGTCTGACTCTCCAACTAGATGATAAAAGTCCATGAGAGCAGGGATGTTTGTCTGGCTCCCTGTGAAATCCCCCATGCCCATGAGTATCTGCCATCTGGTTAATACTCAGTAAATACTTATTTTAAATGAATGAATGAATGAAAGAATGAAGTAGGAATTACACCCAACGTCTTCCTGAACATATTGTGATAGATTATTATAGTAATGGTCCCTATGAAACATAACTTTCTATATCCTCAACCTTGTATTGGCCCCTCCCACATTGAATCTGGGCTTGGCCATGTGGCTTGCCTTGGTCAATGGGACATTAGCAAGAATGACCCAAGCATAATCTTGTACAAGGGGGCTTGTTTTCTTTCTTGCTACTTTTGGGACATAGCCACCATGTTAAAACGTCCACAATAACTTGTTGGGAAAATGTAACTCAGCTGACAGCCAGCACCAATCATCAGATACATGATGAGGCCATCTTAGACCACCCAGCCCCAGCCAAGCCGCTACATGACTGTGGCCACAGGGGAGACCCTTATCAAATTGGTAACCTGTAGAACCATGAGCAAATAAATGACTATGGTTCTTAGCCACTAAGTTTTAAAGTAGTTTCTTATGCAGCCATAGACAACTGTTATAGCACGTAACACTTTGGTCCCTTCCATCCTGCACAAAGTAGATTCCCAAAAACAATATCCCTCTCTTCTTCTCAGCAGTATTCAGACCTAGGAGTCCAGAGGATTTGACAAAGCCCGTATTCCTCCTTGTGAGTCCCCAACCCGTAAGTCATTATGGCAGCTGATGCAAATTGTTTCCCAGAAACCACACCCATTACCCAAGCCGACCTTTGGAAAATAAACAGTGTTGTTTCAGCACTCACTCTGCCTGCCCGTGCACAGGAATGAGGGAGGGAGAGTTCACCTGGACTCTCATAGGAGCCCCTGGCCAGAGAATCCATAGTCTTTTCCAAGAGGGAGTGAAAGAGGCTGGAGCAGGCAGCTGCAGCAGCACGAGCCCTGGCCAGTATGCTCCAGAGCTCACTCAGTGTCCCCCGTGACTTCTGAAGCCCCCACCCAGAGGGCACTGCTGGGTTGTGTTGAGACCTGCTGTGCATTTCTCCCTCAGTCTCCCAGTTCCTGCTGCTCCCTCCATCTCAGCAGAGATCTGCCTGGCGGTACTCACTAAGGAAACCATACTCCAGCATTCCGACCGCATGGAATTAAAAACCTGGCCTGCCACGTTAGCAAGGGTGAGTGGACAGGACCGGAGATACTACCTTAAACACACACAGTCCTGGCTCCACCAGCCCCAGGGAAGGTGTAATTAAGGTGCACAGAAACAGATGTGGCCTCATTTTGCACAGGCCACGGATCTCAGAGCCTTTGAAGCCAGGCATCTGGGGGCCCAACAGGGACTGTTTCCCATTTCTGAGACGAGTTCACTTCTAACGCAAGCACCCAAGGTTTCGACTTCAATCACTTGTATTGAGTGACAAGTGCCTGCAGGATGGCCACGCAGGGAAACCTTGTGCCCCTTCCAGGCCCTACCCAGCCTTTTCCCCCTAAGAGCTCCCCAGCTCTGCGAGATGGCTCTGGACCCATCCAGAAACACCTCAAGCTTTCTCCTGCCCCCAGGACCACCCAAGATGAATGCTAGCCCTCTAGATCAGAGGTTAACCCAGAGGCATTCAGAGGTGTTATGAGTTAGCTAACGACGTGGTGGTTCAAGAACAAGAATTTTTTTTCTTTTTGACCATGGAGCGTGGTATCTGGGATCTTAGTTCCCCAACCAGAGGTGGAACCCGCGCCCCCTGAAGCGGAAGCATGGAGTCTTAACCACTGGACCTCCAGGGAATTCCCAAGACATTTTATATAAAACTTGAAATGTCCAGAGTCTCTTGAGTTTGGCAACAATATGCCTGCTTGCACAAGTCAACTAGAATTGAGTAGTGGCTATACCCCAGGTCACCACTGTCCCCACTACTCCACATCGTATCACACGCAGCCCACCTCACGCGTTGGCATTACCTGCCTGGAGCCCAAAGGCATTTTCCTTTGGGCCTTGGTGTAGATATGGAGATGAGACATGCTGCCCAGATGGCCCTGCCAGGAAGGGCTTGAGGCTCAACTACAGAGAGTGGGGTCAGCAGACAGCCTCACCCTGTCTCTCCTTCAGGGTCTGCCTCAGCTGCAGAGAGCTGTCTCACCGGTGGTCACACCCTGCCCAGGGCTGCCAGTGTCACATCTGGTGGCTGAGTGAGGTGGAGGGCATAAAGACCCTGCCAGGCAAGTCTCCCAGGCAGAATGTGCCTCTTGGGTGGGGCTGGCCAATGCTTGATCAGGTCTTCAGTGCAGTTTCACTTCTTCCTCTTCTCCTACTTTCTCCCCCCTCATTTCCCAGAGATTGGTTTCTAATAAATATTTTGTACCCCAAACTCAGTTTCTAGAAAACGTAAGCTGCAACACAGAGCTAAAAGAGGCTCAGACAGGGGCAGACTTTTCCGAGGTCTCCTAAGTAGATAGGGACAGAGCCATGGTCCCCTGACTCAGAATGGAGCCCTGTTGGGAAATTTCCTCATGCAAATCACTCCAGACCCATCCTCCCCTCCACCCCCGCAATAGAAAACAAGGTGTGTTAGATTGATTTCCCTCAAAAGTGAAGTCCAAGACAAGGATGTGGGTGTGGGTGTTTAACTTGGGAGGTGATCTCAGGAAGCAGGAGGAAGAAATAGAGAAAGTGGCACAGCAAAGGAGGAAAAGCCGTTAAAATGGTGTGTTGTTACAAGAGCTGCCATGGACGGCCAGGGCTGGAATCTACCAGGATTCTGCAGTATACCTTTATGTACAGGTCTTTGTATAAACATAAATTTTTCTCTAGGGAAAATACCTATGAGTGGGATTGCTGTGTCATGTGTTAAAGCATACATTTAACTTCTCACGAAACTTCCAAACTATTTTCCAGAATAGTTGTACCATTTTGCATTCTCACCAACAATGAATGTATGAGAGTTCCAGTTGCTCCACGTCATCAACGGCACTTGAATGTGTTTACTATGTCAGCCGTTCTAATGGGTGTGTAGTGATTTACCCAGTGTATTTTAGGCGAGGAAGTGGCATGATCAAATCTTGGGGGAACATTAAAGACATGGAAAACATTTAGGAGAGTGATGCACTAATGTAGACAAGAGACAGTGTGATGGCAATAAGGATAAAGTGTAGGGGAGAGATACTCTGTAAAAGAATCAGCAGAACTTGGGGTTGAGGAAAGGAGTCTAGGATGACTCCTCATCAAGACCCCAAGTTCCCACGAAGAGAGGAAGCTGGAATTGCACTGTGAAGGGCAGTAGGGTTGGGTCAGGGCGGGAGTGGACCAGCCTCCCTCCCCTGCTGCCTGTGAAGCCCTGTGCAGTTGATAGCACCAAACAGCTTGGCTCCATTTACTCAGGAAGATTTATGTCTCACTCCATGGGGGGAGACGTGTCTATCTGCTAGGTTGAGTTGGTAGAATTATAAACATGCCAATAGCCTGCATTCTGGGAATGACCTATGCTGGTTGTAAACACGGATGCATACGTCCTGATAGTGAATCAGACAAAGAGCCCCAAACGTGAAGCTTTTGGGGAAGGAATCAAGAAAAACCTCACTACTCTGGGGAAGGATTCCTGCAGAGTTCTCCGGTAAGTTCCCTTCCTTTCATCTCTGCAGCACCCACCCTTCTCTGACAGCCTCCAATATTGCGCCTTACTGCGGAATTATGAAAGTCGCTTTTTATCCTTACTCTTCTCTGGACTTCACAATAACTCTAATATTATTATCCCACTTTTCCACTGAAGGTTCAGAGACAGTAAATGGCTTGTCTAAGGTCATGTGTCAGGTCAGTGGAGACTTGGGAGAATCCAGGTCTTTGGAGCCCACATCCAGAACAAACTTCCAGCATGCTTCATCACTACCTTTTATTTGGGGAGTGACTTCAAACTCCAAAGTAAATTGGATGTGGGAACCTCTCCATGCAACACAGTCTGGTTAATCTGTATGTTGGATTGGCAACTCCCAACTTTTTGGAAACTGTTTCTCCTGCCTTCTTCCTGTATGGTTACAGCAGCCATGTTTTCACAAGGGAGAAACCCACAGCTGATTGGTCCACAGTAGACGCCTGACCCAAGGTGAGTCAATTAGAGCCCCTCCTCTGGGAATTTAGGGCCGTGATTGAGAAAGAAAGAACAGAGTCTCTGGAGGGCTGCAGCACGTGACCTTTGACCATATCTTTCACTACATAGTGTGGGAAATGGAATCCACAGGAACAGAGAAGGTGGAAGCCAATGTACAGGGCAGATCAAAGCAACAGTTAATGGGGGTAAGTTGTTAGGAGCTTTCCAGAAAAGAGGCTCCACGGAAGCTGGCTGTGGGGTCCCAGAGCTGGTCTGGTTCTTGGATTTCCTGGGGCTTGGTATTCAGATCTTCCTCAAACTTTGTGAGAATATCTAATCCTGCCAATAAACACCTGCCCCTGCCTTTTTTTTTTTTTTTTTTTTCCTTAAACTTGTCAGCACTGGCTCATCTACCTTGGGGAGGAAAAAGAAAAGTTTGATGAACACAGATTCTCTTGCTTTCCTTTACATAACTGATCACTATCTGAAAGTATCCCACATACTCGTTTTTTGTCTACTTCCTTCACTAGAACATCAGCTCCCTTAAAGCAGAGGCCTTGTCTCTCCAAGCTGTATCCCCACTGCCTAGCACTGTGCCTGGTACACAGTAGGCTCTTAAGACACAGTCACTGGGCAAATCAATAAATTAATTGGGTATAGGGGCCCCTTAGAAGTCACCCAGTTTTACTGCCTCATTTCATAGACGAGAAAGTGAGGGCTGAAGAAGGAGAGCACTGACAAAGGGCCCTCGGTGAGTTTGCAGATGACCTGGGACTGGAACACAGGCCTTCTGAGTCTCTGTCCAGCACTGGGGGGAATAAGCTGCCCAGAACAGTTGCAGGAAGAGCCCCAGGTGCCGGCCGGTTCCTGAGTGCCTGGCACTGTGCTAAGAGCCTTCTGATGTTGGCTCATTTAAGCCTCACACGTGCCTGGAAGGGCAGTCTCCTGACTCCCATTTTGTAGATGAGGAAACGGAGGCCTGCAGGCATTGCACAGCTTTCTCAACACCACACGTGAGGGGTAGCAGTACACCTTTCCCTTGCCCACAATCTTTACCCTTTTTGCTTCAAAAATCTTGCATGTACCAGTGCCCTTGGGCTGATTCTAGCAACTCAGGACCCCCACTCGATCAGGACAATTCCTTCCTGGCCCACAGACACAGACGATTATGCCATCTGTCTGACCTGTCAAGACGTATCTGTCCCACACCCTTGGATCCTGGTTGTCTGTGACTCCATCTAAAAAGTGAATCTGCCTGACACAGGCACATTCGCTAGGGTAATAATGACTGGGAGAGGTTGATGGTGACTCCTTTAAGAGGTCTTTGCACTTTGACACAGGACTTAAAGACCCAGCCCCTCCTTCAATCGGAGGAATCACTCTCTGGGATGGGATCCAGCCTGGTGTCAAACCAGTGGGAGTGATGCTTCAAAGCTGGAGGCCTTCGGGATCCACTTCGTCATGCCCTTTGGGTGACTATTCCAGCCCTGCGGACAGTCAGTCTTAGTCACTGGGACACAAGAAAGAGCCTGAAATGGAGAAAAAGCACCGAACCTGGGGTCAGAAGACCTGAGTTCAAGGCCAAAATCCACCCCCTGCTAGATCTGTGGCTGGATTAGTTACTAGGCTTCTGTGAATGCCATGTAGCTTTTTTAAAAGGGTTGGGGCAGGGGGAGAATAATAATATGCCTTCCAGGAGCGTGATCTGCAACAATTCTCATAATAAAAAATAAATGGAAAATAACTGCCCTAGACTCTTTGGACCTTTACTCACAGCATTTACTGTGAGCTCTTACTATGAACCAGACCTGAGACAAGGGCAGAAAGCAGCCCAGAGCCGCCATCTTTTCCGACTGAGTTTGAAAAGGCAGAGACCAAAGCTTGCCTGGACTCCAGGAATTAAAGACCATCCCAGCAAAGGTTAATTGGTTAAATTTATTAGCCACTAGAAGAGGAACTTCCACTTAGCAATTAAGTTTGCAACTATTGTACACCCTTATAGAGTGTATTTCTCCAAATTGGTGTGTTCTTTTTCATGTAATAATCAATGAGTGGGTGTTGCAGTTGCTTAATTAGCTCTGCATATAAATTAATCTCTGCATATTGAAATTGCAAGCCCAGCCTTGTAATGGCTCGGCTTGTTTCTGAGATAAATCAGATTACTGCAGCCCCAGCAAAGGTTCTTGGTTTCGAGAGTCACCAAAAGCCAGCAGGTTCGCTTTGCCACCTGAGCGTAGGGGCTTACGGAGGATTTGGACATAATAGCCAGGCTAATTATATTTACCCGTAGAGAAGACTCCGCGTCCGTTCTTATTTCTGCTCCTAGGCAAAGCTGCTTGTTGAATGATTAGATTCTCTGAGCCATTCAGGTCTCATGCCCAAGTCTCAATATTGCTGAGGAATAAAAGATATGTTTCCCATTCCCCAGGCGGAGGTGAGAGCTAGCGGGTGAAACCCATTCCCTGTTATATTAAGGAGGATGGAAGGTAAAAAAATGGGTAAATTCGTGACTGGTCCTGACTCCTCAATACAAAGGGAATTCGAAATCCTCCGAGAAGCCTCCTCTGACCACAGCTAGCAACAGTGACCACTCCCATTCTCCAAACTCTCCCCACCTAAGGAGGCCACCGCCAGCCCTCACAGTTTACATGCTGTGGTGCAGGCTCATGGCACAGACATGTGATTTGGAATCAAATAGACCTGGGTTCAAACCTTGACTGCTGTATGTTAGCTGTGTGGCTATGGACAATTCCAGTGCTCTCTTCACAGGTAAAATGATAGTAATAGTAGCTCACTTCCTCACACAGCCCAGGTGAGGCACAGATGAGAAGAACAATGTAAAAACTGTTTGTAAATGGTATACGTGTTGGTTATTTTTGTGTTTCAGGTTATTTTCTTGCATCTTTCCAAAGCAGAGACTAAGTCGTTTCTTCCCTCTTGGGTTCCTGCTCAGCAGGGCTCAGGTAGATGGGACACATGGCCTTGGGCAGCCTTCCTTGGAATTTTGTTGCCTGATCCCTGAACTCCCACTTGGCTTGGTTTCCTGTGGGTATTTTGAGAAATATAGAAGCAAAATCCTCTCTCTGGAACCTCTAGGTTCTTCGGGCTGTGTAGACAGGCAGAGGACATCTGGGCTGCCCATATAATCTGATCCCATCTGGCTCTGTCATTACCTTGTAAACATGGCCAACGAAACTAAGAAAGGGGGATCTGGCCTTCCATTGTCTCAGACAAGAGAAAATCTACTTGGAGGCCAGAACTATCTTACTGGTCGCCCACAAGGGTCTAGTGCCCAGAGCCATGACCAAAAGGCCCATGGACTCTGTACTGAGCCTCCCAGTGACTCCAAGGACCCAGGAGTTCTTCACAAAGCTGCAGTGACCAGTGTTCCCAAACAGACATCATTCAAGGCCTGCCACCAGAACTCAGCCCAAGACGCCTTGGATTAGGGTTATGGGGGAAAGATCTGTCACCCCAGTGGGAAGGAGAGTTCCCCAGGCACCTCTTCTAGCTCAGAACACTCAGTACACCTCTGACAACACAGTAGATGTTCAGTAAAAACTGATTAAAAGAATGGGGTTGGGCTTCCCTGGTGGCGCAGTGGTTGAGAGTCCGCCTGCCGATGCAGGGGACACAGGTTCGTGCCCTGGTCCGGGAAGATCCCACATGCCGCGGAGCGGCTGGGCCCGTGAGCCATGGCCAACGAGCCTGTATGTCAGGAGCCTGTGCTCCGCAACGGGAGAGGCCACAGCAGTGAGAGGCCCGCGTACCCCAAAAAAAAAAAAAAAAAAGAATGGGGTTGAGAGAGGGGAATGAGCACAAATGAAGGAATAAATGAACCCATGAATACATAAGAATAAAGGAATTAATGAATAAACCAATGAATGGACAGAAATGAAAGAATGCATGAAAGAATGAAGAAAGGAATGGATTTTAATAAGCAAACAAATCCACGAGGGACTTGTCCCAGTCAAGAATGGAGAGCCCAGCCTTCCTGCTTACACCCTGCCTCCTGCACAAAGCATTCTTTCTCGTCTTGTGAGTGCTCCTAAGAGTCACACAGAAATGGGATCATTTGTGTTACATCTGGGAATCCCCCTCATCCTTAAGAACCCAGGATGTGTTTTCAAGTCATTGAGAAATTCATTTTCACGCTTCACTGTCAAGGGTTACAAGCACCTAGAATTTGCACCCAGAGCCATGCAGCCCTCACCTGCCAGTGCCATAGCATGAGCAGAACTTCCCCAAGGGACCGCAAGTTCCAGAAACAAGCACTAAGAGTCTTCACGAACGCTTTGATGATGCAAAGCGACATTTATTTGGGACAGGTAACTGAGGACTGAAGCTTTTCACTTGAAACACAGAGAAAATGAACACTCTGCCTCCCCCGGTGACAACTTCTTTCCCCCATCTTGGAACTGAGGTCTCCCGAGCTCTGGGTCCCCAAAACCTGGTGCTGTGTACTTAGCACAGGCTCCTAAGAAGTGCTGCTAAGGGAAGTGGTGCAGAGCTGGCCTAGCTTAGGGGAGATCTGTGGGAAGGACCCAGCTGACACGACACAGAGCGGCCCGCTGCATCGCCTGCACAGGTTTTCTGCAGAAACGTGCAGAATTAAAACTGTTTTCTTTAATATCCTTCTCCATCCTGCTCAAGGACGGGATGCACAACCCGGCCTCTTTTCTAGCTGCTAACTAATCAGTTTACCACCTCCTCTCCACACACACACACACACACACACACACACACACACACACACACCTGACAAATGCAAACAAGATTCACTGTTTCCAGACTCACTGCAGATTTTTGCTCTCCCTCCTCTCTCTCCTCTCTTGTAAATCCTTTTTTTTTTTTTTTTTTGGCAAAAGTCCACTGACTGTTTTCCCCCCTGCTAAGATGACCATCCATCTCATTTTGCCTGAGCCAGAGGGGGTCCCTAGGATGCTGGACTTACAGTTTTAGAAATGAGATATTCCCAGACAAATGAGGACAACTTGGTCACCTTATCACTTGCGTGTGAGAATGTTTGCGTGCAAAATAACTGTCTCTAAGTTATTCCTTGAAACACTTACATGTGCTCCGTAAAGCTCTCAAAAACATTAGCTGCTATTATAATTTTTGTTATTATGTTCCGGTCACTCATGTGCAGCATCACCCCTACCCTAAAGGTATTCCTCCCCACTTCCTGTGCCCATAGCTCAGCAACTTGCCCCACAGAGCGTCTGTGATGAGTCAATGGCACCATCCTAGTCTGAGATTCAATGGTAAACTCCGAACACACTAGCCTGCCGGGGTGTCTCATGTTGAGTGAGAGAGACACACGTTGGCTAAATGGACCCCAAGTTAATGTCTATTGAGCATGCGGTAAGAGCTACGAAGGAGACGGGCAGGGCACTGTGAGGGAGCACAGCTCTAACTGGGGTTGGGACTCAAGCCAGGCCTTTCTGAGGGAGTCACATTTAAATTAAGACCCAAGCGTGGTGAGAGTTAGGTAGGTGCCAAGAGGTAAATTGTCCACTTGGGGAGATACACATAGCTCTGTGAGTTTGGGTTTTTCCTCGAGTTCTTAAGATTAATGAACCAGAAAGTCTAGTTATTATAAATGAAGCCAATTGTGAAAGACTCTCAGTTAAAGACTTTTTTGTAACATACATAAGTTTTCCAGATTCAGCTGCTTTGTGAGAATTGTCATATATGCGTGGACCACAGTCTGAGCAACTGTGGTGCATACAAATCTAGTTTGATAGCAGAGCTGGTTATCAAGAGAGTCTCTTGACTTTAGAAGGCACTCAGCACCTTTCTCAGAGGCTCCTGTGTCAATCAGGACCATGCAGATGGAGGAAAGAGTATGAGAATCGGAGTAAGAGGCCCTGGGGTCCAGACCTCATTTTGCCCTCACTAACAAGATGTCCTGTGCCGGCCATTATCCCCTCTGAGCTTCCCTTTCCCTGTCTGTAAATGGATACAAGGATGATGCCTGCCCCAACCCCAGCTGCCTTGCAGGGTTTATATGAGGGGCCAAGAGTAAAGCCCTGGAAAAAGTTTGCTGTCCTTGTCTATCTCTCCCTCCAAGTTGTGAGCTACGTCAAGACAGGAACCACGTGTTCCTGGGACACAGCAGGAGAAAGGGGGTTGTCTGAGAAATGGTTAGAAGAAGTCAGGCGGTATTAAGAGGTATGAGTAGGTACACAGGTTCAATATTTAGAAAAACTTAGGCTTGACTCCAAGCCCTTCTCCCTTTCTAGTCGTGTGACCTTAGCCTGGTCACAGAATCGCTCTCTGCCTCAGTTTCCCCCAGCAATGGGATAATAATGCCCACTTTTCAAAGTTGAGTTGGGAACTAAATACAGTGGAAACAGAGGAATGAGCCTAGCATCTAGACATAACGTTTCAGTCACAGCTCTTAAAATAATCCAAGCCCCTTCCTGCCTCAGAGCCTTTGCACATGCTGTTCCCCTTTGCCTGCAATGCTGTTCTTCCAGCTTTCTGTACATCTAGTCCTACACAGCCTTCAATCTTCACCTTAAACGCAATGTCCTCAGAGGGGCCTTCCCCTGCCACCCCGCTTCTGTAGGGCTTCCTCTGGAAACCTCTATTCTAAAACTCCTCGGGTAGTATTGCTGTGCAAAACTAAAAACCTTAGCAGCTTAACACAACCAACGTCCAATGTCGCACCGCTTCTGTGGGGCAGGGATCCGACTGTGCCTAGCTGGGTCTCTGGGTCAGCGTCCCTCAGAGGCTAGAATCAAGGTGTTGACTGAGGCGGCAGTCACTTCAAGGGTCAACCTGAGAGGGAGCCACCTCCAGCCTCACTCACGAGGCTGTTGACAGGACTCGGGAACTTGCTGGCTGTTAGCTGCAGCCATGGTTCACTGCCACGTGGGCCCCCGGTAGGGCTACGCACAGGGCAGCTGGCTGCCATCAGACTTTGTTGGGAGAGAGAGAGAGATTGGCAGCAAGCACGACAGAAGTCACTTCTTAAATCATGCTCAGAGTGACATCCATCACTTTTGCCACCTTCAATTCCTCAGAAGTGTCACTGGGCCCAGGCCACTCTGCAGCGGACAGCATTGCAAGAAGACTTGACTGTTAGCACACGGGATCATTAGGCGCCGTTTCGAGTCTGCCTCCCAAAGTAACCTCTGTAACAGTTTCTCAATCCATTATTTCCCATTTATTTCTTTCACCTCTGTACAGTGTGACACCATCAACAAGGCAGTAAGCGCCACGAGGACGTATGTGCCCGGTGCCAGGCTAATATTAGGCGTTTAATAAAATAGTAAAAACACAAATTAACAAAAGCCAGCACTGTGCTGTGGGCTGGTGGAGGACAAGACGTGGACCTGCTCGCAGGTATTGTGAGCCAGACAGGGAAATGGACAGGCACAGCAGGCCATATCTTCACTGTTCTGTTTTTTAAACCTCACAAGGGACCACAGCTCTTGCTTTGCAAAATGACTGAGACATTTCCCAGTTTCTTCAGAAGGATTTGTTTTGCCTTCTGGTTCCCTGTCATAATTTCCAATATTGTGCCAACTCATCCCTCTGTGTTGGGGGTCATCAGGGGAGGCACAGACAGACAGTGGAAGGAGAAAAGTTCTACAGGGCACGATAATCCTCTGAAAGGTTTCAACCGGCCAGGGGCCCGAGAACTGACGGCCTGCTGCTCGCAGAGACCTGTTTGACGAATCGTTTGCCAAAGAGCCTGGCCAGCGGGAGCTTTGACCTTGGAGAGAGAGCAATCTGTCTTCATGGAAACACACTGTCATAAGCACATGTCTCAATTTTGCTTGGGCAGGCGCTGGGGCTGCGTGAGAAGATAGCCTTGGACGTGGCTAAGGAGGAAAAATGTGTGGCCCGTCCAGGGGCAGGGAAGCAGCTAAAATTAACCCAGAGTGACCCTGGAGAGTGGGGCTGGAAATCAGTGCGTTTCCCTCCAGTGGCGGCGAGTCCCCAGCAAGGCCAGCAACTCAGTCACTCCTTCCTTGGGGAGCTAAAGGGCCCCTCACCTCCCATCTTCCTCGACCAGGCTCTCCACTGGTCACCAAGGACAAGCGGGGAGGGCATCTTTGGAAGCAGTACCTTTGGCATCTTGGTCCCGGGCAGCAAAAGCCATACACTGGCCCTGCTTCATCCTGAAGGTCAAGGAGGAGACACCCTAAGGGACAGGGTGGCTGATAAATCTGGTGTCTCCACAGTCGCCTCTCTGAGGACCCGGCTGAGCCGTTCCCCTCTGTCTGTGTTGACAGCTCGGGGGTAGATTTATCTGCCAGGATCTGGGGCTGGTGCAGAAGCAGCCAACTCATGAATCTGGAGGAAAGGCATTGACTGAAGCCCGGGGTTTGCTTATTAAAGAAGAGAAAGGACAGGAAGAAGAGCTCAGAGCTCCTGCCGGGCCCCTGTTTTGAGTGACACCGGATGGGGTATTATGGGATGGCTGGGCTGGGCTATTTTGGGATGAATTGGACAAATAATGTCCTTGGGGAGAAAATAAAAGCCAGAGGTGCTCTGAGAAGCTAATCATTGGCAACTGATAAGGAGACATTTGCCAGGGAGCGGCACGTGAGGGGCTTCCGAGGGCCTGGTGCTGAGGCTCACAGCCCCAAAGCAAACCACAGGGCTCTGCTGTCAGAATAATGGGTTACCCTGCCCATGACCTGCATGGGGTCATGGGGTCTAAGACCTAGAGAAGAGGGAAGGTTTCCATCATTCTGAGGTGCAGCCACAGTCAGTCTGCCTGGAGGCACAGGGCTGGACAAGATGACCTCCAAAGAGATTCTTCCAGGAAAGCTGTGAGTTATCTCCCAATTTTTTGTGGATGTTGTCTTTTCTTGTCTTCTGTGTGAATGTTTGATTGTTTGCCAGAGCTGTTTTTGAGAACTAAATGTCGGGGAGCCAGAGATCCAGTCCAGAGATTTCAAAAGGGTGATGTTCTGTGTATTTGTTGCCGTTCTATCTTCACTTTCCACAAGGTAGGGGCAGACACTGCAACCCATAAGCCTGGCCTCAGTGCAAGCCATTTGCTCAGCCCTGACCCCAGCCAGGGACATGATGGAGCTCAAATCAGCTCCACAAAGGCGTCCCCAAGTGGCCCAAGTGGGGAAGAGGGAGTCCCAGGACTAGGCGGACAGGATTTGTTAAGTAGCTACAAAGGGGAATTGAGAACATCCCAAACTCAATGTGAATGGCGCCGGCTAACAATTACCAAGTATTACCCAGTGTCGCCAGCAGGGCCAAAGCACCATTAGACTGGCCCAGAGCAGCTTTTCTGAGCATATATGTCTGTTCCACACCACATTTATCCTCAATTTAATTTTACTGTCTATGATGGTTAATTTATGTGTCAATTTGACCAGGACTTGAGATGCCCAGATATTTGGCTAGACATTATTCTAGATGTGTCTGTGACAGCATTTCCAGATGAGATTAGCATTTGAATTGGTAGACTAAGTAAAGCAGATGGCTCTCCCCATCAAATCCACTGAGGGCCTGACTAGAAAAAAATTCACCCTCTGGGCTTCCCTGGTGGCGCAGTGGTTGGGAGTCCGCCTGCTGATGCAGAGGACACGGGTTCGTGCCCCGGTCTGGGAAGACCCCACGTGCCGCGGAGCGGCTGGGCCCGTGAGCCATGGCCGCTGAGCCTGCACAGCCAGAGCCTGTGCTCCGCAACGGGAGAGGCCACAACAGTGAGAGGCCCGCGTACAGGAAAAAAAAAAAAAAAAAATTCACCCTCTACCTGGTTACTTGAGCTTTGATCCCCTCCTGCACTTGAACTGAGACTTACACTATTGGCACCCCTGGATCTCAGGCCTCTGAGCTCACACTGAAACTGTACCACCAGCTTTCCTGGGCCTCCAGCTTGCAGATGGCAGATCAGGGGACTTTTGGACTTCCATAACCACATGGGCCAATTTCTAATAATAAATCTGTATATGTGTGTTGTGTGTGTGTGTATCCTATTAGTTTCATTTCTCTGGAGAACACTGACACTCTCCATCCCCCTCCTGGGGTGATATTGACCTACCGCAGCCTGGAAAATATTTTTATTCTTTGGATAAGGGTACTCTTATCTCCTATAAAAGTTTAAAATTAGATCTGCGAACCATGGTTAACTAGTTATTAATATTTCAAAAGGAAATAACACTCGGAAGACAACCACATCAAGGCCAGCATCATATAAATTCCACTTATATTTAAGGCAAAACCCACCAAAATCTTCTTCTAACTGCTTTTTGACTTTGGGGATCGGTATATGCTAGTTAACCAGTCTTAGAAGGTTGCATACATTGCCAGTGTTCAAGCAACTGGAGAAAAATAAAATACTCTCAAGTTTCATCATCAGACAATTGATACTCTGTGGGCTTGAACAGCCAGATCTTCTGATATTTCAGAAGAATTCAGACCTCTAGAGTTTTATGTGATTCCCCAAATTGATGTTTTCAATCAGCAAGGAGGTGATTTGATCACCATGAAGAAATAAACCATGACTGAGTGGCAGTCTGCCCATTGACAAATGTCTGCTATACTTGATTTGGGATCCTGGCGTTCCTGCGTGAGTGACGGTAATTTCATTTTCTGGTGTTTTGGATTCTACGTTCTTTTTTAAATTGACATCAAAGGGTCACGGGGAGATAGTAGAGGGAAGCGAAGGGAAGGAATGAAAAGAAATCGGCATAATCCTAGGCAAGTCCCTTCTTCTGTAAAAGTACTTAGATGAATCTTAGATGAGTTCCGAGATGCCATAAAAGGGCACAGTTCAAAGTGTGAAGGTCCAGTGATTGAGAGGGAGAATCAGAGAGAGCAATGACGGCTTTCCAGGCTAGACTAGGGCGGCCTGGCCTCCCGACGCCCCCCAGAGACCCTCTTTAAAATGAAAGTTGCATTTCTGCAAAGGTTCCTCTTCTACTGGCTAACCATGAACAGTCACTGACCTGCTAAAAGGAAAGTCCTCAGGTCACTCTAATCTATGTTCTACACACTGATCAACAACACAGGGAGAGTCACACCCCCACCCAGAAATGTGTAACTCAATAGCACTGTGAAGTTGGGAGCAGAATTTGCCCCTGAAAGCCTGCTATGAACAGCAGAAAATATGGGTGATTTCATTATCTGAGATTGCTTTGTCATATTTCTGCTGAACCAAAGGATAACTGAAATGAACATTAATAATTCAGGACCACGGCCAGGGCTGCAGAACCTCTGGACCCTGCCCCTCCCAGCCTTGGGCTCCTCCTGGGTTTGGCCCTAGAGACAGCCTGAACCCCCATGGCCGTGAGGACCCCCAGAGGCAAGGTCTGTGCCATTTCTCAAGGTTAGTCAAGTCCGAGGGGTTTCCTGATCCTCGAAGGAGATGGAGTACTTACGGAACAGAGATGGGTCAATCCCCAGACCCAGCCTGTGGTAAGGTCTCCTGGGCAGTGTCCAGAAATGGGGGTCTGTCCCAGACCAGAGTTTGCTTCCTTCTTTTGGTGCCATTTCCTTCAAAGGTAGCCATGGGTTTTCTTTTGACCAAAGGGACAGGTTACGGTGAATCTTGAACAGAACCTTCCTTCCTATCCGATCTCTTTCTCCACTTCACTGTTCTCCTCCTCCCCCACCTTCTCCTGTTTCTTCTCTCTCTCCTCCCCTCTCCCTCTGCCCCTTTTCTTCTCTTTCACTCCATTTATTTTCCCTCTTGCTTTAGTAGAATTCTAGCATGACAAAGCCGAAAATGCTCCTAAAGGATTCCAATGCCAGGGGTAGCAAACTCAAATGCCCTTGGGGGCCAGCAAGTCACATACTTGTAAAGCAAGCAGGGCATTAGTTGATTGATAAAAGAGCAAGAGAGGTCATGGATTAGTACTTGCCAAGCAAATGGGTGGGAAGTCATTTAAACCCTTGTCAGCGTGAAAACCCAAGATGGCAGATCACGCCTGCCTCTGGGACAGGATGGCTAGGCCTTGAGAGGTTTTCTTTAGAAGGGAAAAACTAAGGAACAGAGATTCTGTGGCTCCTTGCAATTGAGTAGAGTGACAGTCTTTCGACAAACCTCAGAGACAAGCTCCAGAAACCACCCCCAATCTCTCCCTGTTAATACTCCACAAATTGTCCATCCTGCCCACCACAAAGCTCCAGCATCAGAGATGTGCTTCTTTGGTTACCGAGCTGTAGCGTGTTGACATGTACCCTCCCCAGAACATGTAGCCCACTAAGCCTTTGTCAGTCGTGCAAGTTCTCTATTATTGTACGACAAATTAACACAAACTCTGTGGTTTAAAAGGACACACATTTATCATCTCA
The DNA here is from genome assembly GCF_963924675.1 of Phocoena phocoena. NCBI lineage: Eukaryota > Metazoa > Chordata > Mammalia > Artiodactyla > Phocoenidae > Phocoena > Phocoena phocoena. The sequence continues at coordinate 24,631,613 of NC_089238.1, read as the reverse complement.
CAGTTTTTGTGAGTCAGAAATCTGAGCACAACTTAGCTGGGTCCTCTACATCCAGTGTCTCACAAGGCTGTAATCTACATATCAGCCAGGGCTGAGATCTCATCTGAAAGCTCCCCTGGGAAAGATTTACTTCCAAACTCACACCGTTGTTGGCAGGATTCAGTTCTTTGTGGGTTATTGGACTGAGAGCTCCTGTTTCCTACTGGCCATTACCCAGAGGCCGACCTCAGTCCCCTGCCACACGGGCCTCTCCAACCTGACTTCTTGTTCACCAGGAGCATGAAAGCTGAGAAAGCAATACAGAGTCTGCTAGTAAGATGTACAGTAATCTTTTCTAATCGGATCACGGAAGTAGCATTCCCTCAGTGCTGAAGTATTCTACTGGCTAGAAGGGGACAGGTTTGCACAGGCTGTGAATACCAGGGGGCAAAGATCACTGGGGCCATCTTATGAGTGACCTACAACACAAGTCATTAATATGAATTCAGTTACCAGCTCTTTACAGCAAAGTGGTTGGGTGACAGCAAGGGGATTTTGACAAAAGGAGGAAGGAGGGACAATTTTGGAAACTGGGTTCTGTCCAGGTTGGGCCTGGTGAGCAAGCTGGGAACTGCCAGTAAGCCAAATATGGGTTTCCCAGGGACTTGCATCCCTATTTGTAGACAGGTGGAAGCAAGGAGAACTAGGCCATTCCATGTGGTTTTTCTCCATTTGTCCCTGTGCCATGGCTTCGGCACTAAGTCATAAACTGAACCTCCCCCATTGCTAAGACTGGCACTAAGTCTGCATTGTCCCAGTCACCAAAGCATCCAACCTCTCCCTCTACAGCCTAAAAGACATCCAACTCTAGCTTCCTGTGCATATTGCCCCCGAAGCCTGTGCCACAAATACTGAGCTGTTCCCTGGTCTGCTGCTAAAATCCCAGGCCCAACACTGTGGAGATTAGCCTTGTTGCTTACATTTTGGACATTGTGGTTCCCTGTGTTTTCAAAGCCACAGCATTCTCCCTGGAGAAGTTATATAAAGGAACTCTCACTTTATTAAAAGACCGCCGACAGAGACACATCATTATTCAAGATTGGCTTAACAAAGGCTTAATAAAGAAAACAATGAGAAGATATTAACTCATTTGCCTCATGTTTGAGAACCTGACAGATCTGAGAGGTAGGGTTTTTTTTCAACATCAGTGATGGATCAAATCTGTTTGCACTGGAAATTGGCTAATGTGCTGATGCCCCAGAAATCTTGTGCTGAAGCCAAGAAGACATTAAACCTGTCTAAATGCATGAGCCACCTCCCCACCCACGAAGCTCACCACCACCCAAGCCAGACCCTTCAGAAGCTGAAAAGTGTTGCACACGAAGCCAGGAGTCTGTTTCATTTCCCTTACATAGCAACTTACCATTCTCGTCCACTTATTTTAAGCAAATTATTCAGCCAAGTTGACAAGCATGAAAAAAACATGACCTACCCTGGGCTTTTCAAAAGAGATTTTCTCCTAAATATGATTCATTGTGCTCTGATCTCTCACTGTATTTTTATCAAATGTTCCATGCCAGCTCTTAAAAGGACACTGTCAACTCCACTGGTTATGGCTGATTTCTTTGACTCTATTGTCAGATGAATCCCTTATCAACCTGCAATAGAAAATTCTACCTTCCAGAATCTCTGGGAGATGCCCAAAGGAGCCTCTGGGTGTTTGGAGACAGACATGTATCAAATAACGATGATATGCCAGTCCCCATTCTAAGTGCAATGGTACCAACTATTAAAAAAGGCATATTTTGTCCCTGACCTCGTGAGATTATATTCTAGAAGGGGAGACAGACTATAAACAAATAAAGGATTATATGACTCAAATAACATTGGACATTGGTACGTGCTCTGAGGATAATAGAACAGGTGATGTAACGAGGACTGATGGGGTAGAGCGGATTGGGAATGCAGAAATTCTTCCCTGGGAAACACCATTTGTGTGGAGTTCTGAGTGAAGAAGGGTGAGTCAAACAAGGTTCTAGGGGAAAATGATTCCAATAGAGGGAGCGGTGGCTCTCCGTCTCCCCTATTGTGGATGCCACAAATCAAGCTAAGTAAAGTGATTGACATTATAGATTGTGTGACAGAAGGCCAGGTCTTCCCCTGACCAGAAAGAAGTGGGTGGATCTACAGGGGAGGCTCCTGGGATGAGGGCTGTCATCTCCACAGGAAGCATCAAGGGTATTGCAGCAGGGAACACTCTGCCTTGTTTATTATTCCATCCCCAGAATCTAGCTTAGAATCTGGCTAAGTAGGTACTCAGTATAGGTAGTGGAATAAGAAAGTGAATGGTAAATGGGAGTAAAGGGCTGAGAAGAATACAACTAGCTAACCAAAGGTCACAGATTAATCGTCCCTAGTATGCAGTGTCAAGGGGGCATGTCACACCTTCTGGATAATAATTATTAACTACCATTCATTGAGCACTTATTATGCTCAATGCATTCGCTGAGCATTATAGTAGGCGATTTATATGTGTTACTTCTTTTAATCCTCTCAAAACTCTTTAAGAAAGGTATTTTCTTGCTACATGCAAAGATATTGAATCACAATGATCTACAGCACTAATCCACCTCACTTGTAAGTGGCTGTGGGAAATGATGGAGGATAAAATCTGGGACATTTCATGACAATCCTGTATCCCACCTCAACTCGATGCCATTGTACCAGTGGAGAAGTCTTAGGAGAATTTGCCTCTAATGGTTTCTGGTATTCTTAGCCCTGGGTTGGTGATTCTGTGACTTTCCCATTTTCCTTGCACTTCATTATATATCCATTCATTCAAATATATTTCTGAGCACCCACTATGTGCCAGGCACTGTATCGGAGATATATCATTAAACAAAACTGATTCTAGAACTGCTGACCTACTCCCAAGAGGTGATTCTTGGCATGTGGTACAAGAAGAACACAGAGAGACTGGCAAAACAATAACTCCTATCTGTTTTCTGCTCAGCCCCTACATCCATGGGCAAGATGTTTCTAAAACATATGGGCATTCTTTCAGCCAGCATATCATAACAGGGAGACAAGTGGGGAAGAAATAATAGTGAGAAGCGCTGAACACAAATACATTATGACAGAAAGCAAAGTGTTAGCCAGTACCAGGGCTGTTCCCTTTGACAACAGAGGGTAGGAAGTCACAGTGGCCAATCTCCTCTGTGGTCAGATTTGGCAGCTAGTCTCTTTTTCAGAGCAATTCAGATTCAAAGCCCCCCATCCCCCATCCCTCCTCGCATATAATGTCAGCCTGAAGCATCCCCTTGTTTTATCCCTGTTCACTTTCAGTTCCAATCCACCTCCCAGGCAACCCACCAGCCTTCCCTCTCCCAACATGTATCTTCTTCATTTTTTCATCGGATGTCTCTCCCAGCTCTCTTTTGGATTTTGATGGCAAGAAAAGGAGAGCTTCTTCCTCTATTGGGCAGAGGAAGGAGAGTAATATCTATCTGACAAATATCAGAGAGATTGAGGACGCTGGGCTTTCTCTTCAGGCATCTCTCAGATACATCTTCATGGAAACCGGGTACAATCCCCTGCTTTGCATTGCACTAAAGGCATGACGTGTATGCTCATTGCACTAGGGCTGTGCCGTCTCACAGAGGACTTCACACCTGTCTCTGGGAAAGGAAAACACTGCCACTCACCTGTTTCTCCCATCAGTTTTCATGCTGTCTCAACTCCCCTGGTTTTTAAGCCTCAAACAATTCAAACAGCCTGTGCCTACATCTCTCCTCTTTGGAGAACCTAATCCTAATAACCTGCCATCACCCCCTATTAGCTGAGTGATCTTGGATGAGTTTCTAAAGTTTTCTGGGCTTCGTTTCCCTGTCTATAAAATGGGGATAAAAATACTCACCTCATTCAAGCTCCTGTGACTCTGTGCCTATCTCTTTACAGAATCCCTGGCCCAGTGGAAACATGAAATTGATAGGTCTCCATCCTGGGCGCTCATTGGAATCACCCAGGGAGCCTTTAAAAATACTGATGTCCAGTCTCCAGCTCAGACCCATGAAACTGGAACCTCCGGAGGGTGGGAACATGGGCATCAGTACTATTTAGGACTCCCTAGGTGATTCTAATTTGCAGCTAGAAAGACAGCCACTTCACTAAATAAATGGTAGCTATTATGGTTGTTGCTGTTGCTGGGTATAATCCACATTGTCCAGATGCAAAGCCAAAGGAGACCTCTAAGAAAAAAACACTTGCTTGTATTGGAAACTAGTGGAGTGCTTGTTATTCTCAGGCAAGCCCCTCTCATCTTTCAGAGGAAACTAAATGAACCTCAGAAATCCATAGCCCATGGCACAGGATCTTAGGTAAAAGGCACCTAATCAACAATTTCAAGGATAATTGGCAAATTGGCTCTTCATAAGAGGGAAGTAATCTGAATTAAGCACCGTGAGTTAGCAGGGAGAGGTGCCTGCAGCTCTGGGCTCTGGGCATATGCCACATCTGCATAAATGAATCAGTCCCAGGAACACGGGCCCCTTCCCCACGTGACCTGCAGCGCGGCTCCACATCTAGATCAGCAGATAAAGGCATTCAGAGAGGGGAGCCCGTTTGGCAAATTTTTTTTTTTTTTTTTTTTTTTTTTGCGGTACACGGGCCTCTCACTGTTGTGACCTCTCCCATTGTGGAGCACAGGCTCCGGAAGCGCAGGCTCAGCGGCCATGGCTCACGGGTCCAGCCGCTCCGCGGCATGTGGGATCTTCCCTGACCGGGGCACGAACCCACGTCCCCTGCATCGGCAGGCGTACTCTCAACCACTGCGCCACCAGGGAAACCCCCGTTTGGCAAGTTTGAAATCTAAAGTCGTAGCTGTTTGATCTAGAGTAATGGGAGTGCGAACCTTGGTGTCCACACAAACCCACACAGGCAAACGTGAGAGTGAATCCCAGGAAACAAAACAGACTCGTGTTCCGTTTGTGGTCTGATTGGAACACGCTGCCCATTTTGTAACATCGCTGCCTTGTGGTGGGATTTATGAATTCCATGTCTTCAAAAGCAATTTTTTTAAAAAAGGGAAGGGAATTTTTAAAAGGAACAATTTCCTTTCCCTGTGTCCCTCTACCTCTGAATTGGAGTCAGAGCTCTCATTATTTCATTAGCTGGTCTCATTCCCTCGATGGTGACTGGGTTCATGAGCATTTGATTTAAGCTGCAATTAAAGTTCCAATCACAGAAATACATTTTCTGGAGATAATTGGGTACATTATGCCAGCTTTTTGTCCCGTTAGCCAGCTCTAATTGTTGGCCGGTAAATTAAAAGCAAGTGCAAGTAAATAGTTCATCCAAAGACACATCAAAGGGAAGGAAGTCATGTTCCCATTGATCAAGGACTCACCCTCTGCCCCGACCAGGATTCTTGCCTTTGCTCACCAATCCATCACTCTTGTCTAAACAACGTATGGGTAGCAAGCATTTTCATTGCTCTGCATGGGTTAGAATAAAGAGCTCTTGAGAGAATGGTTTTCTATCTTGCTTTTGCCTTGCATATCCTGCCTCTTTCTTTCTTTTTCCATGCAGTGAGGCTCCCAAAATGAGATACAAGGTCTTTTTCATCTTTCTCCCCACCTTCCTCTTGTATAAGCCCATAGCAGTAGCTTGAGCTAAAGAAAGACTTTTCACTGTTTTTTTCTTGCAGGGTTGGCAGAGCAATCAAAATATAAAATAGTTTTCTTTTGCAGGTTACAACTCCCTTCACTGGGGGAGAGAGGGTGGGTGGTACCTCACGCAGCGGAGAAATTTGAGTTATTGGATGGGGGGATTAAAATATATCAAAGGAAGATGACTGATCTTTACCATTCTTCCAGAGAATTGCACACTTGTTTTCTTTGGGAAAGCCCCTTTTCCCCTCTCAGCCTATATAGATTGAGAGCTATGGTAGATCGTATTACTGCTTGCAAATGCTCCCTCACTTCTCTCTCCATGGGAAAAGCATACCTCCCAGCCCCTAGGACACTGTCTTAGCCGTGTGAATATCTTTGGCCAATAGAATATAGGTGGTCATGACACACCATGTCTAAGTAGAAGCTTCAAATTGATTGTGTGGGTCAGCTCAGTTTCCTGCTCTTCTGCACGTAAGGGCTGTTCCTGCAGCCTGAACGAGAAGGCACATGGTGGGGAGCCCAGCAGAACCCAGCAGGGCCGTAGAAACTATGGCCGACCCATGGCCATCGACACTTAACACTAGCGGGAAATACTTAGCAGAGCCAGCGAAGTATGGTGTGTCTTCTCTCGGAGAGACAGAGGCAATGTTCCCCAGAGGGCATGCAGCTGGAAGTGGGGAGATGGAGTTGCTGCCCCTTTCTCGCCATCACAAAGTTAGAAAATAAGACCTGGATGTGTAGGAGAACCAGCCTGAGGCACAGAGAAGCCAGGCCTTGGGACATCACCTGAGCTTGGACCAGACCCCGTTGAAAGCTGATCCTCCCCTGGACATTTTGCTGAGGAGAGCCAGCTTTCTCTTTGCGCAGGTATGTTTGCATTGAGTTTTCTGTCACTTGCAACTGAAAGACTTCTCACTGAAACAGATTCCAAATTTGAGGTCCTTATTCTCTCAGACCTTCCCCATTGTCCCCTCAAGTGACAAAGGAGCAGAGGTGCCATTGCTCAGACAGAGAAGCTCCTGAAGACCTGGAAACTTACAAATCCTTAAGATTGCCCCGCCTTGGAGTTGTCTACTGGAGCAGAATGGATTCCCGAAGGCTGAGCTGGAGCCTTTTACAAAAGCCCAAGGGGGCCTTTCACCTGCAGCCTTCGAGGGGCAGACCGAAGCCTTCTCCTCAGCCCAAATCATCAGTCATCATAACAATGAACATCGGCCTCTAAGAGACGTCGTCCTATGCCAGACTTTTATTTCCAAAAGCATCAATGACAATTTGATTTAGATGATTAATTTCTTCACCAATAGCCATTTCTTCCTGACTTAAGTCAGAAACTAAATAATACAAACTGACTAAAATATCATTGCAGAATCAATAAAACATCCTCAACAGATAATTATAGCATTAATGCACTTATTCTCTGGTTGGTGCATCAATCATAGTTAATGGGGATAAGCTGACATGATTTTAATTAAAGGCATTTGGGTTCTGTTGCCCTGGGTCACAGCATGCTGAAGCATAAGGGCCCTAAGAACTAAGAGGCCAGGGTTTTCCCAATCTAGGGTTTGCTGGAACCCCGGGGATCTTTAAAAGTGCTTCTTGGACCAATATAGGAAGTAATGAAGGGAAAGAGAGTTGAATGTCAGAAGCCCCAGGATTTCCAGTCTCATCTCAAACAGAACCTCTCTGAATATGAATTTATGGTAAAAAATGGCTTAGGTTACAATAGGAATAAGAAGAGGAGAAAGAAGGGAACAAATAAAAGAATAGAGAAAAAAGAGGATGAGTTAGAAAACCACTGATCTAAACCAACCACCTCATTTTTCCAGTGAGGAAACTGAGGCTCAGAAAGGGGGAGAGGTTTGTCCAGTGTCACACAGATGCTTGACAACAGAGCCTGTACTGAGATCCAGATGTTCTGACTCCCAAGCTAATATGTTTCCTATTGCATCAGCTTTACATATTTTAGAATTTAGAAACAAGAGATTTATTTCATGGTGGCAAGGAGAATTGAGGGCAGTCTGCCCCAAAACACCGTCAGGAAGGACTCCTGCCCTTGGTCCCTACTTCTAACCAGCTGCTCATGCCAGGTCTTGTCCTTGGCCCAGGATTCCAGGCAAAGTGTCATATTCAAGATCTTTCCAATGTGATCCAGAGTCCATGCCCAACAACTTTTTTTTAGAGGATTTTTTAAATTGGAGTATAATTGCTTTACAATGTTATGTTAGTTTCTGCTGTACAATGAAGTGAATCAGCTATATGTATACCTATATCTCCTCCCTCTTGGACCTTCCTCCCACCCACACTCATCCCACTCATCTAGGTTGTCACAGAGCATTGAGCTGGGCTCCCTGTGCTATACAGCAGGTTCCCACCAGCTATCCATTTTACACATGGTAGTGTATTTATGTCAAACCTAATCTCCCAGTTCGTCCCACCCTCCCCTTCCCTCCTGTGTCCATATGTCCATTCTCTACGACTATGTCTCTATTCCTGCCCTGCAAATAGGTTCATCTGTACCATTTTTCTAGATTCCACAAATATGCGTTAATATATTTGTTTTTCTCTTTCTGGCTACTTCACTCTGTATGACAGACTCTAGGTCTATCCACATCTCTACAAATGACCCAATTTCGTTCCTTTCTATGGCTGAGTTATATTCCATTGTATATATGTGCCACATCTTCTTTACCCATTCGTCTGTTCTTGGACCTTTACATTGTTTCCATGTCCTGGCTATTGTAAATAGTGCTGCAATGAACATTGTGGTACATGACTCTTTTGAATTATGGTTTTCTCAGGGTATATGCCCAGTAGTGGGATTGCTGGGTCATATGGTAGTTCTATTTTTAGTTTTTTAAGGAGCCTCCATACTGCTCTCCAAAGCGGTTGTATCAATTTACATTCCCACCAAAAGTGCAAGAGGGTTCCCTTTTCTCCACACCCTCTCCAGCATTTACTGTTTATAGATTTTTTTGATGACGGCCATTCTGACTGGTATGAGGTGGTACCTCATTGTAGTTTTGATTTGCATTTCTCTAATAATTAGTGATGTTGAGCAGCTTTTCAGGTGCCTCTCGGCCATCTGTATGTCTTCTTTGGAGAAATGTCTATTTAGGTCTTCCACCCATTTTTTAATTGGGTTGTTTGTTTTTTTGATATTGAGCTGCATAAGCTGCTTGTATATTTTGGAGATTAATCCTTTGTCAGTTGCTTTGTTTGCAAATATTTTCTCCCATTCTGAGGGTTGTCTTTTCATCTTGTTTATGGTTTCCTTTGTTGTGCAAAAGCTTTTAAGTTTCATTAAGTCCCACTTGTTTATTTTTGTTTTTATTTTCATTACTCTAGGAGGTGAGTCAAAAAAGATCTTGCTGTGGTTTATGTCAGAGTGTTTTTCCTATATTTTCCTCTAAGAGTTTTATAGTGTCTGGTCTTATATTTAGGTCTTTAATCCATTTTGAGTTTGTTTCTGTATATGGTGTTAAGTAGTGTTCTAATTTCATTCTTTTACATGTACTGTCCAGTTTTCCCAGCAACATTTATTAAAGAGGCTGTCTTTTCTCCATTGTATGTTCTTGCCTCTTTGTCATAAATTAGGTGACCATGTGTGCATGGGTTTAGGGAAAGCTCCAGCCTGAATTGGTGACTGATTTTGCTATTAGCCATATCTTATTCATTGACACATCACTTACTATGCATGTAATAAAGTGTTGAATTCTTACCACAACCTATAAACTGATTATATTATTAATCCGATTTTTCCAGCTAAGGCACAGAGAAGTTAAGAATATTGCTCGGGCTTTCCTGGTGGCGCAGTGGTTGAGAATCTGCCTGCCAATGCAGGGGACACGGGTTCGAGCCCTGGTCTGGGAAGATCCTACATGCCACGGAGCAACTAGGCCCGTGAGCCACAACTACTGAGCCTGCGCGTCTGGAGCCTGTGCTCCGCAACAAGAGAGGCCGCGACAGTAAGAGACCCGCGCACTGCGATGAAGAGTAGCCCTCGCTCGCCGCAACTAGAGAAAGCCCCCACACAGAAACGAAGACCCAACACATCCCAAAATAAATAAATAAATAAATTTATTAAAAAAAAAAAAAAAAGAATATTGCTCAAGTTCACACAGCCGATAAATGACAGAATTAGCATTTGATTCTAAGCCATTTCCAAAGACTCCATCCTTAACCATATTCTTATTAGCCCCAAAATATCGGGGGGAGCTCAGAGAAGAAGTAATCACTTCTAGAAAGAGGTCAAGGAGAACTTCATGTAAGAGGTGGAACCTAATCTATGTCTTAACAAATTGATAGAATCCGGACTTACAGAGATGGAGAGGGGCATTCCAAGGAAAGGGGACAGAGTGAGTAATGGCATGGCAAGGGGAGGCCATGGGCACATGTGAAAGGCAGGTTCAGTTTGACTGGAGAATGTTCTGTATGATGGAAGCATAAGGAAATATGGTCAGAGAGAAGGATCAGGACCAGGCACATGGAGACAATTAAGAGCCATCGAACATGACATGAGTAGAGCTCAGTTTTGGACAGGCTTCTCTCAGGCCCACCTTAGCGGTCAGGAGGTGAGGGTCGGGTGGCAAAGGAAGACAAAATATTTAAAGGCCAAGTCCAGACCTCCTTGACAAATGGACCAGAGTTGGATGCAGGACCCAGATCCTGGACATCATACCATAGCTGATGCCAGTACTCAGGCAAGTAGCCTGACCGATTTCACTCCTATTGATCCAGCCTGGTGCTCTTGGCTTAAGAGTGGTTTTAAAATCAGCTGTGTTAACAACGTATCGAGTGACTAGATTTCCATCATCATGCAGAAAACAGCTTCTATCTGCTGCAGCCATGAATCCAGGTGCTGATTCTATCCACAATATCTCTGGCCCCAAAGGATCCACATTTTTCAGTCTAGATAGAAACATGCACCCCGACACCTGGATCCTTTAGAAATCTCTTCAATTGAACACCCATGAATTCTGTAAATTCCTAGAATACTACTGGAGAAAGAACATAGTATAGATTTTAGCAAATATGTTAAAGCTATACATACTGTTTTAAAAAAAAAAACCCTTTGACTCTGTGGA